>NC_082732.1:13204536-13527036 GCF_030144855.1 Hypanus sabinus
CCAGTCCCCTTCTCACAGAGCTATACCATGCCTTGATTCCAATATCCATTCTCAAAATGTAACTGAAACCTTCCCCATCCCAATTAAATAGTTATCTCTCCCACACTTCTATTCTTGAAATTGATTCCCAGTTTCCTTCTCTCCTTCAGTCTTCGCTCAGTCCTCAGTCAACCAACAGTATCCAACCCCCATTGTCGAGTCTCCATCATGTATACTGATCTACATCTCCTGCATTCCTTCTCACCCAACTCCAAAGGCTCCATACCCATTCCAAGTCCTTTCTTTCTGAGTTTCCGTACTACCAACAATTCCTCTCCCCATCAGAACCCCAACTACTATCAGTTCAAAGTGCAGCATTTGGCCCATCATCCAGCAATAACACGCAAGAGGTCTAAACTCAAAAGAACCTCAGCAGCATTACTCAACTTTTCTTTGTTTGTTTCATTAAACTCATCTAGCAAAGTGACCTATTGGTCTTGGACTTAAATAAATTTCAATGGTCGCAGAACCTAACAATTTGGGGAGTAGACAATAGATCACACAATCCTTTATGTGACAAAATCTTTCTTGACTCTTCCCCAAAATGCTGAGCCCTGACTTTACAATGACATTCTATCATCCAGGCTTCCTAGCAGTGGAAATAGTTTCTCTTATCTATGCTACTGAATCACTTTGTCATTGTACTGTAAACTGTTGTGATGTGCCCTTGAGGAGCGCACTGAAGTGCGGAAGAATGGCAGATTCTCCCTGTCTTGGTGGTCGCTGGCACCAGCTCAATCCAGGAGCAGCAGATGGCAGGCTCATGACTCGACCCAGGAGCGGAGGACTCCACTAAAACGCCAACTGGAGACCCCTTTAACTAACCTCAGAATGAACAAAACACTATTAACTTGACAAAGTTAAACCAAAAACACAAGGGCTTAATGGCCCTAGTTAAAATAATGGTTACTAAACACAGGTACTCGAGAAACTGAGATGATTAATGTTCTATGGCAAACTGTAGAGGTCTACAGGGTTCATGACAGAATGCATTTGCTCAATCAATTCTCAGCCTTCTATATGCAACAGAATATATGCCGTTCTTCATTCAATCATGGTTTAATCCTTTAATTGAATTGTTCTGATGAAGATGGGCTATGCCTATTCTATTGCCAATATATCCTCCTCCATTCATGTGGCTGAAGTCCAACTGATGCTGTGTATCTAAAATACTTTCCCCTTGGAGATAAATGCCAACTTTCCATTTTCCTTTTTGATTAGAATGAATATTGAACAGCTTCTTCTGAGCTATGCGTTCTTAACCAAATTATACAGACAAGCACGTTGCCTCATTATGTCACTGTATTGTGGATTCACATTGATTTTGTACTCGGAGTTAGTCCAACCGTGTTGTGCCTTGGGCAATGCAGCTGGGCAGATAGTGCTCAGCAAAAAACCTCAGGTCATGGGAGATAGTGACCCTGCTGAAAATAGGTGGGCATTGGGCAAGTTCTCAATGGAATTTCTCTCTGATGTCAACTTTCAATGAATGCACCACTTGCAACAATTAGCTGGGCAATTTAAATTGGACATGGATAGCTATAGCAATAGAACTGCAAAGAAGGGGTGAAAACCGGGGATAATCAAAAGGATCCATTGAACTGATTTTGTGTTTGACCTTATGTAGGAGGTAGCCCTTGTGCAGATTTACCCTCTGTCATCTCATGGACTGGAAGCTCAAACTCCTCACCTGAGAGTGGATGCCATCACTCCCACTCATCTCTCACTGCGAAATATCTGCAGTCTGAGCTGATGGCATCTCTGCCATGAATATTTTTGATCCACATTGAACAGCAAAATCATGCTGACTGAGAAAGCTGAGGATCTAAACTTGGAAACAAACAAATTGGTAAAGGGCCTATAGAAAAAAGTAAATGCATTTTTCAAAGTAACTTGCCGGAGGCTACTGATGTTGACCCTTTTAAAAGGGAAACAGACTACTTCTAGTGGAATGGGCTACCTACTGGGAGTGACCTGAACCGATGCACTCAGCTGACTCTATATCTAGCCTGTCCAGCACACCCAGATGCTGAAAGGAGTGATGTGAATTTTCAATACATGTCGTACCAAGAGGTTTACATTCCTACATTTACTTAGGGATTTTCATGGAGCCATGGGATTGTTCTGTATCCTTGTGTTCTTGTATTGGAGCATTAAGGGTGAGAATTGAAAACACAGCGGCCACTAAACTTCAATTTCTCTCAATACAGAGGGAACAGACCTGCACTCCTTGAATCTGTGATGAGGTGTTTTGGTGATACCAACACACATAAGCATTACAAAGGAAACATTAACCATTGGCTAAGCAAGGTTTAAAAGGCTGCAGTGTCCAGCAGAATAGAAATGTATTGCATGGTATACAAATTGTCTTGAAAGTAATCACATTCAGGACATAAGATTCAAGATTCAACATCATTTATTGTCATTTCCAGTACAGGAATGTAAAGGGGAACAAAATAATTGTTACTCCAGATCCAATGCAGCGCACACAAAGACACCATAAGATAAAAAGCATAATAATAATAAAAACACACAACAAATATAGGATAGCTTATATACAGTACTTAGATTGATTGTGTGTCTATAAAATAACCCTGGGCACAGGTTTCATGCAACACACACAAAATACTGGAGGACCTCAGCAGGCCAGGCAGCATCTATGGAATAAAGTGCAGTCGACGTTCATCGACTGTTCATTTTTCCATAGACAATCTGAATTCTGTTGATTAGGAAGTCAAACACCCAGTTGCACAGTGGTAAACTTAGACCGGGGAGTTCACCAGGGTCTGTGAGAC
Source organism: Hypanus sabinus (assembly GCF_030144855.1). NCBI lineage: Eukaryota > Metazoa > Chordata > Chondrichthyes > Myliobatiformes > Dasyatidae > Hypanus > Hypanus sabinus. The sequence continues at coordinate 13,207,371 of NC_082732.1, forward strand.
AATGGTGTTGAATGCCAAAATGAAATCCAGAAATAGCATGTGTCCTTGTTTTTAAGGTGTTGTCTACTTTCCTCCAGAGCTGGTCGGAAGATATAGTGCTACTGAGAGGCACACCAAGACATCTTCAGAGCTCCTCCTGTATCCTGGTCTCCACCATGTCCAACAATAGAGACAATCGTGTCTGATGCTATTTCACACAGCACTTAATTCCTCCATCATTTCTGGGTGAAATTCAACATCAATAAACCTTTCAAGGAAAGGATGTCCCACCATAAAAAATGCTCGTTCTCTTCCTGTTCACATCTCCAGAAACAAGCATCAGTGTAAAACTCAAATTTCTGGCTATCAAGAGTAAAGTTGCAGTGTACAATCTGCAAAGAGAAATTGTCGATTTTCCTAATTGATCTATCAAGTTCAGTTGTCGTCACTACAGAATTGTGAGTTTATGACCATTAATTACTTGGTTGGAAATGCATAGAAGGGGGGAGACTTTGGCATCTCATTAGTCTGTTTTGCACTGAAAGCAATAGACAAAGGGCAGAGTGTTAAACCATTTTATCATCTAGTCCCTCACTTATCTCTCATTAAGAGAGAAAAATTAAATACAATAATTATGGTTGACTCTGGTAAGGATAAATATCCTGCAATTATTTTTAATCTTCCAATACGAGAACGGAAATTCTAATGACAAGTCAGGAGTAGAATATTTATTGAGATGGTTGAAAATACAGCAAAGGATTATTACTTTATCAGCATAATGCACAATGCCATTATAGTAACTATTGATTTGTGATTTTATTCAAATTGTAGTGTGCTATGAATTATGTCCTTTTCCAATAAATATTAAGCACTTTTGTCTACTTTAAGAAGCACTGAGAGTGCAAATCAATTTGGCATAGAAATTTACCACACAGAATACTAAATGATAGTTGTATCCTTGCTGAACAGCATGGAGAGAAAATTTGTTTCAGAGTGAAAGAAAATCAATACATTGACAGAGTTAAAGCTGAATCAAAATTCTAAAAAATTGCAGCACAGTTGGGCCTATTATGTCGGAGCTGACACTGTGGAAAGAGTCATTCACGATCCAACATTTCAGCTTTTCATCCATAAATCAGCAGATATCCCCTCTTATGGAACCTGTGCATCTCCATTTTAAAGGATTTATTACCAGTTCCTCTGATAGATTTCCCCACGCCAACCCCATCCCTATCACTCCAGCCTGAATTTTCCATTTATGACCCCACTGCTTCTGCCTCCTGGTTCCATCTGCTACTACTCACACATTTTACCTCCCTCCCCCACACGCACACACCACCTTCCCCTATCTGATTCCATCAGCCTTTCATCTCCCTCTTAATGGTTTCCATTGCCAGCTTCCTTGTTTTCAGCTCTGGTTGCCTCAATTCCTGCTGATCACTTTCCTAGTTGTCTGCACCTTCACACTCCCCTTCTCACAGGTGACTCCATTTGATTTGTTTTTTGTCTATGTCCACATATCATCAACCTATCTGCACTTCTTGACTTCAACCCTCCCCCTCTACTACATGGTTCTATCCTTCACTTCTCCTCTGTTCACTGCTCTGTCTCACCTCTCCTCCCTCCTTTATATATTGTCCATCTTTCCTCTCGATCCCAGTGCAAAGACTGAATGTAAAATAGCAACCATTTCCTCCACAGATGCTGCTTGACCCACTGAGTTTCTCTAACAATTCGCTTGTTGCTCCAGATTCCAGTCTGCACTCTCTAGTGACACTCAGATAGATTGTCTCTGAATTCAGCATCTAGGAAGCTGAAAGGAATAATCCCTACCCCTCCTTTAGACCTCAGCCAAAGATATAGCAACATACACAAAATGCTGGTGGAACGCATTACTATCTCTTCTTTCAGTTAGTCCTGACAAAGGGTCTCGGCCCGAAACGTTGACTGTACTTCTTCCTATTGATGCTGCCTGGCCTGCTGCATTCCACTAGCATTTTGTGAGTGTTGCTTGAATTTCCAGCATCTGCAGATTTCCTCGTGTTCGCAAAGATTTAGCAAATTGTTTTTTATTTAAAAAAGGTGATTTTTTTAAAATTCCATCTACTCCATCAGCGCTTCACAATAAATCTTAGTCTGTTCTAAGAACTGATGTAGGTTTTCCATCTTCCCTCACTCTCTGCACTGGGGCCTGTGAGCATGGCCCTTCTTGAACAGTGGTTGTATGCTTGAGAGGGAGAGAAAAGAACAAAGTGAGCCGGTAAAAAGAGACACGGATAGGCAGGTGGATATTTAGATAGATGCTTTCTAAATATCTGTGCTTGTGTAATGCACAGATATACAAGTATCTGAAGAGAAGTAAGAATGAATAAAAAATAATTTATCTCAAACATTCTAACAGGAGGGGATCATCACTTCCCCAGCTATAGGTTGACTCATTATAGAGCCAATGGCCTAGGGTAAAAATGACCTCATATAAGCACTCTTTGGAGAATCACTGTTGTCTCAGTCTATTACTAAAAGTGCTCTTCTGTTCAGCCAGGGTGGCATGAAGATGGTGAGAAAGATTGTCCAGAATTGCCAGGGTTTTCCGTAGGGTCCTTTGTTCTACCACACCCTCCAATGTGTCCAGTTTGACTCCTATAACAGAGCCAGCATTTCTAATCAGTTTATTGGGCCTGTTGATGCCAATGCCACAGCGCACCACCACATAAAAGAACTGTACTGGTGACAACAGACTGGTAGAACATGCACACTCCAAAGGCCCTCAGTCTCCTCAGGAAGTGGTGGTGGCCTTGGCCCTTCTTGTACACAGCCTCTGTGTTGTTTCTCCTCTCTAGTCAATGGAATGGGATGTCAAAATCCCAAATAAAAAAAAACACACTGGAAAATGCTCAACAGTTCAGTCAGCGTTTATGGAAAAGCATATAGAATTTATGTTCAAATTATCAAAAAGATTGTCGCCCACAAACAACATTTTTCTCTCCATATATGTTGCTATAGAATGCTTCCAGCAATTTTTGGTGTTATTTAATGAAAGGAGCAATATTATTTTACACTAATTGCGTAATTTTCACTTAGTTAAATTAAATACACTAATATTTTCACTGTTTATGTTATTTCTATTGGTATTTAAATATGTGTGATTGTCATGAACATTGAAGCAAAATCAAAGGAGCCAAATGACAACAAAGCAAAAGGCCATCTGCATTCCCCACCTTTGATTCCTAAAATAATGAATTTCTATTCCTCTGATTCTCCAATCACCCAAGGGATCAGTTTCTACTTTGACTCCAAACCTCTGGGAGTCTCACTGGCCACTGAGTGTTTTGTAGAGGGAATTTTTCATATTATCTTTTATATTTCTTTATGCCAATATGGTCTATTGAATCTAAGCAAGCTTTCTGTGAAATCTTATTGACCCCTTTCCTCAGTTCATTTCCCAGTAAAATATTCCTCTTCAGCTGCCTACCAAGTCCCTTCCTTCCACCTCCAATTCGCCTCTCACCCATAAAGAGCAGTCACTTAATTTACTTACAAACAAGAGAAAATCTGCAGATGCTGGAAATCCAAGCAATACATTCAAAATGCTGGAGGAACTCAGCAAGCCAGGCAGCATCTATGGAAAAAAGTACAGTCAATGTTTCAGGCTGAGACCCTTTGGCAGGATTGGAGAAAAAAAAGATGAGGGGTAGATTTAAAGGTGAGGGAGGGGGAGAGACACACATAAGGTGATAAGTGAAACTGGGAGGGGGAGGGATGAAGTAAAGAGCTGGGAAGTTAATGGTGAAAGAGATGCAGGGCTGGAGAAGGGGAAGTCCGAAAGGAGAGAACAGAAGGCCATGGAAGAAAGAAAAGGGGGGAGGAACACCAGAGGGAGACGATGAGCAGGCAATGAGATAAGGTGAGAGAAGGAAAGCTGTTCTTACTGGGTCATTCCAAAATATCTGCAAAGCATGTCAAAGAGTTTGACTTTCTGATGCTTGGTTCTGTTGAATAATACATCATTCAGTAAGAATGTAGAAGGTTTCATTTAAACTTGACAGAGATTGAGATGTGGAGACAATGAGAGATAGATTGTCCACAATCAATAACTAACGAAAGAACAGACAGAATGCTGTAGCTGGTTGGAGAATGCATTTCCCAGAGCAAGTGTACATTCTATAAGCAAAGGACATAGAGCCTCAGGCAGAAGTTCGAAAGCAGCTCTTCATGGCATTGGGAATAAAAGCAGCAGTTGTGTACTTCTTAAATCAAGAAGTCGGAGATGACAAATAATCCTGTCCAATTATGATTGCTTCAATACTTAAATGAATCTGGTATTCACAAATTGATTTACTTTCCCCTTACTTGGATTAAGACAGCATCATTGTTTTTTTTCTTTTAGCTTTACATGTTTTAAGTGATTACACTTCAAATAATCTTCATGGTAAGATGCTTTGAAACATGCTGACGCTGCAGGATGTGATGGATGTATTAATGCAAGTGTACATATATTGCAAACCAGTTGATATTGTATAGGATTTCAACCAGAAATGTTGAAAATTTCTCCACATCTCCCCAAGACCCATCCCTCACTCTACACGAATGCTGCTTAACCCACTGTGTTCCTGCAGCAGATGGTTACTGCCCACGTGTAGCCTTCTTGAGGGCTATACCAGCATTTATTGTTCATCCAAAATTATCTCTGTACTGAGAAGACAATCATGAGGCAAACAGTGGGTCAATATGGAATGGCATATACCCCCGAGAACTAGGTAAGAACAAAAGATTCCTCTCACTGAAGGACATCTGTGAACCAAAAATAATTTTAAAAAGGCAGCTGCTGTAAGTATTCATCAGGTCAGGCCATTTCTGTGAGAAGTCAACCAGAGCCAACATTTCAGGTCAAAGACATTTCATTTAAAGCAACTGTTCCCAACCCAGGATTCATGGACTCTTTGGTTGATGATAAGGGTCCATGGCATAAAAAATGTTTGGGAACTCCTGATCTCGACTGACCTGATATTTTTTGCTTTTATTTTGAATTTTTAGCCCCTAACCTTTTTTGACTGGTGTTCGTGAGCCAGGTGGGTTTTTATGACATTCCAACAGTTTCACAGCTATAATCTATTTTATTTAATTTTCTTTATTTCAAGATACAGTCTTCTGAGCCATGTCATTCAACAAGTATCTGCCTTATCCCTAGCCTAACCACAGGACGATTTACAATGACCAATTAACCTTCTAACCAGTAGCTCTTTGACCTGTGGGAGGAAACCAGAATGTGGAAAGGAAACCCACGAGCACACAGGTACAACAAACGATACTGGAAATTAACTCCAAATTGTAATAGTGTTGTGCAAAATGCTATGCCACTATGACGCCCCAGAGACATGTTATTTTCATTTCGCACGTGTATCTGACTCAGAGAAGTAAACCCCCTAATTATCGCAGCAGGTTGCAGCTCACATCTTTGGACCAATGGTCAGAATCCAGTTGCTCACTTGCTGCCTGGAAATTTATCTCCATTGAACACAGTCTGCTGCAACTTTTCGCACTGTGATTTTCTACTAAAGTTAATTCAATGGGCTGGATTTCAGAGTGGGTACACAACACAGCGAGGTGGCACAGAAAATTAATTCAGTCTATGCTGGTATTTAGGCTATTTTTAAGCCGTTTTCTCAATATGTCAGTATAGACATCTATACCATTCTCTCTCCTAACATCTTCAGTTTCCCCTAATGTGCTTCCACACTTTTCACATCAACCATTTGTTGTGTGAGTGAGGTCCACGTTTTCACCGTTCCTGAGGTAAAGAAGTTTCACCTGAATTCCCTATTGGATAGGTTGATGTATCAGAATCAGAAACAGGTTTAATATTGCTGGCAATTGTCATGAAATTTGTTGTTTTGTGGGAGCAAGTAAGTTGCAAAACATAATAACAAACATAAACTATAAATTACAATAAGCCGATATAAAAATTACATAAGCAGAGCAAAAAAGAGAGGAAAAAATAGTGAGGTAGTGTTCATGGATTCATTGTCCATTCAGGTGGTGGAGGGGAAGAAGCTATTCCTGAAAAGGTATATTTTCAGGCAGTCCTTAAAGATGGATGGTGTCTTTTTGAGGTATCACCTTTTGAAGGTGTTCTGGATGCTGGGGAGGCGAGTGGCCATGATAGAGCTGGCTGATTTGACTACTTTCCGCAGCTTGTTCAGATTCTGTGCAGTGCCCCATCATTCTAGACGGTGATGCAGCCAGTTAGATTGTTTTCCACGGTACATCCATAGAAATTTGCAAAAGTCATAGGTGACAAACTTCTAGTAAAATATAATTGCTGTCTTGCCTTCTTTGTAATTGCATCAATATGAGCCCAGAACTAATCTTCAGTGAGGTGAACACCCAGGAATTTGAAACTGCTCAGCCATTCCAATTCTGATCCCTCAATAAGGACTGGTTTTGTTCCCTTGACTTCCTCTTCCTGAAATCCATTATAAATTCTCCAGTCTTACTGACATTAAGTACAAGGTCATTGTGGTGACACCACTAAACCAGCTGATCTACCTTTTCCCAGGGCTTTTTCCCAGGCCTGAAATAGTTGCCACAAGAGGACACAGGTTTAAGGTGCTGGGGAGTAGGTACAGAGGAGTTGTCAGGGGTAAGTTTTTTTTTACTCAGAGACTGGTGAATGTGTGGAATGGGCTGCCAGCAACGGTGGTGGAGGTGGATACGATAGGGTCTTTTAAGTAAACTTTTAGATAGGTACATGGAGCTTAGTAAAATAGAGGGTTATAGGTAAGCCTAGTAATTTCTAAGGGAGGGGCATGTTTAGCACAACTTTGTGGGCCAAAGGGCCTGTATTGCGCTGTAAGTCTTCTATGTTTCTAACAGCTGTGTCATTGGCAAAGTTATAGATGATGTTTGATTTGTGCTTAGCCACACAGATGTAGGAGTTGAGTGAGGAGAGCAGTGGGCTAGCAGTAATCTTTGAGGTGTGTCAGTATTGATTGTCTCTTGGTAACATCCTCGGGTTCAAGCCTTGCTGAAATATGGATCATTCTTTATTGCATCAATTCCATTAAAATTTTCCATAATTGTGAAGAGCTCTGTTAAGTCACCCCTTCATTCTTGTTTTCTCGTTAAACCAGAGCCAGTCTTTCTTTCCTCACTTTTCACATGCTCCCTCACTGCTGTGGTCTGATCCCTGTAAATCTTCTCTGCCCCCACTCCACTCTCTCCAAATCCTTTGCAGGTTATGGTGCCAGATCTGCACAAAAGATGGTCTTACCAAGTTTCAAAGCAGGTTTAATAGAATTTTGCCATCTTTCATTTCTATCCTTCAGTTAATAAACTTCAGTTTTTGATTTGCTTCCGTTAGACTATGTCAAGCTTTTAGCAATTACCACATCTGAACTTCAAGATCGCTTAGGTCTTCTACCCCTTAAACTCCAGTCTTCAAATGAATCAATGCTTCCCTATCTTCTCACCACTTATGTGCATTTTGCTTCTTTTTTCAATGATTTGACGCTCCCTCCAACATTTGCATTGTTTTTACAGTACTACATGAAACTGCCAGAATGGACAACTCAAATTCTGTGATGGACTTAAGCACCCAAACCTCCAACCCATGTATATCAATACAGTATTTAGAAATCTTACGTTTTGGCATCTGCATCACCAGGTAGTTATTGTCACACCTTCATTTTCACACACCCAGGCCCAAGTTCTCACATTCCCTCAAATGCATAATGAAGGAACACAGGTGGATGAAGGCCCCTTTATTTTGTATTTTCCCAACTGAAATACAACTTTATTGTAAATATGTAGTCCCATTCAGATGGTTATCTCATTTGAAATGAAGCTCTACTGTAATAAGGTCCTTTATAATTATTGAAATTGTGTTTGACCACATGGAACATAGTTCGAAATTGTGATTTTCAGCCTTGTATCAAAGAGCTGACAGAGATAACAGAAGATGATGAAACCGAAGTCCCATTTGCTTGGGCCAGGAGGTGAACATGAAGTGCTGAAGTTAGGATTAGTTCAAAGGGGATACTGAACGTACAGTCATTAATGGTACAAAATTCAAATTTCTTCAAAGTTCAAAGTAAAATGGGTTATCAAACATGTACATGTCAGTCAGCATGTACTACCTTGAGATTCATTTCTTGTAGGCCTTTACAGGAAAATAGAGAAATAAAGAATAATAATGTTTCATGTTACATACAAGTTATGTTCTCTCAGCTGGGAGGAAAGTCTGTGACCTGGTCAGTTGTCCTAATGACAACAGGTGGATCTCTGAGACAGAGGCTGCGATCATGAAAATTGTGTCTTGGTCAGTCCCAAAGTCATGCCTCATCATTGTCATCAGCAGATTAACCCTCAAGGATGTTGTGTATGCTTTGGGTTCAGTAGCAGAATGGTAGCGAGACAAGGGGTTTTACATGAAGTTTATTATAATTACTCAACTCAGGTTTTATCAGGATAGGAATTCTGGATTTTTTCATGTGTTGAACCCCTAACGAAAACTATGAAACCCAACCAATTACCTATCCCGCAAAATTACTGTGGAAAACAATGCTCTGGAGTTGAAGTACAGGGCATATCTGTGGTGAACTATGTGCCTGTCGGGACACGCCCCTGCTGACTGCTCCTGTGGCTCCTCCCACAGGTCCCTGTACAAAGGAGACCTGCGGCCTGAAGATCGGCCTCAGTCTCCAGGACCTTGTATGATAGACACTCACTCCTGGTTCCTTCTTCCAGTCAATAAAAGCCGATATCTCGCCTACGTCTCAGTGTGAGTTATTGATGGTGCATCAATTTTATTGACTGGAAGTTTTAAAACATGGAACCCGTTTTGCGTCCGGACCGGTTGGATTTGGACCCTCAAGACCCTGACGCAGCTCTCGCTTTTGAACACTGGCTTGCATGCTTCCAATCGTACTTGGCGGAGCTTCGTGCGACTGAACCCGCCGTTATGCACAGAATCCTACTCTCGAGGGTCTCCTCCAAAGTTTACTCCTTTATCCGGGACCTGCCGACCTACGAAGGGGCACTGGACGCCCTCAAACGACAGTACCTGCGGCCGGTGAACACCGTCTACGCAAGACATCGCTTAGCTACCCGGCAACAGCGGCCTGGCGAATCGTGCGCTGAGTTTCTCCGAGCACTACAGACACTCGTCCGACCTTGTGACTGCAAGACGCTCACGGCAGAACAGCATGCGGAGCTGCTGGTGCGAGACGCCTTTGTGACGGGACTGAGGTCAGTGTACATGCGCCAGCGGCTGCTGGAGAACTCGGATCTTACCTTAAGCTCGGCGATAGAGAAGGCCAACGCTCTAGAAGCTGCGCGGCATAACGCCGACGCTGTCCAGTCGCGCGATTCCCCGCCGGTTTCGTGGACGCCTCAGACCCCGCCACCGCCGGCTCCCGGGAGCGAATTCGCCAACGCCGCTGCCAGTCGCCATTCCACGAGCTCCCCGACCCAGACCACGGCTGTGGCCCGTAAGCAACTCGTGCTTTGTTATTTCTGTGGCCAAAAGAAACATCCTCGACAACGCTGTCCAGCGCGAGAAGCGACCTGCTCCAGCTGCGGAAAGCGGGGCCACTTCGCCAAGGTCTGTAAGTCTCAACCTCGAGCGGAGTGCAGCGCTGCGGGTGAAACATGGGGGCCGCCATCTTGCATGCCGGGATGTGAGCGGCCATCTTTGTCGGCGTCAGCATGCCCCGCCCCCGACCCTCCGATGCTGACCGGGTACCCCGACGGCGATCCAACTCTGGCCACTGTGACTCTCGACCAAAGCGCCCCACACCAGCTTGCAAGGTCCATGATGGACATCCAGGTGGAGGGGCATTGGACTGGATGCCTGTTTGACACGGGCAGCACTGGGAGTTTTATTCACCCGGACACAGTGCGACGCTGCGGACTTGCAACGCGGCCGGTCAGTCGGAGGTTCCATTTGGCCTCTGGGTCGCAGTCCGCAGACATCCGGGCGGGTTGTGTAGCGACTTTGGTGGTGCAAGGCACAGTATATCGGGACTTTGAACTGCTGGTCATGCCTAATCTGTGTGCACCTGTGCTATTGGGGCTGGACTTCCAGAGCCATCTCGAAAGTGTGACTATGGTATACGACGGGCCCCTCCCACCACTCACTGTCAAGAATCCTCAGTTTTGTGGGACTTCTTCACATACCCCGCTACTGACCACACACACACACGGACACACACATCCCATCCAGAACCAGGCCAACAGCTGCGCTACCGACACTTGCAGCCTCTCCACTCTCAAGATCCCTCCCCCACCGCTGTTCGCCAACCTGACCCCCGACTGTAAACCTGTGGCAACCAAAAGCAGGAGGTACAGCGTGGGGGACCGGGCCTTCATTCAGTCGGAGGTGCAGCGGCTGCTCAGGGAGGGGATCATTGAGCCGAGCACAAGCCCTTGGAGGGCCCAGGTGGTTGTTGTTCGGACTGGGCAGAAAAATAGGATGGTGGTGGACTATAGTCAAACCATCAATAGGTTTACGCAGCTTGACGCATACCCCCTACCCCGCATCGCGGATATGGTCAACCAGATTGCTCAGTATAAGGTGTACTCGACAATAGATCTGAAATCCGCTTATCACCAGCTCCCCATCTGCCCAGAGGACCGCCCCTACACCGCCTTCGAGGCGGGCGGCCGGCTCTATCACTTCCTGCGCATCCCTTTCGGTGTCACGAATGGTGTCTCTGTCTTCCAGAGGGAAATGGACCGGATGGTGGACCAGTACCAACTGCAGGCCACATTTCCCTATCTGGATAACATCACCATCTGTGGTCATGACAGGCCAGATCACGACGCCAACCTCCAACGGTTTCTCCAAGTGGCCGCAGCTCTGAACCTTACTTATAACAGGGACAAGTGTGTTTTTGGTACCACCCGCCTTGCTATACTTGGGTATGTCGTGGAAAACGGGGTTATTGGGCCTGATCCCGAACGTATGCGCCCCCTGTTAGAGCTCCCTCTTCCCACCACTCTCAAGGCCCTCAGACGGTGCCTGGGGTTTTTTTCCTATTACGCCCAATGGGTCCCCCATTACGCAGACAAGGCTCGCCCCCTGGTCAAGTCTACCTCGTTTCCCCTCTCTGCTGAGGCCTGCATTAAAGCGGACATTGCCAAAGCTACGATGCATGCAGTGGACGAGACCGCTCCCTTCCAAGTGGAGTGTGATGCCTCCGATTTCGCTCTGGCTGCTACCCTTAATCAGGAAGGCAGACCAGTAGCATTCTTTTCTCGCACCCTCCAAGGCTCTGAAATTCGGCACTCCGCGGTGGAGAAAGAAGCCCAGGCCATAGTGGAGGCTGTTAGGCACTGGAGGCACTATCTTGCTGGCAAAAGATTCACTGTGCTGACCGACCAGCGCTCGGTTGCGTTCCTGTTCAGCAACCAACAGCGGGGCAAGATCAAAAATGATAAGCTTTTGCGGTGGAGGATAGAACTCTCCACCTACACCTATGATATCCTGTACCGGCCTGGCAGACTCAATGAGCCCCCTGATGCCCTATCCCGGGGAACATGTGCTAGCACACAGCTCGACCAGCTGTACGCCCTTCATGCACAACTTTGCCATCCGGGGGTCACCCGATTTTACCATTTTGTGAAAGCTCGGAACCTGCCGTACTCCCTGGAGGACATCAGGACGATGACCAGGGACTGCCAAATTTGTGCCGAGTGCAAACCGCACTTCTACTGTCCTGACACGGCACAACTTGTCAAGGCCACCCGCCCTTTTGAACGCCTGAGTGTTGACTTTAAGGGCCCCCTTCCCTCCACTGACCGCAATGTCTATTTTCTCAGTGTTATTGACGAGTTCTCACGGTTCCCCTTTGCCATCCCCTGCCCCGACACCACTGCCACGTCCGTCATAAAAGCCCTGCGCCAGCTCTTCACTCTGTTCGGGTATCCCTGCTATATCCACAGTGATAGAGGGTCCTCCTTTATGAGTGAGGAGCTGCGCCAGTACTTGCTAGCTAGGGGCATTGCTACCAGTCGGACCACGAGTTATAATCCCCGGGGTAATGGCCAGGTAGAGCGGGAGAATGCCACAGTGTGGAAGGCCACACTTTTAGCCCTCAAGTCCAAAGGGTTGCCGGTCTCTCGATGGCAGGAGGTCCTCCCTGAGGCACTGCACTCTATCCGCTCTCTGTTATGTACGTCCACCAATGCCACCCCTCACGAACGCCTATTCTCTTTTCCCAGGAAGTCTGTCACTGGGACCACCCTACCAGTTTGGCTGACGTCCCCGGGGCCAGTGCTGCTCCGGAAACATGTGAGGAGCAATAAATACTCCCCGCTGGTGGAGAGGGTTCACCTTCTCCATGCGAACCCCCAGTATGCTTACGTGGTCTTACCTGATGGGCGGGAGGACACGGTCTCCATCCGCGACCTGGCACCCGCAGGTGCAGCAGACCACTACCCTGAAGGCTCTCCGGTAACTGTGAACCCTGCACCAGAGGTGACACCGTACTCACCAGGCCCTACACAGACTCCTCACGACACTTGTATACCGGGCATTTCGTACGCATTTATACCAGGCGCCTCGCACATGCATGAGGGATCACCGGCGCCTAGTGGGCAAGAACACGCGCAACCCCCGTCCCCTGTGCAATCGCCAATGTTGCCGGCACCTATGCGGTCACAGCCGGTGCTACGTAGATCGCAGCGACAGATTCGACCGCCTGATCGGCTTGACTTGTAAGAACCTTCGCTACATGAGGACTTTTTCAAACGAAGGGGGGTGAATGTGGTGAACTATGTGCCTGTCGGGACACGCCCCTGCTGACTGCTCCTGTGGCTCCTCCCACAGGCCCCTGTATAAAGGAGACCTGCGGCCTGAAGATCGGCCTCAGTCTCCAGGACCTTGTATGATAGACACTCACTCCTGGTTCCTTCTTCCAGTCAATAAAAGCCGATATCTCGCCTACGTCTCAGTGTGAGTTATTGATGGTGCATCAATATCAAAACTGTTGTTCAATATGCACAAGAGGAAAGAGGTAAATGATTCGCTAACCTCCACTCACCATTCCTCATCTGACGAGATCACTAAACCAATGGTGGCACTTAGTTTAGAACTGGAGGCCTAGGGACAAATTCCCGATTGGCCAGAAAGCCCAGCAACTAAATTTGGTGTGGTGACTGCAGTAAAAGCATGACTGAGAGTTGTGGATGTATTGCCACTGACACATCCTCTTCCCTGTCACTCTTACACACTGGGAGGTTAAAATCCTGGCTCTTAATTATTTGGAGCATCCGATCCCTCACAGCCCGAATGTGTTAGATCCAAAGAGTTTCCTAATTTTGAAAATTAAAGTCAATATCTTATACCATTCAATAAACATTAAATAATCAATTCAGAACCATTTGAGTGGGTAAACAAGATGCTTGGGGCCAATTACATTCAATACCTTTTCATCCTGAAAACTTCAGGGCTGACCAACACGAAGAGTTCAGCGTTATTCGGTGGAACTGAAAAGGAAACTCTCATTCTGAGCTCCTTCTCCTGTAGTCAGCTTATTGCTAGTTCAGAGACTCATTTAAAATATAATCCATTAAAATGGAAATATCTGTCGCCTTTGCAAACTGCATAGGTTAGAATACTGTAGCTATGATCCTCTGATTCCATGGCCAAAATAAATTCAAAGCACATATTGAAACAAAATACAAGAGCACTGAAATTATTATTGACATCAGCAGAGAAATACATTTTTGTATGTCACCTGTAATTTTAACTGGACTTTTCTTCTCTGACAGACTGAGTATGAGGATGTCATAAAAAATTAGTTTGGCATCCCTGCATTGATATTGTAATTTTAGGGAATTATGTTCCTAAATCACACTGAAGGAACAATGTTTGCCAAAGTGCCCAATCTTAGCAGCCAAGTAACCTAAACTGCTGAAATCATGATGGCAGGTAAGAAACTCACCGGAAAATGGGATCAAAGGAGAGGACGGTACTTGATCAGTTGGGACTCCATACTCACATCTACATGATGGTGATTGTCCATCATATCTAATGATGACAGGAAACCTGTGCGGGGTAGTTTTTAATGCGAAAAAGCCATTGCACTGAGGCATTTCCACTCTTAGACGTTCTGGTCCACTGGTACAAACAAGCATCACAAACTGGGGTCTTCCTTGATTTGCAGTGGATGACCGTGACATCTTCTGTGCCTTGTCATGCCCTTTGCTTGCTAGGAAGTGTTGCAGTACCACCTTCCTAGCAGTTAGATCTCACTGTAGATCTTATCCGCCCAGCCCACCGAAGCTGTCCTCGTGTGCTAGGACAGGTAAGACCCTACCTCACCGGGGTTTGAAACCCACCAGATACCGTTACCTGGTTTAGCTCACCTGTCAAGGTGGTGTGCCAGGACGTGTCCACTGTCAGGGGCAAACAGCTACACGGAGCCACGGGTGAGGGCTAAGTGTCCGGTGGGGACCAAAGGTGAGCCAACTGCCCCAGATTGGGTACGATAAGCTCCTTTACCAGAGGTGCTACTCCTTCCCGTCTACCCCAACATCTACATGATAGGACGGACAAAATTGTGTCTGGAACCACATCCAACACGTAATCCTCCCTTAAAACAAGTTGTAGGTGTACAAGCTCAACTTCAAGTTGCACTGCCATTTCAAGCATACACATGTACACTGCCAAATGAAACAACATCCCTCCAGAGCATGGTGCACAACATAGTACATAGAACTCAGGCACATAACACATAAAGTAATATTACCACAAATCAATTAACAAATAATAAGGTACATTTACAACACAAGTTAAAAAGTAGACAGTATAATGCTACTGGCGCTTCATATGTGCTGAGACGTGGGTGGTGGCAGGGAGTTCAGGAGTCTTACATTGTGGGGAAGGAAGCTGTTTCCCATACTAGCAGTCCTTGCCTTACTGCTATGGTACCTCCTGCCTGATGCTAGCGGATCAAGGAAATTATTGATGAGAAGAGAGTGATCCTTGACAATGCCAATGGCCCTGCGTATGCAGAGCTCCTGGTATGGTAGCATATTGGATTGCACAAGGCTATACAGTACTAGTGACCTGGGTTCAATTCCTCCCACTGTTTGTGAGGAGTTCATACGTTCTTCTCACAGCAACGTGGGTTTCCTCCAGGTGCTCCAGTTTATTTCCACAGTCCCAAGATACACCAGTTGGTAGTTTAATTGGTCATTGTAAATTGTCCCATGATTAGGATTAAATAGATGGCAGCTGGGCAGCGTGGCTCAAGGGGCCTATTCCACGCTGTATCTCAGTAAACAAACATAAATAAATAAGTACCTCAGATGAGTGGAAAAGAAACTCCTCAGCAGTCCTCACAATGCGTTTTAGAGTCTTGTGGTTAGGTGCCTTGTAATTTCCATACCAGACAATAATGAGCTGGTGCTCCTGTAAAAATTGGATGGAATTGCAGTGGGGGGAGGGGGGGTTCCTGGCTTCTATCAATCTCCTCAGAAATGTAGAAATGCTTCTGAACTTCCTTGACTAAAGTGGTGCTGTTGATGGACCAAGTGAGATCTTCCGCCATGTACCGTACTTGTTGCTCCTAATTCTCATTGCAGAGGATCCACTTATGTACAGTGGTGGACAGGTTAGCCTAAGCCTTCCTAACGTCCACAATCATCTCTTTGGTCTTGTCCACATCGAGAGTCAAGCTGTTGTGCTTTCTCCATTCTACCAGCTGCTCCACCTCCTTTCTGTATGCTGTCTCATATTCATTCTTGATTTGGCCAACCACTGTTACGCCATCAGTAAACTTAATGATTTAGTTTGAACTGCATTGTGAACTATGGCCATGCATAAGCAACAGGAACAGCAGGAGGATGAGCATGCCTACCTTTGTTGTTCTCCTCCTCCCATGTCCAGGAGATTAGAGGCAAAATATATCGCAGCACTGAACTCAATCAATCAGCACAACCTGACAATCAAACTTTGTGACTGAACATAAAAAATCAAAGATTGCTGAAGATCTGAAGTAAAGCAGAAAAAAAAATGCTGGAAGCACTCAGTACTTGTGAGAAAAATAGAATTAATGTTTCAAGTTGAAGAACCTTTGTCAGAACTAGGGCAGTGAGAAATCATATTAGTTTCTAAGTTACAGAGAGAGTGGTTGAGGGACAGGAAGAACGGGATATCTCTGTTAGAGTGATTTTTGTCTGGGAACATTGCAATTTATTGATCAACTAAATTGAAATAGATTTCCATGAGAGTCCAAAGCAAGAACAAGTTGATGTAAAAAATAAAGGCAAGGACATTAAAAAGTCTTGCACTGCTCCTGCCTCCCCAGACCACCCCAAACACTCCTCTAGTCCAAACATACCTATATAGATGGGCTTTGCTGGACATCAGTTGTGATGTCTAATGGGTTACCTGAATGAACCAATATTTTACAACCAGTAATGAATCAGGATAATCAGAAAGTCAATATAGCAACAACTACACAATGTCAGGGATGTGGCTATAGGAGAGGACCTCAGGTGCATGACTGTTGGAAGAGTGAAAGAGTGTCCATAGTGGTTCGAATCCTCATCCATAATCACCTTTCCAAGAATTCCTCGTGATCAGGGATTTCTTTCTTTGCACTTTGTTTCTGAGGAGTGATGAGGCAGTTGCCCAAGTGACCATCCATCACTCCATGTACACTTTGATCCCTCATGCCCCTAGCCGTACAACCTCCAGGCAATGGAGCTGGGGCAATGAGACTCTGTACTGAGGTTGGCAATGTAGAGTTTAAGTTAACAGACTGATGATTCAGACACCTGGAATAATCATCGAGAGGTGTCAGTTCACATCTGCACACCGATCAAGAACCAAAGATGATTAGAGCAGGAATAGGTTGCCTGCCCATTCAAACCCCCACCCCCCCGCCCTGCCATTCACTGTGATGATGGCTGATTTGCCCCAGGGTTCCACTCCTCTCCTGCACCAGCTTCCATAAACCTCAGTTTCCTGATCTTTTATAAATGTACCAACTGCCATTTTAAATACTGCGAATGATCCGATCTCCACAACTGTTTGGGGATGAGAATTTTATAAATTTACCACACTTTTGCATTAAGAAATTTCTATACCTCAGGTTTAAATACCAATCCCCTATCTCAATAATAACTATCATGACCTATTATGATCTCATACATTACTAAAAGATCACCTTTCCTTCTACATTTTAAGATATATGGTTACAACTTCCTTAACGATGTGTGATAGGATAAATTTCCCATTCCAGGAATTAGTTTAGATAATTAACATCAATGCTAGCATGTTCTTTCTTAACAAAAAGGAAGCAAAGTGCACTGTACCCTCAGGAGAGGTCTCACCAGCACTCAGCCCAATTGTAACATTACCTCATTACTTCTAATATCCAACCGCCTTCCCATACAAGTCAACACACTCTTTGTCTTCCCGACCACTAGCTGCATCTGCCTGCTGACTTCTTGAAATCTGTGCGCAAGGACATTTCAGCCCTCTATACTTCGTTCATCTGCAGTCTTTCTCCATTTAGATTAAAGACTGTGTTTTAACTATGATTACTGAAATGCTTAATTTTACAGTCACATATTAAACTTTTGCAAAGATTTTACCTCTTCAACCCATTGATATCCACTTGCAGAGTCCAAATATCCTCAGTACAAGATGCCCTGAGATTACACTTAGTAGTCACTTTATTAAGTACACCTGTACACCAGTTTCTTAATGCAAATATCTAATCAGTCAACCATGCGGCAGCAACTCATTACATATGCAGATATGGTCAAGGGGTCCGGTTGTTCAGACCAACCATCAGAATGGGGAGGAAGTGTGATCTAAGTGACTTTGATAATGGAATGATTGTTGGTGCCAAGTGAGTATCTCAAAAGCAGCTGCTCTCCGGGGATTATTACGGTTTCTAGAGCTTTCAGCAAAAATCATCCAGTGGGCAGCAGTGCTGTGAACGAAAACACACCGTTAATATGAGAGGGCAGAGGAGAATGGCCAGTCTGGTTCAGGACAACATGAAGGTGAGAGTGACTCAAGCAACCAAGGGTTAAGCAATGGTGTGAGAGAGCATTTCTGAACGCATAACACGCTGGGCACGTTGACACGCTCCAGTCCAGGTGACATGAGCGAACAATGATTCCTCAGGAGCCATCTTTCAGATAGTTATTTTAGATTTTATACTTATTCTTTTTATCTTAATTTTGTTTCTGAAACTGTTGGAACTACTGTCTGTAGTTCGACCAAGTGAGCTAGCGCTCTGCTGTACCCGAGCAAACACCAGGAGAGAAATGGGAGCTCAGGCTGCAGTGAGGAGAGGCCCGCAATCGACAACGTTTCTCTTTCATTAAAGCATTGAGAAAGACTGAAATATCATGACAGATGTGGAGGAGAGCAAACGGTTCTTGAAGAGGCCGCTAGGTTCGAGTAACTCAACTCAGAGCAGCTGCTGGTTCAAGTTGCTCCTCTCAGAGGGGCTGCTGCTTCATGTTCCTGCCTCAGAGGGGCTGCTCGTTTGAGTCGCTGTCTTCTGAAGGGTCCCTGGTTTGAGTCGCTGTCCTCGGAAGGGCCGCTGGATTGAGTCGCTGTGTTCTGAGGGGCCTCTGGTTTGAGTCGCTGTGTTCTGAAGGGCCCCTGGTTTGAGTCACTGTGTTCTGAAGGGCCCCTGGTTTGAGTCGCTGTGTTCTGAAGAGCCGCTGGTTTGACTCGCTGTGTTCTGAAGGGCCGCTGGTTTGAGTCACTGTCCTCTGAAGGGCAGCTGGTTTGAGCCGCTGTCCTCTGAAGGGCCGCTGTTTTAAGTCGCTGTGTTCTGAGGGGCCACTGGTTTGAGTCGCTGTGTTCTGAAGGGCCGCTGGTTTGAGTCACTGTACTCGGAAGGGCCGCTGGTTTGAGTCACTGTGTTCTGAAGGGCCGCTGGTTTGAGTCGCTGTGTTCTGAAGGGCCGCTGGTTTGAGTCACTGTACTCGGAAGGGCCGCTGGTTTGAGTCACTGTGTTCTGAAGGGCCGCTGGTTTGAGTCACTGTGTTCTGAAGGGCCGCTGGTTTGAGTCGCTGTGTTCTGAAGGGCCGCTGGTTTCAGTTGCCGACATCTGAAGGGCCGCAGGTTTGAGTCAGTGTCCTCTGAAGGGCCGCTGGTTTGAGTCGCTGTGTTCTGAAGGGCAGCTGGTTTGAGTCACTGTCCTCGGAAGGGTCGCTGGTTTGAGTCGCTGTGTTCTGAAGGGCCACTGGTTTGATTTGCTGTCCTCTGAAGGGCCGCTGGTTTGAGTCACTGTGTTCTGAAGGGCCGCTGGTTTGAGTCACTGTGTTCTGAAGGGCCCCTGGTTTGAGTCGCTGTGTTCCGAAGGGCCGCTGGTTTGAGTCGATGTGTTCTGAAGGGCCGCTGGTTTGAGTCACTGTGTTCTGAAGGGCCCCTGGTTTGAGTCACTGTGTTCTGATGGGCCGCTGGTTTGAGTCACTGTGTTCTGAAGGGCCGCTGGTTTGAGTCGCTGTGTTCTGAAGGGCCGCTGGTTTCAGTTGCTGTCCTCTGAAGGGCCGCTGGTTTGAGTCGCTGTGTTCTGAAGGGCCGCTGGTTTCAGTTGCTGTCCTCTGAAGGGCCGCTGGTTTGTGTCACTGTGTTCTGTAGGGCCGCTGGTTTCAGTTGCTGTCCTCTGAAGGGCCGCTGGTTTGAGTCGCTGTGTTCTGTAGGGCCGCTGGTTTGAGTCTCTGTCCTCTGATGGGCCGCTGGTTTGAGTCACTGTGTTCTGAAGGGCCGCTGGTTTGAGTCGCTGTGTTCCGAAGGGCCACTGGTTTGAGTCACTGTGTTCTGAAGGGCCGCTGGTTTGAGTCACTGTGTTCCGAAGGGCCGCTGGTTTGAGTCACTGTGTTCTGAAGGGCCGCTGGTTTGAGTCACTGTGTTCTGAAGGGCCGCTGGTTTGAGTCGCTGTGTTCTGAAGGGCCGCTGGTTTGAGTCGATGTGTTCTGAAGGGCCCCTGGTTTGAGTCACTGTCCTCGGAAGGGCCGCTGGTTTGAGTCACTGTCCTCTGAAGGGCCATTGGTTTGAGTCGCTGTATTCTGAAGGGCCGCTGGTTTGAGTCACTGTCCTCGGAAGGGCCGCTGGTTTGAGTCACTGTGTTCTGAAGGGCCGCTGGTTTGAGTCGCTGTGTTCTGAAGGGTCGCTGGTTTGACTCGCTGTGTTCTGAAGGGCCGCTGGTTTAAGTCACTGTGTTCTGAAGGGCCGCTGGTTTGAGTCGCTGTGTTCTGAGGGGCCGCTGGTTTGAGTCACTGTGTTCTGAAGGGCCGCTGGTTTGAGTCACTGTGTTCTGAAGGGCCGCTGGTTTGAGTCACTGTGTTCTGAAGGGCCGCTGGTTTGAGTCACTGTCTTCTGAAGGGCCGCTGGTTTGAGTCACTGTGTTCTGAAGGGCCGCTGGTTTGAGTCACTGTCCTCTGAAGGGCCGCTGGTTTGAGTCGCTGTGTTCTGAAGGGCCACTGGTTTAAGTCACTGTGTTCTGAAGGGCCGCTGGTTTGAGTCGCTGTGTTCTGAAGGGCCACTGGTTTGACTCGCTGTGTTCTGAAGGGCCGCTGGTTTAAGTCACTGTGTTCCGAAGGGCCGCTGGTTTGAGTCACTGTGTTCCGAAGGGCCGCTGGTTTGAGTCGCTGTGTTCTGAAGGGCCGCTGGTTTGAGTCACTGTGTTCTGAAGGGCCGCTGGTTTGACTCGCTGTGTTCTGAAGGGCCGCTGGTTTAAGTCACTGTGTTCTGAAGGGCCGCTGGTTTGAGTCACTGTGTTCCGAAGGGCCCCTGGTTTGAGTCGCTGTGTTCTGAAGGGCCGCTGGTTTGAGTCACTGTCCTCAGAAGGGCCGCTGGTTTGAGTCGCTGCGTTCTGAAGGGTCGCTGGTTTGAGTCGCTGCGTTCTGAAGGGTCGCTGGTTTGAGTCGCTGCGTTCTGAAGGGCCGCTGGTTTGAGTCGCTGTGTTCTGAAGGGCAGCTGGTTTGAGTCACTGTGTTCTGAAGGGCCGCTGGTTTGAGTCGTTGCGTTCTGAAGGGCCGCTGGTTTGAGTCACTGTGTTCTGAAGGGCAGCTGGTTTGAGTCACTGTGTTCTGAAGGGCCGCTGGTTTGAGTCACTGTCCTCTGAAGGGCCGCTGGTTTGAGTCGCTGTGTTCTGAAGGGCCGCTGGTTTGAGTCACTGTGTTCCGAAGGGCCGCTGGTTTGAGTCACTGTGTTCTGAAGGGCCCCTGGTTTGAGTCACTGTGATCTGAAGGGCCGCTGGTTTGAGTCACTGTGTTCTGAAGGGCCCCTGGTTTGAGTCACTGTGTTCTGAAGGGCCCCTGGTTTGAGTCACTGTGATCTGAGGGGCCGCTGGTTTGAGTCACTGTGTTCTGAAGGGCCCCTGGTTTGAGTCACTGTGTTCCGAAGGGCCGCTGGTTTGAGTCACTGTGTTCTGAAGGGCCCCTGGTTTGAGTCACTGTGATCTGAAGGGCCGCTGGTTTGAGTCACTGTGTTCTGAAGGGCCCCTGGTTTGAGTCACTGTGTTCCGAAGGGCCGCTGGTTTGAGTCACTGTGTTCTGAAGGGCCCCTGGTTTGAGTCACTGTGATCTGAAGGGCCGCTGGTTTGAGTCACTGTGTTCTGAAGGGCCCCTGGTTTGAGTCACTGTGTTCCGAAGGGCCGCTGGTTTGAGTCACTGTGTTCTGTAGGGCCGCTGGTTTGAGTCACTGTGTTCTGAAGGGCCGCTGGTTTGAGTCGCTGTGTTCTGAAGGGCCGCTGGTTTGAGTCGATGTGTTCTGAAGGGCCCCTGGTTTGAGTCACTGTCCTCTGAAGGGCCGCTGGTTTGAGTCGCTGTGTTCTGAAGGGCCGCTTGTTGGAGTCGCTGTGTTCTGAAGGGCCGCTGGTTTCAGTTGCTGTCCTCGGAAGGGCCGCTGGTTTGAGTCGCTGTGTTCTGAAGGGCCGCTGGTTTCAGTTGCTGTCCTCGGAAGGGCCGCTGGTTTGAGTCGCTGTGTTCTGAAGGGCCGCTGGTTTCACTCACTGTCCTCGGAAGGGCCGCTGGTTTGAGTCACTGTGTACTGAAGTGCCGCTGGTTTCAGTTGCCGACCTCTGAAGGGCCGCTGGTTTGAGTCACTGTCCTCTGAAGGGCAGCTGGTTTGAGTCACTGTGTTCTGAACGGCCGCTGGTTTGAGTCGCTGTGTTCTGAAGGGCCGCTGGTTTGAGTCGCTGTGTTCTGAAGGGCCCCTGGTTTGAGTCACTGTCCTCTGAAGGGCCGCTGGTTTGAGTCACTGTGTTCTGAAGGGCCCCTGGTTTGAGTCACTGTGTTCTGAAGGGCCGCTGGTTTGAGTCACTGTCCTCGGAAGGGCCGCTGGTTTGAGTCGCTGCGTTCTGAAGGGCCGCTGGTTTGAGTCGCTGTCTTCTGAAGGGCCGCTGGTTTCGGTTGCCGACCTCTGAAGGGCCGCTGGTTTGAGTCACTGTGTTCTGAAGGGCCGCTGGTTTGAGTCGCTGTGTTCTGAAGGGCAGCTGGTTTGAGTCACTGTGTTCTGAAGGGCCGCTGGTTTGAGTCACTGTCCTCGGAAGGGCCGCTGGTTTGAGTCGTTGCGTTCTGAAGGGCCGCTGGTTTGAGTCACTGTGTACTGAAGTGCCGCTGGTTTCAGTTGCCGACCTCTGAAGGGCCGCTGGTTTGAGTCACTGTCCTCTGAAGGGCAGCTGGTTTGAGTCACTGTGTTCTGAACGGCCGCTGGTTTGAGTCACTGTGTTCTGAAGGGCCGCTGGTTTGAGTCGCCGTGTTCTGAAGGGCCCTTGGTTTGAGTCGCTGTCCTCTGAAGGGCCGCCTGTTTGAGTCACTGTCCTCTGAAGGGCCGCTGGTTTGAGTCACTGTCCTCGGAAGGGCCGCTGTTTTCAGTTGCTGTCCTCTGAAGGGCCGCTGGTTTGAGTCGCTGTGTTCTGAAGGGCCGCTGGTTTGAAGTGCTGTCCTCTGAAGGGCCGCTGGTTTGATGTGCTGTCCTCTGAAGGGCCGCTGGTTTGAGTCACTGTGTTCTGAAGGGCCACTGGTTTGAGTCACTGTGTTCTGAAGGGCCGCTGGTTTGAGTCACTGTGTTCTGAAGGGCCTCTGGTTTGAGTCGATGTGTTCTGAAGGGCCGCTGGTTTGAGTCACTGTGTTCTGAAGGGCCGCTGGTTTGAGACACTGTGTTCTGAAGGGCCGCTGGTTTGAGTCACTGTGTTCTGAAGGGTCGCTGGTTTGAGTCACTGTGTTCTGAAGGGTCGCTGGTTTGAGTCGCTGTCCTCTGAAGGGCCGCTGGTTTGACTCGCTGTGTTCTGAAGGGCCACTGGTTTGAGTCACTGTGTTCTGAAGGGCCGCTGGTTTGACTCGCTGTGTTCTGAAGGGCCGCTGGTTTGAGTCACTGTGTTCTGAACGGCCGCTGGTTTGAAGTGCTGTCCTCTGAAGGGCCGCTGGTTTGAGTCGCTGTGTTCTGAAGGGCCGCTGGTTTGAGTCGCTGTGTTCTGAAGGGCCGCTGGTTTGAGTCGCTGTGTTCTGAAGGGCCGCTGGTTTGAGTCACTGTGTTCTGAAGGGCCGCTGGTTTGAGTCACTGTCCTCTGAAGGGCCGCTGGTTTGAGTCGCTGTGTTCTGAACGGCCGCTGGTTTGAAGTGCTGTCCTCTGAAGGGCCTCTGGTTTGAGTCGATGTGTTCTGAAGGGCCGCTGGTTTGAGTCGCTGTGTTCTGAAGGGCCGCTGGTTTGAGTCACTGTGTTCTGAAGGGCCGCTGGTTTGAGTCGCTGTGTTCTGAACGGCGGCTGGTTTGAGTTGCTGTGTTCTGAAGGGCCGCTGGTTTGACTCGCTGTGTTCCGAAGGGCCGCTGGTTTGAGTCACTGTGTTCTGAAGGGTCGCTGGTTTGAGTCGCTGTCCTCTGAAGGGCCGCTGGTTTGACTCGCTGTGTTCTGAAGGGCCGCTGGTTTGAGTCACTGTGTTCCGAAGGGTCGCTGGTTTGAGTCACTGTGTTCTGAAGTGTCGCTGGTTTGAGTCGCTGTGTTCTGAAGGGCCACTGGTTTGAGTCACTGTGTTCTGAAGGGTCGCTGGTTTGAGTCACTGTGTTCTGAAGGGTCGCTGGTTTGAGTCGCTGTCCTCTGAAGGGCCGCTGGTTTGACTCGCTGTGTTCTGAAGGGCCACTGGTTTGAGTCACTGTGTTCTGAAGGGCCGCTGGTTTGACTCGCTGTGTTCTGAAGGGCCGCTGGTTTGACTCGCTGTGTTCTGAAGGGCCGCTGGTTTGAGTCGCTGTGTTCTGAAGGGCCGCTGGTTTGAGTCACTCTGTTCTGAAGGGCCGCTGGTTTGACTCGCTGTGTTCTGAAGGGCCGCTGGTTTGACTCGCTGTGTTCTGAAGGGCCGCTGGTTTGACTCGCTGTGTTCTGAAAGGCCACTGGTTTGAGTCACTGTGTTCTGAAGGGCCGCTGGTTTGAGTCGCTGTGTTCTGAAGGGCCGCTGGTTTGAGTCTCTGTGTTCTGAAGGGCCACTGGTTGAGTCACTGTGTTCCGATGGGCAGCTGGTTTGAGTCACTGTGTTCTGATGGGTCGCTGGTTTGAGTCGCTGTGTTCTGAAGGGCCGCTGGTTTGAGTCACTTTGTTCTTATGGGTCGCTGGTTTGAGTCGCTGTGTTCTGAAGGGCCGCTGGTTTGAGTCGCTGTGTTCTGAAGGGCAGCTGGTTTGAGTCGATGTCCTCTGAAGGGCCGCTGGTTTGAGTCGCTGTGTTCTGAAGGGCCGCTGGTTTGAGTCGCTGTCCTCTGAAGGGCCCCTGGTTTGAGTCACTGTGTTCTGAAGGGCCCCTGGTTTGAGTCACTGTGTTCTGAAGGGTCGCTGGTTTGAGTCGCTGTGTTCTGAAGGGCCCCTGGTTTGAGTCACTGTGTTCTGAAGGGCCGCTGGTTTGACTCGCTGTCTTCTGAAGGGCCGCTGGTTTGAGTCACTGTGTTCTGAAGGGCCGCTGGTTTGAGTCACTGTGTTCTGAAGGGCCCCTGGTTTGAGTCACTGTGTTCTGAAGGGTCGCTGGTTTGAGTCACTGTGTTCTGAAGGGCCGCTGGTTTGAGTCACTGTGTTCTGAAGGGCCCCTGGTTTGAGTCACTGTGTTCTGAAGGGCCGCTGGTTTGAGTCACTGTGTTCTGAAGGGCCGCTGGTTTGAGTCACTGTGTTCTGAAGGGCCCCTGGTTTGAGTCACTGTGTTCTGAAGGGCCGCTGGTTTGTGTCACTCTGTTCTGAAGGGCCGCTGGTTTGAGTCACTGTGTTCTGAAGGGCCCCTGGTTTGAGTCACTGTGTTCTGAAGGGCCGCTGGTTTGAGTCACTGTGTTCTGATGGGCCGCTGGTTTGAGTCGCTGTGTTCTGAAGGGCCGCTGGTTTGACTCGCTGTGTTCTGAAGGGCCGCTGGTTTGAGTCACTGTGTTCTGATGGGCCGCTGGTTTGAGTCACTGTGTTCTGAAGGGCCGATGGTTTGAGTCGCTGTGTTCTGAAGGGCCGCTGGTTTGAGTCACTGTGTTCTGAAGGGCCGCTGGTTTCAGTCGCTGTGTTCTGAAGGGCCGCTGGTTTGAGTCACTGTGTTCTGAAGGGCCGCTGGTTTGAGTCGCTGTGTTCTGAAGGGCCACTGGTTTGAGTCGCTGTGTTCTGATGGGCCGCTGGTTTGACTTGCTGTGTTCTGAAGGGCCGCTGGTTTGACTCGCTGTGTTCTGATGGGCCGCTGGTTTGACTTGCTGTGTTCTGAAGGGCCGCTGGTTTGACTCGCTGTGTTCTGATGGGCCGCTGGTTTGACTTGCTGTGTTCTGAAGGGCCGCTGGTTTGACTCGCTGTGTTCTGAAGGGCCAAACAAGCCTCGTGTCAGTAATGATGATTCTGGAACTGTTGGATTATCGTATCGCCATATCTGGCTCACTAACACAAACAACCAGCAATATGGCTGACTCTCTCACACACTTTGAAGTATCCCAGCAATTAAGTCATTTAAAATAGAGTAAGCGTCACCAACCTGTAGCTTTGTGAATATATTTCCACCGTAAAAATGCAATGATTTCAGAAATGCAATGCTCTCACAAAGAGCGTTTGGGAAGGGCAATAAATGTTGCTCTTTCCAGCAATGCCCATTACACATCAATAAATCAATGCCCTTTCCCAGCAACGTCCCATTACATACACATGAATAAATATCCTTACCCAGCAATGCCCATTAAAAAGGTTCAAAGGTTCAATTCAATGTCAGAGGAATGTATACAATATACATCCTGAAATGGTTTTTTTTCACAACCATCCACAAAAACAGAGGAGTGCCCCAAAGAATGAACGAGAGTTAAACATAAGGACCCCAAACTCCCCCAGCTCCCCCTCCCTCATGTGTGCAAGCAACAATCCCTCCTCCCCTCACCAGCAAAAAAAAGCATCAGCGCTCAACACTGAGCAGCCAAGCATGAGCAAAGCAATAGCAGAGACATAGGCTTGCAGTTATCCCAAAGATTTTGTGCTTCACCCATCATTCAACATACCACAGGTTCTGTCTGTCTCTCTCCCTAATAAGGGAGAAGGAGGTGTCTCGGCTTTTCCCAGCGAGCAGGGAAACATAACAAACAACCTGCTGGTTTACGATGTCAAAAGTCCGTAACATTGGATTTTCTGAGCTCTGTTCCCAAAGATCTTAAAGATTCTGGGTTTTTGAGCACACAGCAGTAGATTTTCCAACCCCCCTGATGACACAGGGGCCTCCTGCTGTGACACCAACCCTCGATCTGCTCGTCTCCAGAGCCCCAAGATCTTAGGCTTCCAAATCCGAACAACGGCCGGTCCTGAAACCCCAGGAACCAGTCTCATTCGCGCAAAGAACCGAAGTCAGCAGGTAACCCCGGGTCCGGGTCTTCGAAAGAACCCTGAAAGGGAAAAATGAAAACATTAAAGATACAAATAGAGCTGTTTCTGAAGATGCAAGCAAAGGAGTCGCCGCTTAGCGCCATCTTGACTTCGCTCCACCTCTCATTGCACACAAATAAATAAATACCCTAACACAGAAATGGCCCTTACACACAACTGAATAAATACCCTGACCCACCAATGTCCATTACACACAACTGAATAAATACCCTTGCCCAGCAATGTCCATTACACACAAATGAATAAATATCCTTACCCAGCAATGGCCAATACATACAAATGAATCAGTACTCTTTCCCAGCAATGACCATTACACACAAATAAATAAATACCCTTAACCACCAATGTCCATTACATACATAATAAATAACCTTGCCCAGAAATGGCCATTTCACACAAATGAATAAATACCCTTCGGCCCAGCCGTGCCCATTACACAGAAATTAATAAATAACCTGACCCAGCAATGTCTATAACACACAAATTAATAAATACCCTTACCCAGCAAAGCCCATTACACACAAATTAATAAATACCCTTACACAGTAATGGCCATTACACAAAACTGAATAAATATCTTTATACGGCAATGCCCATTACACACAAATCAGCAAATTCCCTTGCACAGCAATATCCATTCCACACAAACGAATAAGTTTATTTACCCATCAATGCCTGTAACACACAAATGAATAGCAATAAGTACTCCTGCCCTGAAGTGTGCTAACTCATCTCAGTTCTGGTGCTACACCTCAGCCTTCTTCAGTGTGTGCCGTTCCAGGATATACTTTTGGATTGATTCATCAAGACCTTTGGAAAGTGACTTACTGCTTTAATATCTGTTTTGAAATATTATGTTGTGTGAAACTCAGTGTTGGACAGATGCTTGACCTCTGAGCAAAGCTGCAAATAAAAAGCGGCTCTTCATTCACTAGGTCTATTCATTTTGTTAAATAAAGTTCACGTCCTTGGACTTCTGCAGTAACATTTTATATTAAACCATCCGTCATTCCTGTGACTAAACGCATCTTTGGAAAGACTAGGACACTGGGAGCACCAAGGGGAAAAAAAACATAATGCTGCTTTCTTTTTCACTTATTGATGTCTTAGCTATTAAATCTATTTTCTTTAAAGCCTTTCCATTTAGTCACTCAGTTGGAAATAAAGTAAAATAATATATAAAGATAAAAGGAAGAATAAAATGTGTGAAAGAGAAACGAATACAAGGATATGAAAGAAAAAAAAAGAAAAGAATTTGAATTTATGTAGTGCCTTTCATATTTTCACACAGCTATTATTCATTTGAGGAATTTCTATTTGACAAAAGATTAAATTTTTGATTTGCAGAAGGCTGAGTAACATTGGCCTGCCTTTATGCTGTCAGCAACTGAACAAAAAAATTAATATCATAGAAAGCAAGATCAAACTGTTCCTGATGAATTGCCCACACTGATGCAGGTCTCAGAAACTAGAATTGTTCATTAAAAGCATAATCTGTCCACAATATGGAATAAATTACAAAGAAAAACAATAGTTTAAAGAAATGCAGGAGACAATGAAAAGTGTTTCTGGAATGGCGTGGGAGGGGGGCAGTGTTTACTCCTGTACTCAGGGTAGGGAAACATGTTCTCGAAAGAAACACAAGCAGTACCACAGTATGGTATTCTGGTGTCTTGTTTATAAAAGTATAGATTTTGCTTTAAAATAAGAAGATGGAAGCTTCTGTTGAACATAAATACAAATGCTGGAAATCAAAAGCAACACACACAAAATGCAGGAGGAACTCTGCAGGTCAGCCAGCATTTATTGAAATGATCAGTCGACATTTTGGGCTGACACCGTTCTTCAGGTCTGAGGAAAGGCAGAAGAAGCCAGAATTAAAAAGTTGGGGGGAGTGGAAGGAGGCTAGCCGGAAGCTGATAGGTGAAACCAGGTGGGTGGAAAAGGTCAGGGCCTGGAGAAGAAGGAATCTGATAGGAGAGGAGAGTGGAACATAGGAGAAATGGAAGGAGGAGTGGCCCCAGGAGAAAGTAATAGGCAGGCAAAAAGAGGTAAAAGATCAGGGTGGAGAATACAGGAGGAGGGAAGGGGGTGATTTTTTTAATAGTAAGCGAAATTGATATTCAAGCCATCAGGGACACAAACGGAATATAAGTATTGCTCCTCCACCTTGACAGTGGCCTCATCTTGGCACAAGAGGAAGCCATGGACTGACATGATTGAATGGAAATGAGAATCAGAAATAAAATATTTGGCCACCAGGAAATTCCACTTGTGGCAGATAGAGCAGAGGTGCTCAACAAAACTCTCTCCCCATTTACGATGAATAAATTGTGTTGAGATAGTCAAGAAGTTCAAAGTACTTTATACTAGAAATGGCATCTTATCATGTAATGTAGACTTGCTCAGTGAGATGTTATATCAATGTACATCACATTTAAGTAAAGGTCAAGTATTTCAGAAATAAGGCTTTTAATTTCTAATTTCTATTGTTCCTTTTAGGATGTTTCAGAATACTTTAAAGTCAATGAAGTGCATCAAAGTGTTGTCACTGTTACATGATATGCAGATTCCAACTTGAACTGAACAAGCTCCCCCAAACAGCACAACGATCATAACAGTTTAGTGTTGTTAAGTGAGGTACAGGTAATTGGATGTCAGAGGTAACTCTCTACCATGTAAAAAAAAACAAAAATCAGGAAGGATCCCGGTTAACGTCCCATCAAAGCATTAACATTGCAGCAAACCCTCAAAACTGAACTGGCTGATAAGTTTCAGGGCTGATAAGGAATCCACTGATGGGAGAGGTGAGAGCTGGCCTGAGCTGAAGGTTTTAATAGGAATGAGGCATAGAAGCTGCTATAAGTTATGGGCAAGAGCAAAACTATCCAGTATATCAAATCATCTGTTTTGCAGAGAGAGGGAGTCTGTAGGATCAATGGTCCTTCACAGGTGGGGAGAATGTTGACCATTACAATATAAGTACTCTTGTGTCTTCGTATTAACAAATGTAAATTATATTCTTGAATGTAGTGTACAGAAGTTATGATGGAAGATGGAAGTTGAGAGCCAACTTCATGACTGAAATCTCATTTTCTCAGGTTGCTTGATGAAAGAATTTATCCTGTGATTGTTGATAAGATCATAACACATAAGAACATTAGGCCATTTGACCCATTGAGTCTCCTCCAACATTCAATTCTGGCTGATTTTTCTTTTCAACCTCATTCTTCTGCCTTCTCCCTGTAACTTTTACCTCAATTACCAATTGAGGATCTATCAATTTTCTCCTTTAAATCTACCCAATGACTTGGCCGCCACAGCCCTCTGTGGCTGTGAATTCGACAGAATCATCGTCCTCTGGTAGAAGAAATTTCTCTTCATCAATATTTTATGGGACCACTCCTTTATCTGTGGAGATGTCCTTGGATCCTAGACTCTCCTTCCAGCGTTTTCAATATCTGGTAAGTGGAAGATAAGAAGAAATATTTTCAGCTTGCAGTCATATTGATCATCAGAGTAAACAATTATAAGTCACTTGGTAAATAGTTCAGCGGAACTGAAGGAACCTTTACTGATTGAGTTGTTATAGCATGGGTAGCATATCTGAAGGGGCACTGGAAATAGTTTCAACAGTAAATGAAAGAATATTGTATAAATACTTGGAGTGGAGAAAGTTGGTAGATTATAAACAGTGCAAGGTTTCAGCACTTTTATATGTATGAATAGCTGTTCCTCAGTCTAACACAGTTGCTAGGTACCAGATGGGATTCCACATGTGCTATGCTTAGGGCAGAGGCTGGAGGAGAAACCAACTCAACTAACAGAATTCATTTTATTCAAAACTAAACTTTATTCATAACAAGTGGAAAGACAATTTTAAAAAGTACATTTTGTTTCCTGCATTCACATTGTTATCAAGTCACAATATTCTGGCGTCATTAAATTAATATGTTCTATCTAGTAATGCATCACTGCCATTCATGTGGTCACTTAGAAGAAAAATGCTTAATTGTTTGTACATTTGTTTTGCTTGATCCTGCCCCTCAGGATCGGGGCCAGACTTAGAATTAGGCTTAATATCATCAGCATATGCCGTGAACTTTGTAGTTATGCAGCAGCAGTAGATTGCAATATACAATAATAAAAATAAACTATAAATTGCAACAAGGAGTATATATAAAAAATAAAAATAATTTGAATAAGTAGTGCCAGAAGAGTGGAAGAAAATACCAAGGCTGATTCATGGGTTCATCGTACATTCAGATATCTGATAGCAGAGGGGAAGAAGCTATTCTGAAATGTTAAATGTGTGTCTTGTACCTTGTCCTTGATGGTAGCAATGAGAAAAGTCCTGGGTGATGGGGGTCCTTAATGACGGAAGCCACGTTTTTGAGGCATCGCCTTTTGAAGGTGTCCTGGATGCTGGGGCAGGGTGGAGGAGCGCAGGGGCTAGTGCCCATGATGGAGCTGGCAGAGTTTACAACTTTCTGCAGCTTTTTCCCATCCTGTGCTGTGGCCCCTCCATACATGACAGCAACGCAACCAGTTAGGATGCTCTCCACAGTAGATCTGTAGAGATTTGCGAGTGTATTTGGTGCACAAGTCTCCTCAAACTCCTAATAAAAAAAATAGCCACTGTTGTGCTTTCTTTGTAATTGTATCAATATACTGGCCCCAGAATAGAACTTCATAAATGTTGACGCAGGAACTTGAAATTATTCACCCTTTCCACTTCTGTTTATTCAATAAGGACTGTTGTGTGTGTCCTCTTGAATTCTCCATCTTGAAGTCCAGTATCGATTCCTTTGACTTACAATTTTGTTTGCTTGCAATTTTGTTGCAGTGACACCACTCAACCAGTAGATCTATCTCACTCCTCTACGCCTCCTCATCACCATCTAAAATTCTGTCAACAATAGTTGTGTCATCGGCAAATTTATATATGGCATTTGCACTGCGCCTAGCCACACAATCATGGTTGTAGAGAGAGTGGAACAGTAGGCTAAGTAATGGTCTCAATATCCACAGGTGGCAAGATCTTAGACCACTGTCGTGTCCTGCTGTGAGATAGCTTTCTGTCTGACCCTATTATCAGGCACAAGTGGAACCTGTACAGTTTGGAACGACAGATAACAGCAGGCCAGTCACACTGAAATATGTCTGTGTCAGGTTTCAAAGATACATTTAATGTCAGAGAAATGTATACAATATACATCTTGAAATACTTTTTCTTCACAACCTTCCATAAAAACAGAGGAGTTCCCCCAAAGAATGAATGTCAGTTAAATGTTAGAACCCCACAATCCCCCCCAGCTCCCCTCCCTCTTGTGCGTAAGCAGCAGCAAGCAATGATCCCCCCTCTCCCAGCAGCAAAAAAAAACTTCAGAACCCACCACTGAGCACTCAGTTGTGCAGCAAAGCAACAGCAAAGACACAGACTTGCAGCACCCCGAAGATTACTCATTCACCTGGTAATTCGACATACCACAGGCTCTCTCTCCCTAATAAGAGAGAACTAGATGTCTCCATTTCACAGCGAGAGGGGAGCCACAACAAACAACTCACTCGTTAATGATGTTAAAAGTCCATTGCATGGCTTTTCTCGAGCTCTGTGCCCAAAGACCTCGGGTCTCTGGACACACAGCCAGAGATCTTCTGACTCCCACAACACCCTGATTTCCTGCTGGGACACCAACCTTCGATCCACCCATCTCCAGAGCCATGAGATCAATAGCCCTCCGAAAGTGAGCTAAGCTCTTAGGTCACATCCTTGGCATGTGAAACCCTGAGAGCAGATCCCATTTCCACAAACAACTGAAGTTAGCGTGCAACTCCAGGTCAGGGTCTTCAAAAGAACCCTGAAAGGGAAAAACAGAGATATTAAAGATGGAAATAGAGGTGTTTCCAAAACTGCAAGCAAGGGAGTCGCCATTAGGTGCCATCATAACTAAGCTCCACCCTTAGCAAGTCACCGATAAGATAGAGCTTTTCAAGCAGGTTACCAGGACAGTTAGTGAAGAAAAGTCTGTGGACATTGTCTACATGCATGTCAGCAAGGCCTTTGATAAAGGCCCACATGAAGGCTGCTCCAGAAGTTTCAGTCGCTTGGCATTAAGGATGAAATAGTAAATCAGATTCAACATTGGCTTAGCAGGAGAAACCGGAATGTGTTAGATGGTTGCCTCTCTGATTGGTGGCCTATATCTAGAGGTGTGCCACAGGGATTCGTGCAGGGTCATTGTTGATTGTCATCTATGCTAATGATTTGGATGATACCTGGACCAGCAACTTCATAGATGACACCAAGATTGTGTGCATTTTGGACAGCAAGGAAGGCTATCATAGCTTGGAACTAGATCTGGACCAGATGGAAAAATGGGCTGAAAAATGGTGGATAGAACTTAATGCAGTCAAGAGCAAGGTCTTGCACTTTGGGAGGAAATCCAGAATAGGGCTTACACAGTAAATGGCAGAGCTCTGATAAGTGTTATTGAAAGTGGTGTCACAAGCAGATAGAGTTGTAAAAAGAGCTTTAAGCATATTGGTCTATATACACCAAATCATTGAATACAGGAGTTGGGACATTATGATGAAGTTGTACAAGACATTTGTGAGGCCAAATTTCAACAACATACAGGAAAGATATCAATAAGATTGAAAGAATATCGAGAAAATTTACAAGGATGTTGCTGGGACTTGAAGACCCGAGTTATAGGGAAAGGTTGAAAAGGTTAGAACTTTATTGCCTGGCATCGAGAATGGGATATGATTTGACAGAGGCATCCCAAATTATGATGGGTGTCGATATGGAATTTCCACTGAGGATGTGTGAGACTAGAACAAAAGATCATAGGTTAAGGGTGAAAAGTAACATTTTAACAGGAATCTGAAAGGGAACTTCTTCACCCACAGGGTGGCAAGAGTGTGGAACAAGCTGCCAGCAGAAAAATTAAAGAGCAATTTGGATAAGTACATGGATGGGAGGGTTATGGTCCACGTGTAGGACAAGGGGACTAGGCACATTAACAGTTCAGCAGGAACTGGATGGGCTGAAATGCCTGTCTCTGTACTGTAGTACTCTGTAACTCTATGAATTTAAGATGCTCCAGAAGTTTAGTGGAAATTTGAAGGAAAGCCCAGTTACACTAAAGCACGTGGTTAACAAACCAACTGATATCTGAAATGTGATGGAGAAAAAAATAAACATATAAATTGGAAACTGTTGGAAAAAGAAGAGGCAAATATCCCTTTCTCCAGGTATGGGAAAGGAGACAACGGAATATCCTCCACATACTTTGGACTCCTTTCTAACCCGATACCAGCATGGGATGATATGTAGCTAACAATAAGAGAGGCAACAAGATGCACTGGATATAATGCTATTTTGTTAACTTGTGTTCAGGGACATGAATTATTGAGGATTCCAATTCTTATTCTATCATTTATTTGGCATGGTGGTGCGGCAATTAGTGCTGCTTGTCTCTCAGCTTTATGCTTGCAGTTTCAGCTCTGATCTCTGGTTCTGCATGTGTGAGCATTATATGTCCACATGTTTCATAGATCTTAGTTGGATGCTCTTGTTTCCTCCATGTCTCAAAAACACGGTGCGATTGATTGATGACTGTAAATGACACCTTAGTGTAGACTAATAACGTAAAACATCAAAGTGGATGGATGGGTAATGAGGTCAAGAATAAGCTGCCCGGCTACAGGGGAACAAGAAGAAAGGTGAGATTGCTCTGCACCAAGTTGCCATGCAACCAGTGCGCCAATGTTCCATTCACTGTGAAAGTATGATACCTAAGTTCAAACACCAGTGGCCATTAAGCTGCAGAGTGCTGTAAATAATGTACCTGCTTCTCTTGTTCCTTTTAAGGAAAGAAAGTTCCCATTTGTACCTCATCTGGCCTGTTTCTGGTTGGCAGCTGCTCTTTGGTAAGGTTGAGCCAGCAAGTAACATCAGCAGTCTGTCACGGACAGGCAAGAAAGGCATGGCCACAGCCAATAAGTGAGGGAATGAAAAGAGAGGTTTCCAAAAATGAGAAACACATTGACAAACAACACTGAGATTTTTGTACTTGGGATATTTGGTACGTTGTACAGAAATATATTCCACTGAACAGTACTCAAACACAATTATTGTATAAAGTGTTGAGAGCAATATCAAGGCTAAAGTCAGAGGCATACATTAAGGATGAAGACAGGAGAGGGAAGCAAGGCAAGGGTGAGGGAAGTGAATGGGAAAGGAATCAATACATACAATTTTGAAGGCAAGGAGAAATCCATAAATTCCAGAAGGAGAGCAATTTTAGGAATAAGAAGCGTTCCGTCTTTGATTCACCAAAGTATTACAACTTGCAGCAGAATACAATATTGCTTTGTGTACTGTGCTTTATTATTCTGACTGAGGCTGAGATGATCACTGGAGCCACACTAACAACTCTACTTTTAAAAAATACCAGTTCCTACATCTGAATTTTCCTCAGAACATTATTCAAAAATAGTAACTGATCAGTGCATAGTTCATTCTTGCCTTCAAGTATATTTATTGGACTATGATTAATATACGTTCCTCATTTCCTTGGTTTTTCGTGTCCCAGCTGATTCAATGGGTGAAGGGCCTGTTCCAGTACGTACATGTGATTTGAGATTGTTCTGAACTAGAGGGCGTGCAGCATTCATCTGGGTAGATTATTGAAATGAACACAACTGGTAATTCGTAATACCATTATTGATTATAAAACTTTGCATGCCAATCAAACAGATAAATCTATATATAAGTATATCCTGGTATCAGGAAAGGAAAAAATAACAAAGTATAGAATACATTTACAGAAAAAGTGCAGTGCAGGTAGACAAACAGGATGCAAGGGTCATGATGAGGTACTTTGAGAGATTAAGAGTTCATTGATGTACAAAAGATCCATTCAAGATCTTACAAACCTTGAATGGACCTTTTGTCTAATAAAAAGGGTTGAAGCTGTCCTTGAGCATGGTGGTGTGTGGACCTGTCACACTGCACTTCCCCCTGTCAACCTTTACCTTATATAAGTTTTAAAAGTACACAGCTCCAATGTGCCGTGCCTTGAGTTATCCTTTAGTGCTGAGTTTTGATCATTTCCAGGCAACATTTAAGCTCCTGATGATGTTCTTGTCTTTGATAATTCTGTTCTGTTCTAGATGTCCTATCTTCCCCACAACCTTTGTTGGCAGTGCTGCCTGATCAAGTGTTTGTGTTGCCTGAAGAAGTGTTGGGGTCTCTGTGTGGAGGTCAAGATTTCCTCCTGCCTTCTGAATGGGCTTTCTCTTTGACTTGCTCCCTGTTCAGCAATTCTTCGATCTGCTCTGCCAGGGCATTTCTTGTTCCCTTACAGCTGTCAGTGGGTGGCCTGGTTTGTCTCTGATGAGAGTATTTGTTGATGGTTGCTGTTTGTCGCTGATAAGCTGCACCATTTTCTATGTACATGTCCTGTTCACCATGGGTAGCTGTATCTACTGCTTGTGTTGGCTTGATGAATGACTCCAATCTTCTCTCTGTACTGGCAATGGTGAAGCAAAACCAAAGGTCATGACCCCTGTTTTGTTGTGGTTAAAGATTGGTTGGTTGACTACACTGAGCTGGGTCATCTGATCCTGTATGTGATCTTAGAAACAAGACAGTTGTCTCCTCACGCAATATAGGAAGTCTGTCTAATGCCTCTTCTGTTCACCATATTACTCAATGAATGATGATAATGAGGAGAATTGCTGGCATGACAACCCCTGATACATTTAACTTCACAGGTGAGCTCCCAGTTATCAACCTTGCCTGTAAGGTGGAGTTTGCCATGGAGAATGCACCATAAGCTAACTGTGGGAATGCTGAATGAAAGTCTGAGAGGTTTATGTCAATCTGCTAGTGCCTCTCTGAGCAGTAGGTAAAGACCCGGTTATGAATCTACCCCATTTATAAAGCTGGTGTTATCAACAGGTCTTGAACATAGTCTCGTACAATGCCTTGCCTACCACAGAGAAAAAGTTACCAACACACTAACCATTAAGACCATTGAGTGTTCTGTTCTCTATTATTTAAATGCAATTCCATTGGTCCATCTCTCTGATTCATTTTCCTTTGATAATAATAAAAATAAGCATTTAATTGATCCTGAGTGGGAAATACTTTCCCAACCTAATGTGAAGAGGGAAACCAGGAAAGATGCTGCAAATACTAGATTTATTTAAACAATTCCACATTCACGTTGCTCTTGCCGGTAGCTTTTATTTTTAAGATTTTTGAGGCATTTTGTGTATGTTGATGTGTCTGTGTGGGTCTCAAGATTTCCTTCTGCCTTCTGAATGGGTTTTCTCTTTAACTTGCTCCCTGTTCAGCAATTCTTTGATCTGCTCTGCCTGTTCATTTCATGTTCCCTTACAGCTGTCAGTGGGTGGTCTAGTTTGTCTCTGATGAGCGTATTTGTTGATGGTTGCTGTTTGTCGCTGATAAGCTGCGTCAATTTCTACATACATGGTGTCTTGTTCACCATGGGCAGCTGTGTCCACTGTTTGTGTTGGCAGGTTATCAATATGGTGTCAATCATCGGCTCTGATGAGGTGTTTGAACCTTTGAGATTTTGCTGTCTAAAACCTATTCAGAGCTCCTGTGGTTTTATAGTATTTCCTGTACTGAGGGTAGCTTGTCCTATTCTTCTTCTACGCAAGCTTCACTGCTTCATTACCATTCTGTCCCATTCCTTGTTGATCTCCTCCCCCGCATTCCCTTCACCCCATTGTGGTATTTCCTGTTCCGAGAAGTGTGGATGAGAAGAGGAACAGCACTGGTTGAAACGTGAATAGTTAAATCTGTAAATGATTTGCAAAGACAACAATGTAGTTCAAAGCCACGTGTTATTGCATAAGGAGAATCTAAATCAGACTGAAGAAGAAAATATAAATGTACAGATTATGTAAGGAGTCAATGCAAGTTAATGTCTACCAATCATGAGGGAATATTTGAAGGTGATATGATTGAAAAGAACAGAAAGACCGTCAAACTTGTATTGGGCTATGGTTCGACCACACATGAAATGCTGGGTACATTTATGGTCACAATTTTTAAGGGTTAAGGTGGCATTGGAAAGAGTATAATAATTTTTTTTTAAAGAACAGCTCACAAAGAACAATGATGTAATCTCCAGATAGAATGAGCAGGCATGACCAGCAACACACACAGAACGCTGGAGGAACTCTGCAGGCCAGGCATCATCCATGGAAAAGAACACAATTGACATTTCAGGCTGAGACCCTCTTCTACACTCTTGAACTGAGATGACTGAGGGCTGAACAAGTGATCTGTAAAGATTACACTTTACAATACAAGCAAAACTATAGTGGGTAGACAGGGTAAAATAATATGACTGGGTTTAGGGGAGGCAAGATAATATGGAGAAAGAAGAAATAGAGATCTCTGCAAAAAGTGCTCGGTATAACAGCACCTGGGTAGCCTCCAAAATTGAATTCTCTAACTTCCGGTAAATGTTCCTCTGTGTCCCCTCTTTTTATTTTCCCAATCTTCTTGATCCAACTGGACTTCATCATCCTGCAGCCTCTTCCATCCCCTCCATCTGCTCATCACCTAAACACCCAACCCACTAGAGCCCCTCCCCACCTCCCTCCCTTTACTCCATACTTAACTATCCTCTCCTATCTTCAGGCCTTTGGCACTTCTACCTATCACCTCTCAAGTTCTGACATCATTCACTCTCTTCTGCCACCATCATCTACCCATCACACCCCTCACATAGATCCACCGAACACAGTCAGCTCTTGTTCCACCCTTCCTCCCCCCCCCACCCCCCACACAAACCTTTTCATACTGGGTATCTCCCCTCTTTCTTTTCCTTCGCAATAAAGGGTCTCGACCTGAAATGTCAACTGTCTATTTCCCTGCATAGATGCTGCCTAACCTGCTGAGTTCTTCTAGCGTTCTTTGTGTGTTGGTATAGAGTTGATATAGAGTAAGGAGTTTAACATTGATGTTACCCTCCAGTCTGTATCATCTAATTCTATTTTGTGTACTCCATGTAATGCTATGAATTAGGCTTGCTTCAGACTTTGACAAGAATAGTCTGCACACTTGAGCAAACAAACATGATTCAGTGTCTTGTCTTTCATTAAACTTGTCAGCATTTCCCAAAAGAAAGCATGAGAGGAAATTCATGTCTGCTGTCTGTCACACACACACACAAAAATCAGAAAGAAATGCTTATTTCAGCTTAAAAACTGTTCACTCACTTTGTAAGATTAAGGGGCCCATTTTAGATTGTCTGCGACCTATTTATTTAGTGCTGTATTGTTGCCAGCTTTCTGCTGCTCAGAAATGCAAGTGAGATGCACGTGCACACTCTAGTGGGATAAAAGTGTCTGTAAGATGGAGAGGAGGTACATCATGACATGGAAGGAAGGCACTGATACGATGCTAACGTTGCTGCTGTGAAGCACAGTGAGTGACTCGGAATGCTGGTGATACTTTACAACAGTGGTTAAAAAAAATAATTTAATGTAGTTGCAGCTCCAACATGTTCTCAAGACAAACTGGAACAGGTCCATAAAGGTTTCATTTAAATTTGGGGTGGGCAAAACCTGATTAGCTGGTGAAAGGTGCAGGAGTTAAAAGTAGGCACATAGCTTTATTTACGGTAGACATGGATGGCATGGTCTGTGTTTGACTATAGGACAGTATAGTACAGGAGCAGCCTATTCAGCTCATAGTGTCTGTGCTGACCATCGTGCCTGCTCATGATTCATATCCTTCTGTGCCCTGTCTGCTGATGTACCTCTCTGTGTCTCTTAAACATGACCACTGCGTAGGTTTCCACAACCGCCCCTGGCAGAGTGTTCCACGCACCCCTCATGCTTTGTGCAAAAACAAAATCCTGCATATCTTCCTCCTTTCATCCTTAAAGCAATGGCCTCCAGTATTTGGCAGTACAACTCTGGAAAAAAATTCTCTAACTACCCTATTTATGCCTCTCATATTTTTAGAAACCACTATCAAATTTCCCCTCTGACACTCCAGAGAAAACAACCTTATATCTAATGGTCTTTAATCCAGACAATATTCTCGTGAACCTCTTCTGCACCTCCACATCCTTCCTCTAATGAAGCAAGCAGAACAACCCACAATGCTCCATGACTGGACTGACCAAAGTTTTATGAATCTGCAACATGGCTTCCTGATTCCAATAACTAATGCCCCATCAATGAGGGCAATCATACCATATGTGTTATTTACCTAGAAAAAGGCATGATTGCACTTGCTGGCCCCTTTCAGGGAGCAATGGACTTGGATCGTAAGATTACTTATGTATCAATGCTCCTAAAGGTCTTGCCATTCATTGGATATGATCTACTGCCGTTTGTTGTTCACTGAAGCCCCCTGACCTGCTGAGCATTTCTAGAAATTTTTGGATGTGGTTACCTGTATTTGCTTGAACATAACCATGGCTTCCTCTTGTGCCAAGATGAAGCCACCCTCAAGGTGGAGGAGCAGCACTTTATATTCCATCCAACTTGATGGCATGAATATCAATTTTTCCTTCTAGTAAAAAAAAATCCCTCCCTCTTCCCTCTTCTTCCATTCCCCACTCTGGCCTCTTAACTCTTTTCACCTGACTATCCTTTCCCCTGGGTCCCTCTTCCTTCCCTTTCTCCTATGGTCCACTCTCTGCTCCTGTCAGATTCCTCCTCTCCAGCCCTTTATCTTTCCCACCCACTTGACTTCACTTATCACCTTCTAGCTATCCTCCTTCCTCTCCACCCATCTTTTTATTCTGGCATCTTCTCCCTTCCTTATCAGTCCTAAGGAAG
The DNA here is from genome assembly GCF_030144855.1 of Hypanus sabinus. Taxonomy (NCBI): domain Eukaryota; kingdom Metazoa; phylum Chordata; class Chondrichthyes; order Myliobatiformes; family Dasyatidae; genus Hypanus; species Hypanus sabinus. Next base: position 13,248,046 of record NC_082732.1, read on the forward strand.
TTTCTTGGCCCGAAAGATGGACTGCTTATTCATTTGCATAGATGCTGCTTGACCTGCGGAATTCTTTCAGTATTTATATCTGCTCCTTTGTTTTAGTTAGGTTGTAGAATTGTATTTTTAGCATTACATGTTTCTCAACTGAAACTAACTGAAATTCCTCAGGATATTTTATTACATTAAAGAAAATGCAAGAAATTACATAGAACATGGAACAGCAAAACACAGCACCAGGCCCTTTGTCACATGATGATCTGTGTAATTGAGCTCATGACCCCTAATCTCTTCTGACTGCACATGGTCCTTGATCCTTCTCTCTTCATAGTCACGTGCCTATCAAAGAGGCTCTTTCACAGCCAGTCATCACTGCCTCTACTGCCAAGCTTGACAATGTATTACAGGTCCCCACCATCCTCTGTGAAGAAAATCTGTTCTGCACATCTCCTTTAAACTTCACACCCTCAGCTTAAATGCCTGCCCCTTAGTATTAGACATTTTGACCCGAGGAAAATTATACCTGCTACTTATCAATGCCTCTCATATTTTTATAAACTTCTGTCAGGTCTTCGCTCAGCCTCCACCACTCCAGGGTATACAACCCAAGTTCTTCCAACCTCTCCCTATAGCAGGACAATATGGGCTTTTTGTCAGATATTCCCAGTTTCTTCAATCCTTCAAGTATCCACATTCTTCTGCCCCATTTATTGTAGTTTGAGCCTCTAATACAGGGGTTCCCAACCTGGGGTCTGTGGACCCTTTGCTTAATGGTATTGGCCCATAAATTTAAAAAAAAAGGTTGGGTCTAATATATCACTTCTGATCAATAGTAAGATATATGGGTTAGGAAACTTTGCAAACTGCCACTAGAGAAGATCATGGAATATGCTAAATTTCAATCTGCAAGGAACTAAATGCTGAAATTTTCAACGTCAGCTGAGATTCTCTCCCCTTCCACCTTACCTGGCCTACCATGTAGCAGCTGCCTTTCTCTGAAGAGAGAATTATTATTTCCCTCCGATTAAGTAATGCTCTAGGGTTCTATGGTTCTATGTATGACAAGTCTGCCTTCAGTGTGGAAAAAAACAGAATCGAAAGAAACACATTACGTCTGAAGAGAATTCAATGGAAGCTCTTGTACACACAGTGTCCTTGAGCCTCGATTGCTCCTGAAAGCTGAACCTATAACCATAGCAGTGTGAAATAATTGCCTTCATGGGGCTTTACACTAAATTTCACGCTTAAATAATCAGCTGCTGGTGATTGTGGAGAAAAAGGAAAAATCAAACATTTTTTAACCTGAGATCCTCAAAAGTCAACAACTCTACAGTGATTAAGAAATATTTCCAAATGTTCTCCTTTCTTATCTTTACCCTGCTGTGAGAATGAAGTTTGGTCTCTTTAAAGCCTCTCCAGTGCCTTGTTCAAGTGCCAGTTTATGTGCGAGAGAATTCTGACCCACAACTTTGTTCAGCAACTAGTCATGCCTGTCCATCAGAGTGAAAATTGAACTAGTCCCACTTCAGAGACTTTAGTACAAATGCTAGTCTAATCCTCCAGTACTAAGGCAAGATCGGATTGTTGTCATGCTACCATTTGGATGAGGCATCAAACAACAGTCAGCCTACATAATCAGGTGAATGTAAAAAGATCCCAGAGTACATCACTGCAATAAAGCTATGGGGTTGTCAATGTATTGTTCAAAACTCATTTATCTGATCAGCCTAACATTATGGACATCCTCTGCTCACATTGCAGTGTACTAGGAAGTGGTCTGCGAGTCTTGTATGGAGATGAGGTCTAATGAAATTCTTCATCATAGAGGTTCAGGATATCTTGCTTCCACTCTAGTTCAATGGCCTCAGAGGTGACTGCTAAGCACAATATGAAACATGGGATCTTTGACCTGAAGTGTCAATTCAACTTTTCTTTCCCACATTTTCTGGTTGGTTTTGATATGCAACACATTGCTTTTTGCACAGGTGGGATAGGGTGAAAGTTTGTGCTGGATTTCTGTGTGTTCCTAAAGCAAGAACCCAAGTGCCTCAATACTATTCCAAATATTTCTTCCATAATTTAAGCAGGTAAGCCAGGAATTACAGAAATCAATGGGAATGTTCCTTGCTTAAAAGGACACATTGGGAATATCTTGGTACCTTCTCCTTTATTCCATCAAGTAATCACACCATAGTTCTCCTTTAGGAGTCTGATGTTGGAAATGTGAATGGCACAACCGGCCCAATGGAACCATCTGAATTTTATAAAGGTCTCAGTGTTAGGACTCTTGGTCGAGAGAGCATCAATGCTTATCATACTCGAAAGCCACATTGGTGGTTCTTTCCACAGACCTGATGTAGGTAGCCCAGATTTCAGAAGCACATTAGAGGGCAAGGATCACTGTTGTATCCTTGACCGTGAATGTTGTACAGATTTTGTGATCTTGAACGTCAGAGATCCCTTTTCTCAATCTACCAAAGACCATGCTGGTGTACTGAAGATGATGGTATAGGTAATCATCAATGTTACCCTTCGTCAAGAAGCATCTCCTGGGATAAGAAGTGATCCATGTCTCTCAGCATTTTACCATTTGTTGTCGAAAGGCAGAGAGTACAGAGGGAGCAAGTGAATGAAGGATCTTTGTCTTACTGATATTGAGACCTATATATTCCATTGTATTCTTCAATAAACCTGTAATAATGGCTGGGAACCCAGCTTCCAAGAATACACAAAAGCATACTTTAGTCCATCTAAGTTTTGGGTAACCTTGGTTTTGGAATGTATTCTCCACTAGTTGGACATATTTTCATTAGTTTTGAGGATTATCTCCAGTCCATTAGGAGTTTCTTGGAGCTGGGAGGCAATTTTGCAGCAAGAATGACTGAAAAAAGCACTGTACCAATGAAGCAGTCTTGTTTGACACTGGTGCACATTGAGATTGTCTCTACAGTAGACCCACTGGTCTGAATCAAAGTTTGCCTGCCATCAAGTAGGAAAGGAGCTAAATTTCTGTGAATATGAAAAGCCTGGTGAAAGAGCCCACCATTCCTCTCAAGTGGTTGATGAAATCCAAGGTTTTAAAAAAGGACATGCATAATAGCTAGCACTGCTCCCGGCATTTCTCCTGAAGTTGTTACAGAGACTATGCCAGTGGATGGGTGGAATCTAACTGCAATTCAGGGATCAGTGGGGGTTAGCTGTTGAAGAGCACCCTGGTAATGCCAGAGAGACCGCTCTACAGGTACCACAACTGGACACATCCCCTTTCTTTAAGATGGAGGTAATTAGGGCCACATTGTCTTCCATTTTCTTACCCTTTGCTTCCCAGATGTGAACAATGAGGTTGTGGATTTGTGACTATGATGCCCCAAAACTTCTATACACCTGCTCCCATAGACCTCCCCATTTCTTTTTGACAAACCACATTTCCAACTGTTTTTGATGATGTGGTGTCAAGGCTGAACTGGCTAAATTACTGGGAAATGAAGACAATGGGTTTCAAATTAAAGACAGAGTAGTGGCTGAAAAGATCTATGAAAAATGATGTTTTTCAATAACATCTTGGAGCAAGCGTTTCAGAACAAGGATGTGCATTGTGTTGTAATATGCTTGGGTTACAATTTCATAAATTGATAATCAGTTTATTATTATCACGTGTACCAAGATACTGTGAAAAATTTTGTTTTAGATACCATACTGATAATTTCATCACATCAGTCCAAACAAGTAGTACAAGGGGCAAAGCAATTACAGAAAGCAGAATATAAAGTTAAAGGTTATAGAAACGTGGGCCATCACATGTTAAACTGAAAGGTTAAGAGTTCATTTTTATCATATAAAGGATCTGTTTAAGAGTCTTATAACCGTGTGATAGAAGCAAGCCTTACTTACGTATTTATGGCAATGAATTTATTCCAGAACTAATTTTAGTCCTGGAATAGATAGAAATACACAACTTGCATGGATTGAGTCTCCAGTTACTTCAAATCATCATATTTTTTGATATGGTTATGTAATCTCTTCAGGTGATCATTCTAAAATCAATCCTGGAATAAATTCATCGCCACTGATTCCTTCGCCATCTTTTGGCTGTGCATCTTACAGCAATCAGTTGGTCAACATAAATACAGGTACTTTTGACCTCACCTCTAACTCATAATAAATATGGATCTGTATAGTCTCTGTGGGCCTGTTGTATGATTCCATGATAAAGAATCATACTTGACACTGTGGAGTGACAACAAGCAACAAATATAAACTACTCAGAGAAGAACCAGCCTTGAAGACAATGGGTGCCCTGTTTCCTTGGAAAGTAGATCAGATACATCTGGTTTTCTATCTTAAAGCCTGATCAGCCTGTCCATTTGGTCAAATGAAGAAAAAGATACCAAATAATTGGAACCTGGAGCAACAAATAAGAAGCTGGAGGAACTCAGCAGGTTAGTCAGCAGCCATGGAGGGAAACTACAATGATGTTTTAGTAATGATCCTTCAGTTTCAGTGGAGGGGCTTGACCAGAAATCTTGATGGTCTATTTCTCTCAACAGATGCTGCTTGACCCATTGAGTTCCTTTAGCATCTTACTGGTCCAGCCTAACTTTGGTTTGATGCTTTTGGACTTTACAGTGCTACACTGGACACTTACCAATATGCTGACTGACAGAACCGTTCCACCACAATTACCATAACATCTCAGAATCAGAATCAGGTTTATCACCGGCATTTGTCATGAAATTTGTTAACTTTAGCTGAAGCAGTTCAATGCAATACATAATATAGAAGAAAAATACCTAAATAAAATAATAAATAAATATAATAATAATAAATAAATCAATTACAGCATACATATATTGAAGAGATTAAAAATTGTGTAAAAACCAGAAATGAAAAATATTTAAAAAGTGAGGTAGTGTCCAAGGGTTCAATGTCCATTTAGGAATCAGATGCGGAGGGGAAGAAACTGTTCCTGAATTACTGAGTGTGTGCCTTCAGGCTTCTGTACCTCCTTCCTGATGGTAACGGAAAGAAAAGGGCATGCCCTGGATGCTGGAGGTCCTTAATAATGGACGCTGCCTTTCTGAGACACTGCTCTTTAAAGATGTCCTGGGTACTTTGTAGGCTAGTACCCAAGATGGAACCAACTAAATTTACAACCCTCTGCAGCTTCTTTCAGTCCTGTGCAGTAGCACCCCTCCCCCCCCCAATACCAGATAGTGATGTAGCCTATCAGAATGCTCTTCAAGGTACATCTATAGAAGTTTTGGTGTGTATTTGTTGAGATACCAAATATCTTCAAACTCCTAATGAAATATAGTTGCTGTCTTGCCTTCTTTATAACTGCATCGTTAAGTTGGGACCAGGTTAATTCCTCAGAGATCTTGACACCCAGGAACTTGAAACTGCTCACTCTCTACATTTCTGATCCCTCTATGAGGATTGGTACATGTTCCTTCATCTTACACTTCCTGACGTCCGCAATCAGCTCTTTCATCTTACTGATGTTGAGTGCAAGGTTGTTGCTGTGACACCACTCCACTAGTTGGCATATCTCGCTCCTGTACGCCCTCTCGTCTCCATCTGAAATTCTGCCAACAATGGTTGTATCATCAGCAAATTTATAGTTGGTATTTGAGCTATACCTAGCCACACAGTCATGGGTATAAACAGAGTCGAGCAGTGGGCTAAGCACTCACCCTTGAGGTGCACCAGTGTTGATCATCAGCGAGGAGGATATGTTATCACAAATCCGCACGGTGTGGTTTTCCAGTTAGGAAGTCAAGGATCCAATTGCAGAGGGAGGTACAGAGGCCCAGGTTCTGCAACTTCTTAATCAGGATTGTAGGAATGATGGTATTAAATGCTGAGCTATAGTCAATGAACAGCATCCTGACGCAGGTGTTCGTGTTGAGAAGGTGGCCTAAGGCTGTGTGAAGAGCAATTGAGATTGCATCTGTCATTGATCTAGTGTGGCGACAGGCAAATAGCGATGGGTCCAGGTCCTTGCTGAGGCAGGAGTTCAGTCTAGTCATGACCAACCTCTCAAAGCATTTCATCACTGTTGATGGGAGTGCTACCGGGTGAAAGTCATTAAGGCAGCTCACATTAATCTTCTTTTGCATTGGTATAATTGTTGCCTTTTTGAAGCAAGTGGGTACTTCCATCTGTAGCAGTGAGAGATCATCATGCATTTGGCCCTGGCACACCTCATAAACAAGGGCACTTATATCAGAATGCTGTTCTGGATTTCCATTTGGCATTCAACTCTATCATCCCACAAACTCCTACTCCTCAGTATAAATAAATCACTGTACAAATAGGTGTTGGACTTCATAACCAAAAGACCTCAAATAGTCAGGTCGTACAACTGCTCCTCCCTCCCCAGCTTCCTCAACTTGAGTGCTTCCCAGAGGTGTGTGCTGATCCCATTCCTGTGCACTCTTTTCACTCAAGACTGCCCAGCCAAACTCCTGAGTAATCACATTGTCAAGTTCGCCGATGACATAACTGATGAGGCTCATCATCAACAATGATGAGATGGTCTACAGACAGGAGGTGGAAGAGCTCAATGCCTGCTGTCAGGCAAATAACCTCTTCCTCATTGTCAATAAGACAAAGGAGATGGTTATCAACCTTAGGAGAACCTGTACCACTCACATCTGTCCTTACATTGGTGACACAGCAGTGGAAACTCCGAACTGTACAATGTCTCATAGACCCCATCAGCCTCCGCATTCAACATATCATCTCCAAAGGGAATCCACCACTAGACAGGCCTGTATCTTTTCGCTCCCTCTCCATTTCCCACAGGGATATTTCCCTCAGCGATTCCCTTGTCCATTCATCCCTCCCGGCACTTATCCCTAAAAGTAGCCTAAGTGCTACACCTGCCCATACGTCTCCTCTCTCCCCTCTATTCAGGGACCAAACAGTCCTTCCAGGTGAGTCAACACTTCACCTGTGAATCTGCCGGAGTCATCTATTGTGTCCGGTGCTCCTGATGCAGCTTTCTCTACATTGGCGAAGATCATCATAAATTGGGGGACTGTTTCATCGAGTATTTCCACTGCACTTGCCACAAGCTGAGCTTTCCAGTGGCCAAACATCTTAATTCCAATGTCCATTCCCATTCCAACATGTTGATACATGACCTCCTCTCGTTCCAAGATGAGGCCACCCTCGGGGGGAAGGGCAACAGTTTATATACTGTCTGGGTAGCCTATAACCTGATGGCATGAATATCAATTTCTCCTCACGGTAAAAAAATGTTTCAAACCCAGTTATGATGAACAGTGTCAGCCTGAAACATCAACTTTGTATTTCCTTACATAGATGCTGAGTTCCTCTAGCACTTTGTATGTAGTGAATGCACAGTTTTTTGGTGGGGGATGGGATTTCATTATTCTTAGGGGTGTCCCGTTTCATTATTCCCTGTTGTTCATGCAGAAATTATGGTCCATCCTTCTATTCTTCAATTTAAGCATCTTCTCAATGACCTGCAGGAGCAGTCATCCATTATAACTTACCTCAGTCACTTGCAGGAAATACAATTAAAAGACCGTTAACTGAACAGTAAGATCGTTTGACCTTTCCCTCTTATTAAGCGCAAACCAGTTAAAATCTGCATTGCATAGTTATTAGCTGTCATGCTAGATTTTATTAAAAAAAAGCTAATTATTATAAATTGACAAAGTTTTGTTCCTTTTTTCAGTCATCTCATTGAGATACACCCCACACCCACCATTCTCCTGTTCTTATTATCTTGATCCATCATAATCAACTTTTTAATTATCATTTTGACCCAAATTATACAAACGATTGGCTGGACATGAGAACAATCAAATTAGCAGTCAACTCAGACACAAGAATTTAGATTTAACCTCCCCAATTATACTTCCTAATTAGGATTTAATTAACAGTTACCAATCTATGTTCTGTTAATCAGGTCTTCCTTGCTAGATGTCAATATTATTGAAAGGGATGTCATAGTTCTGATTGGCCATACATTATATCACATTAGGTTTTATCTGCCTAATATTCTGTTCACACAGATTAGAAACTGTCATGAAAGGCATTTTTATAAATTGACAAGCACGTGTGTATGTACTGATATGAGAAACTAATAGCCAACTGAAGGATTTACTTGCACCATTGACCTGTTTACCTGTAGATATGGAATACAGGCAAGGACACCAGGGCATGACAACGTAAGAAACAGTAGACAACCTGTTGTGGCAGATAAGGGAATGAGCAGTTGCTCAAGCCTGCTCCACCATTCAATCAGATCATGGCTAACCCAATACTTGCATCATCATCACTTTACCACTTCCTCACCAAAGCTTTTGACCTTCTTGCCGCACAAGTGTCTGTTAATCCCTCTCAGAATGGTCTGCTTCAATAAGCTCATCTCTAATTCTTCTAAACTCCAATGGCGTGAGTTTCAACCTACTCAACTTCACTTCATAAATCAACCACTTATTCTCAGGAATCACAAGTGCAACACTATACAAGAAAATAAGAACAGGAGAAGGTCTCTCAAACCTTCAAAACTGCCCATATTTTAATATGTTCAGGATTGATGTTCAAGGTTCAAAAGTTTGAAGTTGAAAGTTCATTTGCTATCAAAGTACATATACTTTATACCACCTTGAGATCTGTCTTCTTACAGCCAGCTACAAAACAAAGAAACCCAATGTTGTAACACGGACAAAGGTACTGGACATATGCAGCTGGTAGATATAAAAGTAGTCTTTTATTCAACAAAATGAGATACTCTCTGGAGGAAGAGGCCTGTTCAACACAATATTATATTTAATTTCATTTGCTAAAGATTAAAGGACAGTTCTATAATTACAACGTATCCTCAATGCTACGAACAAACAAACTACGAACCCATGGTATTACAGGAAATATTCTAGCATGGATAAAGCAGAGGCTGATTGGCAGGAGGCAAATAGTGGGAATAAAGGGGATCTTTTCACCTTGGCTGCTGGTGATTAATGGTGTCCACAGTGATTCTTTTTATGTTATATGTCAATGATATAGATGATGGAATTGATGGTTCTGTTGCAAAGTTTGCAGATGATATAAAGGTCGGTGGAGTGGCCAGTAGTTTTGAGGAAGTATAGAGGCTACAAAAGGACTGAGACAGATTAAGAGAATGGAGAAAGAAATGCCAGATGGAATATTGTGTTGGGCAGTGTATGCCATGGACTTTGGTAGATGAAATTAAGAGGATGAATATTTTCTAAATGGAAAGAAAGCATAAAAAATGAGGTGCAAAGGGACTTGGGAGTCCTTGTGCAGGATTCCCTAAAGGTTCATTTCCAGATTGAATCTGTGGTGAGGAAGGCAAATGTGATGTTAACATTAATTTGAAGAAGACTGGAATATAAAAGCAAGGATGGAATGTTGAGGCTTTATAAAACATTGGTGAGACCTCACTTGGAGTATTGTGCAAACACGAGGAAATCTGCAGATGCTGGAAATTCAAGTAACACACACAAAATGCTGGTGGAACACAGCAGGCCAGGCAGCATCTATAGGGAGAAGCACTGTCAACGTTTCGGACCAACACCCTTTGTTCTGACAGTGCTTCTCTCTACAGATGCTGCCTGGCCTGCTGCATTCCACCAGCATTTTGTGTGTGTTGCTTGGAGTATTGAAAGCAGTTTTGGGCCTCTTATCTTAGAAAAAAGATGCTGAAACTGGAGAGTGTTCAAAGAAGGCTTATGAAAATGCTTCCACAGTTGAATGACTTGTCATATGAAGAGTGTTTGATGGCTCTGAGCCTGTATTCACTAGAATTTAGAAAAATGAGGGGTGCCCTCATTGAAATCTATTGAATAATGAAAAGCTTTGATAGAGTGGATGTGGAGAGGATGATTCCTATGGTGGGAGAGTCTAAGACCAGAGAACACAGTCTCAGAATAGAGAGGTATCCTTTTAGAATGGAAATAAAGAGGAATTTCTCTATCCAGAGAGTGGTGAATCTGTGGAATTCTTTGTCACAGGCAGCTGAGGAGGTCAAGTCTTTATGTACTGTATGTTTAAGGCAGAAGTCTCATCTCCTACTCCGTGCCTGTCACCCACTGTCATGAATTCCCCAGTTTTTCAAACATCTACCAACCCCAATCATCTAAAGTCAACAACACTCTATCACCCCTACTTTTTCTTCAATCCTATTTCTCTCCTCTCCTTACTCATTCATCCCGATCCCTCCAACACTAATCGAATCTCTTCCTTTATCCCCGACCCCCAAAATCGTTCATCTCCAATCCTTCTCGTCATGTAACTGCAATCCTCTTTGATCAATTCTAAGTACTCCTTAGATTATTTCTCGTCAAATTTGGTTTGAATAGTGTTACCTTCTTTTGCTATGTTAAATTTAAAATAGAAATAGAATTGGTATTGGCATTGGTATTTATTACTGGCACATGTACAGTGAAAACTTGTCTTGCATACTGTTGTACAGATCAAGTTATTACACAGTGCATTGAGTTAGAATAAGGTAAATGAATAGCAGGCATTGCCTGCTTATAGTCACAGGAGAAGGGTGTCCCAGCCAGTGTGCTCCATCAAAATGGTGTAGATTGGCGTCCTGATTGGAGACAGTGCTAACCCCTAGTGTTCGTTTGGCAGAAAACAAGCTCTATTGTGGTTGAATGCAGATTTCAGCAGTTTTGATGGACTTTTTTTTATTGCATGGCTGTATCTTACTGATACATTTACATGCCATGTGTGCTTTGTGCTGCGTGACTGTTAGTATTGTGGTTTTCACCTTGGCCCCGGAGTAACACTGCCTTGTTTGGCTGTATTCATGTCTGGTCGAATGACAATTAAACTTAAAATAAATTGAAATAAAATGAATTGAACAATGCAGAGTAAAGTGTAAAAGCTACCATAAAAGTGCATTTTAGGTATAAGATAAAGTGCAAGGTCAAAGTGAGATGGATTGAGAGGCTGTGTCTTTTATCATAAAGAAGTCCGTACAAGAGTCTGATAACAGTGGGAGAGAAGCTGTCCGTGAGCCTGTTGATATGTATTTTCAGACTTTTGTATCTTCTGCTCTATGGCAGAGGAGAGAAGAGAGAATGGCAAAACTTGGTGGAGTCCTTGATTATGCTGACAGCTTTACTGAGACAGTGGGAAGTAGAGACAGAGTCCAGACAGACCCTGTGATGTGCTGAGCTGTGTCCACTACTGTCTGCAGTCTCTTGTGGTCATGTGCAAAGCAGTTGCCATACTAAACCATTATGCACCCCAAAAAATGCTATATATACTGTAAATAGTGTGCAATCCGTAACCCATTGTGTATTCAGTGAATGAATTAATATAAAATAATAGGATTTGTGAAATCACATTAATATAATTTTCTAAATTTACTTTTAAGCCATCTGTGTATAAACCTGAGAAAATAATGGCACACATTGTCACAAAAGGGGATCTCCAGCTGGCTAAACAGGTAGCCACTGCCTCACAAACAGATCTAGGGAACTAGAGACCCCAGTTCAATCCAAACATGAGAGCTGTCTGTGTACAGTTTGTAAACTCTTCCCGTGACTGCATGGGTTTCCGGCGGGTGCTCTGGCTTTCTCCCACATCCCAAAAACACGAGGAATGCCAAGTTCGTTACAAATAGCCTCAAAGGAGTAGGTAAGAGGTCAAATCTGGGAGGGGGTGTTGAAGAGATTTTGGGGAGAATCAGAAAGAATGTAGAATTAGTGTCGGGGTACACAAAACATTGGAGAGACTCAGCAGATCAGGGAGTATCTGTGGAAGGAAATAAACAGTTGAGATTTTGGGGACAAGACTCTATTTCAGGGCTGATTGTATTACCAGAGGGACATCAGTGTCTGCTGTGTACTCTGATTCACAGTGACATGGCTCTCTCTCAGCAGTCTAGACACAGAGTTGCAGCCTTCACCTTCCATTGCATGAATCGGACAGTGGCATCAGGTAAAGGCAGAGGCAGCAGTGTTTGCTTCATGATTATCTTAATGTGGACAGCAGACATAGTGATTTTGTCTCAATGTGCTCCACCAACCTGAACATTTGGAGGTCAAGTGTTGTCTGCTTTATTTACCGAGGAAGTTTTCTTGTTTGCCGTATACATTTCACCCCTGGCAAACATTAAGATGGTACTGGAGGAGCTGAGTACCATGATCAACTGTCATAATGTAGTGCACTATGATGCCTTCCTGATCAACCAGGCCAGCTTGAAGAAGTTCTGAAACAACTGCCAACCCGTCACCTAAGGAACCAAAGGATTCATCATACTTGACCACTGTTACACCACCATCATAAACATTTACCATGCAAGTCCGATCAGCTACCTGTACTTCTACTCCAAGTGAAATGGCAGAGATTGTGGCCAGCAGCGTCTGTGGTGAGGACTGCAAAAGAAGAGGAGGTGTGCTTACAGGACTGCCTTGCTTTAGAATACTGGACCATATTCATGGATTCATCTTTGGATCTGCATTAATTTGCCACAGACATCACTGATTTCATCATGATCAGTGTGGATGAGTATTATCATTGAGAACTTACTGGATATATTGAAACTATAAGCACTGGATGAATCAGGAGATTCAAAGTCTGCTGAGGAGTTCATCTGTGGAGTTCAAGACAAGTGACCCAAAACTCTTTCAGAAATACAGTTATGACCTACAGAAGAGTGAAAAAGCAATTTTGATTGAAGATAGAGATGCAATCAAATGCTCATCAACTGTGGCAGGCTTTGCATGCCATTACTTCCCACAAGACGAAAACACGATGGTGCTGATGACATACGGTGATGTTTTGCAGGCAGATTACAAAACTACTAGATACTCTACTAGATATACTGCAATCTGTAGCCTGTAATTTTCCTTTAAAAGATGTACTTTTGAACTATCTAAACAAACTAATGATTTTAAAATTGCCTGAAAGATTCGGAGGGTTTTTTGGTGCTTGTTTAATACATATAAAGTAACTCCAATGCATTCAACACCTGATACTTAATGTATCTGATGCTGGTAGATATGGGAACTACACTATAAAATAAGAACCCCTCTTCCTGCAATTCCAGTTCAGATATTTGCCGGATAAATTTATCAAAGTATTAATGATTAAAATTTAATTAGTGTTTCTACAATGGGGCTACCAACAATGGGAGAATTTATTTTACCTTTAATAAGTAAATTCCCTCAAGGGAAGTACTACATTTGGTTGATCACTCATTTAATACTGAGCTCCAAATAGGCCTTAATATGCTGTGGTACCCAGAAGACATTTTATAATTTCTGATCGAACTGAAATAGTCTACCAGAAATTTTGGCCGATGCTCCCAATGTAATCTGACTGCTTGCTTCCCAGAAACCTGGAACAATGTCACAGTGTACAGGCAAGGACCAATCCCTTATCCTCAATGCAACTGAATACCTCATAGCAAGTAAAAGACCAAATTGGTATAATTTTATGTGCGTATCAATAGTAATTGTGCTTCCATTACCTACTGCAGGATTGTGAAAGCTTATCAAACTACAGTGGAAATTTTGTATTTTTATACAGCCACTCTCTAACAGCTGCATTGGAAAGAATCAGGCAGAATTTGAGCAATAACCATCTTGTTGAAATGTGAATTATTTCCCTATGTTTATGGTCTTCATCACATTCCTAAAAGTAATATTTTCCCCTCCTGTTAAGACCAGCAGTCTACACTAACTCTTTCATTCCTACACTGGAAGTCTATTACAAAATTTTCTAATGACCTTATTTAATTGAACTCATGAGTCTTGATCTAATTATTTAACCAAGTCTGTATCGAAGGATATAATTAGTCTGTTCTGTGTGATGAATCAGAGCACAGAACACATTGTACTTCCATTACGCATCGTTTTGAAAGACCTCCCACGCATGGCAATACATTGTTGGCTTCTGTCATGTTGAAGCTTTGAGTGTAGTTGCTTAGGCAGGTAGTTCCTATCCAGCTGTTGTGTCCTTGATCGGACGGTGTTGGTATCCGATAAATGTCATAAATGGAGCCACTCAACTCCTTATCAGAGGAGTCCGTTTTTGATTCACTGTTTGTTTAGGATCCAACTTTATTCAATTAATTTTTTAAGATGTTTGATTTCAAACAGGACTCAGACCTGGAGGATCCACGGGGCTATCACATTCCTCTTTGCTGGTGTCCCTGTATATGTCATTGTTCTGTGGAGTCTTGCTCAAATCGCCTTTTTGGAAGGCCTTTGAAACTCATCACCTACTCACCTTGGTTTTTACTGGGGAATTGCATCCTTGGAGTTCTTGGTAGTTCCTAAAGATAAAATTCAAGCCAATTAATAATTGGGAAGGATCTTAAAAATAAGTAAGCACCAATGTGAAGAAAGGTAAAAGATGCCACTGATGGTTTACTATTAGATAATAGCCAACACCAGAAATAAATTCTGTATTTCTGCATGTTCAGGTTCCTTATCCATTAAGGATTGTAACTTTTGCCACAAAAGAAAGAAGGAAATATTGCATTGATGTCATGTCATGCTTGACCTCTTTTGACATACAGGTATTTTAACAAACAATGTAGATTATTGGAGCTGTTGGCACCCTTGTAGCAATAGAAAGTGTCCTCACTTCTCAAAGGCCACATGACTAGCATCATTCCAGCACATTGATGAACGTGGAAGAGTCAATCCAAATCATGATCCATCTTGTTTCAGGACAAGGTCAGTATCCTAAACGATTAGCAAACTGGGGTTCATCTCCACTGCTCTTGCAAGGAATCTGGGAAGCTCAGATAGTGCAGCCTCGTCAATGCTGCCATGCACAATTCTTTCAATCCGCTCGTGTTACATGATGCAATTGCACATGTTCATTGTTGATTTAAGCTCAGTTCTAAAGATGTGGAGTTTTGAGCTGTTTTTGACTCCTTTTATGATCAGTAAATGATACAAAAAGTCTTCAAGTTATATGAGGGGTGATTGATAAGTTTGTGGCCTAAGGTAGAAGGAGTCAATTTTGGAAAACCTAGTGCATTTATTTTTCAACATAGTCCCCTCCTACATGTACATACTTAGTCCAGCGGTCATGGAGCATACGGATCCCTTCTTTGTAGAAGTGGTCCACAGCAGGGGTGATTGGTAAGTTTGTGGCCTAAGATAGAAGGAGATGAGTTACACAGCTCTTGTCACATGCACGTGCAATTCAACTCTTTGAGTGAAAATGCAGGAAGTTTGAAAGTTAATAACTCATCTCCTTCTACTTAGGCCACAAACTTATCTATCGCCCCATGCTGTGGACCACCTCTGGAGGTCCAAGATGCTGACTTCTACAAAGAAGGATCTGTTTGCTCCACGACTGCTGAACTAAGTGTGTAAATGAAGGAAAAATAAATGTGCTAGGTTTTCTGAAATTGACTCCTTCTACCTTAGGCCACAAACTTATCAATCACCCCTCATACAACAGGGAAACAGGTTATTCAGCCCATCAAGTATATAATAGTGTCTATTATACATGCACTTACACTAATTTTTTAAAAATTCTACCTGCATTACCATAATCTCTCTCCAAATTCTACTACTCACCTAAACAATAGGGAGAAATTACAGTGGCCAATTAATCTACCAACTCATATACATTTGGGATGTGGGAGGAAACCAGAACATCCAGATTAACCTATTTTCTCTTACATATTCACCCACATACAACTAGGGGTCACTTACGATGGCCAAATAAACTTCCCAGCATTTCTTCGGGATGTGCACATGGAGGAAGCAAATGAAGCAACAAGGAGAATGTACAAACTCCTCAATTCAGCACCTAAGGTCAAGTTTGAACCCAGGTCACTGACAATTCGAGTCAGGTGAACATTTGGTTACTTGCGATTGTCATCATAGGGTCATAGTATGAAAACTCAGCATAATTTAGCATGAATTATTTATTTATGTATGTTTTTATCAAGATAGTGTGTAGAATAGGCCCTTACAGCCCTTCAAGCCTAACAATCCCCCCATTTAATCCTGGCCTAATCACTGGACAATTTACAATGATCAATTAACCTATCAACCAATACGTCCTTGGACTGTGAGCGGAACCCAGAGCACCCAGAGGAAACCTACACAGTCACAGAGAGAACACACAAACTCCTTGCAGGCAGTGTCAGGAACTGAACCTAGGTCGTTGGTACTGAAAAGTGCGCTAAACGCTGCACTACTGTGTTCTCCCAAATATACACCATGCTAATCAAAGTCCCTTCTGGAGATAATTTTATTTGCCAGCGAACCCCCCCCCCCCCCCACTTTTTCTCAAATGTCCCAGGAAAACCAGCTCGTTAGCCCTTTGCTAACAGCCACTGAATCCTGTGATGATAAACCCGCCTTTCTCTGGCTTTGTGCGACTAGAATGCATACAACTTTGGTCCTGCCAGATCTGTGTGGGTGGGATGTCTCGCCCATCCAAACCCTGGCTTGTGTGACTGCTGTGTGATTTAACACCCCCAGCAAAAAATAACAGATAGTGCACTGCATACAATATATGAAGAAGAATATTTAAGAATGTTAATTTAAGCAAACAGTTAATAATTAAAGAAAAAAAACCCCACAAGGTCCATTATTCTTAAACAGTCAATTGTGCACTTAAGTTGGAGCTCACCTTAAATTTCTCTGTCACTGGGCCCTCAGTCTGCGTGAAAGCACACACCACCTTCCAAGTGTTGCTCGAAATCTATCTCAGACAAACGGGTCTCCCATGGGAGTATTGGTTGCTCCTTCTTAAAGCCATTCAGATGGACAAAGCACCTTGTGCAACAGGGATGACATCCTCAGCCATCATTTCCTCCTGTCTTCTTCCGCTAACATAGACCCTCAACCCAGCATTCCCAGAACCTCCTCCCTATTTCACTATTCTGACTGGCTTACATCACAATCCTAATTTGCATAACAAGCCTCTTATCTCAGCTCAAACCCAAACAAGCTGAAAGCTGAACAGACTGCTAAAATTAAATACCTGCAGCATAGCAGTAAAAATCTTCATCAGAGTGTTACACCTGAATTTGGCCTGTATCCCTCCAGACCTTTTCTGTCCATAAGCCTCTTAATTCCTCTCTTGGGCTTGCCTCAACCATTTCTAGTTCTAGTTCCATCTACCCAACATCTGTGATGAATCTGCCTGCAGTGTCCACTTTAAATCTTTCCCATCTCATCTTAAGCTTACATCCTTAAGATTTAAGCTCCTCTACCCTGAGAAAAAGCTTATGGATGTAGACAATGAAGAAACCTTCCAGGTAGTTATCTGAATTCAGGGCCATTTAATATCTTACTTTATCAATGCAACCTCATATAATATGTAGGGTGCGTTTGCAATGGGTTGTAGCTATGATCAGTGCCACTTATTCCACCAAACTGGGCCAGGACTGTTCTTCAAAACTACAGAATATGGTAGAGGTGCAGTAACCAACACCCAACTCTTCAACAAAGCAACTCTATCCTGACTGGCTTTGGACTGTATCAAACATAATATTTGTGTTGCTGAAAAAATACTTTATTTATTATTACATTCATTAATTCACTCAGTGCACAACACATTTAGCCTAATTTTTTTTTACACTGATTGATTTTTTAAGACTGATCTTGAATTCTTCTGGTGTTCAACTCTTGCTTCCTGTCTTTGATGTTGCAGATCCCATTGTGGCATAAAGAAGTATCTACTCAACTCTAAAATATGTGACAATTTGCAAGTGTTTGTTCTTATATGTGGTCAGATTATAATCAGCAATGGCCTTTGTATAAATTGTGACATTCACAGTCAGATTTATGAGAATTTATTCATGTTAGCACTTTGAAATGAGCTGTTTGGATGCAAAACACACTCTCTTCCTGTGAATGGGGGAAGCTAAGATGTGCCATTAAAATGGATTCACAGCACAAGTAGATTTAAGTACTTGTTCACAAAGGCCCCAATTCCCAGACCTCTGCCCTCCCTCCTACTGCCACCATGGTTCTGACCTGAATCATCAACTGTTAATTCATTTCCATATATGCTAACTGTCCTGCTAAGATCATTCAACATTTTGTGTGTATTGCTAAGAAAAAAAATCTGGGATGGGATGGATGACAGGAGATATTAGTAGCAGAAAAGGGATAATGATGCAAGGATTAAGAATTAGATAATGAAGGGAAAGGAAGTTAAAGATGGTGGCAATGGAACAAGGAATTTGGGGGGTGGAACTCCTGCTGAAGTTAACCTTAAAGGTGATTGCATGGCTTGTGAGTAAATTAATGGAACATCAACTGCTTGTGCAATGATTCCAGGAAACAGTTGTTATAATGAAGTTAGTGCTCAATTGATTTATGATCATTCCTGTGAAATAACTTTACCCAGCAACATATTTGAGAACACTTGTTTACCTCAGAGAAAGTGCCTTAGCCAGCAAAAGTGTCAAAGCCAAAAATAACATTTTCATTAGATGTAATTAAATATCTTGTAATGGAACGTTGCAGGAATATACTATAAACAATATTATTATTCACAAAATAGTGTTTTAAATATAAATTAAAAGCAGCTGCATCTAATCAAGCATCAAACCCACAAATGTTTCTGCTTGCTGACTTCTGTTCATGTTCCAGGATTCACCATTTATCCTAATGAGCAGAATAAAGAGTGAACTTACCAGATGACACCTGTTCACTTTCTTTCAGCACATAAGCTGCCATAGCTGAACTTTACTGGTACTTTTCGCAGTTCTTGTCTTCTGATGCTGGGAATTAGTACCCTATATAAAACAAGAACATCAAGTGGAAACACGAGGAAATCTGCAGATGCTGGAAATTCAAGCAACACACACAAAATGCTGGTGGAACACAGCAAGCCAGGCAGCATCTATAGGGAGAAACGCTGTCAACGTTTTGGGCCGAGTCCCTTCGTCAGGACTAACTGAAAGGAAAGATAGTAAGAGATTTGAAAGTAGGAGGGGGAGGGGAAAATGCGAAATGATAGGAGAAGGCTGGAGGGGGTTGGGTGAAGCTGAGAGCCAGAAAGGTGATTGGCAAAAGGGATACACAGCTGGAGAAGGGAAAGGATCATGGGACAGGAGGCCAAGGGAGAAAGAAAGGGGGAGGGGAGCACCAGAGGGAGATGGAGAACAGGCAGAGTGATGGGCAGAGAGTGTGAGAAAAAAAGGGGAGGGAAAAAAAACTAAATATATCAGGGATGGGATAAGAAGGGGAGGAGAGGCATTAACAGAAGTTAGAGAAGTCAATGTTCACTCCATCAGGTTGGAGCCTACCCAGCCGGTATATAAGGTGTTGTTCCTCCAACCTGAGTGTGGCTTCATCTTGACAGTAGAGGAGGTCATGGATAGACATATCAGAATAAGAATGGGATGTGGAATTAAAATGTGTGGCCACTGGGAGATCCTGCTTTCTCTGGCGGACAGAGCGTAGGTATTCAGCGAAATGGTTTTCCAGTCTGTGTCGGGTCTCACCAATATATAAAAGGCTACACTGGGAGTCGCAGTATACCACACCAGCCGACTCACAGGTGAAGTGTCGCCTCATGTGGAAAATTCAGTTTTTTTATATTAATAATGAAAAGCTATTGTGCAGGCAAAATGATAAAAGAAGCTTAAGCAACTTTGCACAAAAGAAAAAAGAAATAACGAAAGGGAGGGAGAGATAAAAAGAACTGAAGAATGAAGGAAGGTAGGGGTGAAAAGAACTGAGGGAGGAAGGAAGTGAGAGAAGATGAGATAGAGGGAAGGATATAGAAAGAAAGGCAGGAAGGAAACTAACTTCTGAAGTATAAGAAAGAATATAATGTATTCAAGCATTATGAGATCTCATTCAGAATAAAACAAAGTTCTAACACACTCTGAGACTTGAAAGAAAACTTCAAAATTAAGAAAAAAGGGAAGGGTTGTGAGTGCAATTCTTTGAAATATTATTCAAGACTTTCATGATGTACTCAGTTTAATGTTCATCCATCAAATCTACAATGATATTTGAAAAAATGGTTACAAATGTCTTGTACTTAATTCAATTGGATCGTATGACATATTTGCATTCCAGCTAAGGCAAAAGTTCTCAGGAGCTTTTAAACAAAAGGTCAATGTTGCTTGACTTTCCTTTCGAGTCAAGTAGATGCAAGTACTGTTGAGGGGTCCAGACTTCACTGGCTGGGGTTGACTTGTACTGGTTCGCAGGTCAATGCTGAAAGGCAGGAGCAGATATTCATCCTAACCTAACCTAATTTATATTCTGCAATTCTCTAAAGCAGCTGGTGTGTTTCTTTTAAAAACTGTTGAGCTGGGTTGCCCTTCACGCAGAAATTCTGACAGCAGGGTTGAAGAATGCTACTATTTCTGCCAAGTGGCCAGTAAAGACGCTACTAAGGAAGAATTCTTTTTCAAGCGTGATGCCTGTGCTCATGGAAGCAAGCAGCACCATTGCTAAATAATGGAAAACTTCCACAGGAATTGCCCAGCTTGTGCATCAGGCAAGGCAAACAAAACAGGGTTACCTGCAGAATAAAGCTGCTCTTGTTCTGCCCCCACAATGGTTTCTCCTTGGGCATTCCTTCAGTATCAAGGATGGCTTACTTCCAATCTGCAGGCTTTGAAATAGCCAATGTGGAACTCACAAGCCCTTCTACAGATGACGTATGAGACATTTGATGAGACAGAAGATGGGCAGTTTGTGAAATGGAGGCCTACCGTCATGGTTCTCTGTGCCAGCCTGAGTGCTTCTGCTTTGTGATGTCCATGAATTGTGAAATCCCCAGAAATGTTTAGTTTTTTTTCCAAGATTGCTTTGATATATTCCTGAAACCTTTTCATATCTCCCATTAGTGATCTCTTCCCACCAAAGGATAGTAATCTTTTCTCCATTCCCCTCTTCCTTTGGGCAGAAGGAACTAAAGTTCGACAACATGTATCACCATGCTCAAGAGCAGCTTCTAGCCCACTGTTATACCACAACTGAATGGTGCACTGGTATGATAAAATGGACACTTGACCTCATCATCTACATTGTTATGTCATTGCACCTTATTGTCTATTGTACTGCATGTTCTCGGTAGCTGTTACACTCCAATCTACACTCTATTATTGTTTTCCCAATTACTACCTCAATGCATGGTATAATGATTTGATCTTAGAACATAGAACAATACAGCACAGTATAGGCCCTTCAGCCCACTATGTTGTGCCGACCTTTTAAGTAACTCCAAGATCAATCTAATGCAGTTCTTCCCAAACCTTTTTAGCCTAACTGCCGCCTAAAACACTTTCATACATGCCAACACCCCTTTTAGGCATAATATACTTTCTGGCACCCCCATAGTGTAAAAACATGTCTACCATATGCTAATATGAGAAAAAAAGATTCTGCTTTAAATGTTTATTTTTCTTTAAACCTGGCTTACACAGTACAGCAGCTTCAATATCAGCGTGACCCTTGAGCTGGATGGTTTTTAGCAGGAGTTCAAATGTCTGGTTCAAGTTGTGGCTGCATCAAGTCCCCACACGTGACAATGTACAAGCGGTTTCTGATTTTTTTTGTGAGTATGTGGTTCACTGCACTGAAGCCTCGTTCAATGAGGAAAGAGGATGGAAATGCAATGATGAGCAGTTTGGCTCTTCTCCAAAGACCACGTATGACTGTGCAGCCTCACACCACAAAAAAACAACATTTTTGAAAAGCCTTTCTGCTTCTTCATCATTCTGAATTTCAATAATTTCTTCTTGCAAGCTCTCTTCCTATTCTTTCACATTGCAAAGAAGTGGGTTAATTACCCAGTCCAGAATTTCTAGATTGTTCAAATCCTTGAATTGATTCTGAATGTCCTTCTTCAGTGACTGCAGGTGTAAGCAGTACTCTTGCAAATCACCATCTGTGAAAAGGAGTGCCATACTTTCCATGCAGAAAAAAACTAAGAGAATATTATTCTCCCAACGTTTTGCTTATATATTTCTAATTTTCCAGTAAAAGTAAACACTTAATTTTTTGCCTGGATTCAACTGAAATTCACATCCTACGGTTTCAGATTCAGAATGTTCGTTTTGTTATACAGATCAGCTAGGTATAGCACATCTTCACATAGAAGTTCAATCTTGTTTCCCAAGCTCTTGTTGACTTTAAGCAAAACTTCAACCATAGTGTCAAAAAGATCAAATAAACATTTTAAGCAGCAGCTTTTTAACAGTCAATGCACTTCAGCGTGAAGAAGCAAGCATTCAAAACCTTTATTGTTATCTTGGCAGAACTGACAAAATATTCTGCTATTTAATAGATGGGCTTTAATTTTGTTGATAGCAGATATTACAAAAGTCAAGATTGAAAAAAGTTGCTGGCTGAGGATTTTGGCTGCGGCATGCTGACAATGAATTACACAATGGATTACAAACAGACTTGGAATTTCTTTTCTCATAAATGCCATTAAACCAGCATGGTGACCTGTCATATATTGTGCTCCATCTGTTGCACAAGTACGCAAACACGAGGAAATCTGCAGATGCTGGAAATTCAAACAACACACACAAATTGCTGGTGGAACGCCTGGCAAAGGGTCTCGACCCAAAACGTTGACTGTGCTTCTTCCTATAGATGCTGCCTGGCCTGCTGCGTCCCACCAGCGTTTTGTGTGTTTTTCACAAGAAATCATGTTCCTAATGGGAATCCTTTTATCCTCAATATACATTCTGAGCTCGTTGTAGATTGATTCTCTGTTGATATTTGTTTTTAACTTCTTACAAAAGAGAATAAACTTTTCCAATTTTGATAAACCGTACATATGCTATTAGCAACGCCTCATTGTCTTACACAGTCGACTCATCTAGTTGTATCCCAAGTTCTGTTGTTTGTAACTGTGTGCATAGTTGATATTCAGTGTTTTCACTTATTTCGTCAGTATGACGAGCTACAGAGTTATTCCTCAGAGGAATTGATTTTGAAATACTGGTAACCAGTTTGAGAACAGTGGTGAGCACTTCTGAAACAGCAGGCATTATTAATCTTTCCCCAATTGTATGAGATTTTGCACACTTTGCTATCATTTTGGAAATGTTATAAGAAGCAATGAAACCACTATCAAGGTAATTTTTAGCTTTCTTGGCAAATGACTCGTGTGCAAATGCTTCTTTCATTGTCTGGAACTGAGTAATACCATAAGTAGCCTTTTCAGGGTGTCTTTTATGGAAGTGTTCCTGCAGTCTTGATGGTTTCTTGGTTTCAAGAGACAGTCCAGTATTACAAATACGACAAATAGGTCTGAAGGGAATGTAATAAAATCATACTCCAGGTATGTAACACGCTTTTTGTAGTTTCTGTTTCTTCACAGGATTAGAATTCAAGGCTTCTCCGCCTTCAGACTCAGAGGGGTTGCACCATACGTATTTATCCATCATTAACGGGGCTAAATTAAAATAGAAAATTAACACAAACTGGGAAGGCCTGTTGGATGTTGATAATGGCAGCGTGTTGACATGGATGCAACAATTGTTGTGGCACGCAGGGAAACAGAGAGACAAAGACAAAGATGATCACAACAGCAACAATTACACTGACAAAAGTTCAGACCAGAATCTGAATGCTTGTCGGGTAGAACTGGTGTTTGGCAATTTACCTTCATACTATTCCAGTTATTGTGATTGACTAATCATGTAAGGTCTCATAATTATAGTGCCATACTTAGGGTGCCACTTACTACCTGGCCAAAGATCTTGACCGCCCCCCCAAAAACTTCTACTTCCCTTTATGCCCCCTTAGGACATGTAACTTCCCCTTTGGGTGGAGTACCAACCCCATTGGGAATCACTGATCTAACACTTCCCTCCCACATAGCCACCATTTTTCTTTTATCCATGCGCCTACAAAAGTTGTTTAAATCTTCATAACACATCTGCCTCTACCTCAACCACTGGCGGTGTTTTCCACGCATGTACCCCTCTCTGAGTGCAAAAGCTATCTCTAACATTGTTCCTCTCCCCTTCATACATTCCTCCACTCACCTTAAAATTCCTATATTAGCCGTTGTTGCTTGAGGATGAAGATGCTGGCTGTTAATTCTATCTAAACCTCTTATCATCTTATACAACTCCATCAAGTCAGCTCTCATCCTCTGGAGAAAATATGTAAAGCCCCAGCTTTCTCAACGTGCTCTCTAATCCAATCAGCATAATAATAAATCTCCTCTGCACCCTCTCTAAAGTTCCCACATTCTTCCTATAACATGGTACCAGAACTGAACACAATACTCCAAGTGTGACCTGTATGAACAGAATGCAAGCCAAGCTTCTCACTGTACCTTGGTACGTGGGACAATGGTAAACCAATTCCAACTCCAATTGTATTTTGGGAATCTGGTACTGGGCATGTGAATGAAATAGTCCGGCCGTTGGAGCAGGCTGAGGTAAATAGTGTCTCAATGTTATTTTATTTTGGCTAGAACAGTAGGCTAACAATAGTTGACTTATCCTACCAATGGATATAGAAGAATTTATTGTCGGTTGTGCCTTCCTGGTGCCTGTTGTATGTAGTGCAAGCCTCACAAACAAATGCTGGGGGTGGGGGGGGGAAAGTCACAAATATTATTGCTGCCCTGTAGACCATGAGATTTGTACTTGATATGATCTCTTGCTTTTCAAACACCGTTTATTTTCTGTTGTTCAAAGGTTGTGGTTACCCATTGAAAGTAATCACGAATTTCACTATCAGCTTCTGCTTGTTGCTGAGAGATGGCTCCTAAGATATGAGAAGCAGTCTGTCTTCATTATTGCCCGGATATTGCAGCTGCACTGTCCAGCAGGGGCAGGTTGTTATAACCAGGATAACAAGCAAGAGGGTAGGACGACTCATGGATAAAAAAGAGAACGAGAGCTTGGAGGTCCTAAATAAGTACAGTGCATTGCTACTTACTGAGGAAAAGGAGGTGAAAGATAGTGTGATCAGTGTGCAGTATGCCAATTTGATAGGGAGTTTTGAGATAAAGAAAGAGGTATTGTTGGCCCTCTTAAAGAATTTTAAAGTGGATAAGTCCCCAGAGCCTGAAGTGATATACCCAAGGTTATTGAGAAAAGCAATAGATGAATTTTCTGGGACCTTGACAAATAACTTTTTGTCTACTCTAGCCTCAGATAAGATCCTGGATGACTGGTGAGTAGCCAACCTTGTTCCACTGTTCAAAGGATTCCAAAGGTTCAAAGTTTCAAAGGTTCATTTTTATTATCAAGGTATGTGCACAGAATACAATTCTGATATGCATCTTCACCAGGTAGCCATAGAATACAAAAAAACCTTGGAATTTTTTGAGGCTCCCCTCCTACATGAAAAAGAAACAAAACTCGCGAAGACCAAATCTATCCAACTTCTCCCATGCTCAAAAACTAATAGATCTCCCAGCCTATGTCTCAGAATTTCAAAAACATCCTCCATCAGCATCAAGATGAACAACAGCTTGATCTCAGTCTTTCCATGCAGACGTCATCTGCTGAGAAGCAGCCTCCTGTGAGGAGCCACTCCGGCCCAACATGGCCTTCTGTGGGAAATATGGATAATCCTCGATTCTATTGACCAAGGAAGCTATTGAAGAGGATTATTAGGGATAGGGAGTATGAAATTTTGGAAAACTATGGCCTAATTTGGGATAGTCAGCATGGCTTTGGGCAGTACAAGTAATGTCTTGCAAACTTAAAAGAGTTTTCCAAAGCATTGACAAGGATAATCGATGAATGTAGAGCAATCAACTTGTATTACATGGAGTTTAAGGCATTTGACAAGATCCCTCACGATAGGCTCATCCAGAAGATTAAAATGTTTGGGATCCTTGGTGACTTGACCATTTGTTCCGCCCCCCCCCCCCCATCTATTACACATAGTTAGTCATAATTCAGGTAAAGCAATCTCCTAATGCATCATTTAGTAATCTGTGATACCCAGGTGTGGTCTCTTCTTTTGAGAGTTCAACCAGGATTATCTCTGGCCCTGGATGATCCAACACTACCTGTGAACCATCTCACATTCCCTTAACTCTACGCAGTTTCAAGTTAACTTTAAGTATTTTCTGAGCAAGGTTGAACAAATGAAATTGATACAGCCTACTAACTATAAAAATGTACAAGGTATTGATTCACATTTTCACCCTTCTGCAAGTCTCTGTGTTGCATGCACCAGGTGCGCTATACTAAGTATTAGGAAGTAATACAGTTCCAACTTCCATCAACAGTGGATCTGTTACTATAGTCCAGCGATGACAAACCTTTCTGAGAGCATTTGTCCAAATTGGTGATCATCTTCAAAAGTTTTTTCTGACATGCTGTGGTCATTTTGAGCAGAGATTATCACTGATTAAGGGATTAGTCACAATAACTAAGGAATTCTTCAAGGAACAAGTATAACTCCTGTTGCTTATTTACATTGTTTTACTATTAGTAAAAGTATAAAAGATAGATTGAAATAAATTAACCATTTTAGAAAACTTGTAAAATATTAATATTTCAAAAAGCCAATCAAAAAAATCTTTAAATTGTATTATTATTGTACCTTGTAAGAAATGTGAAAGTGAAATTATAAGTTTTGGTGAATGCTCATTAAAGATTAAGGAAAGGAAAATAAACACACTAACTCAGTGAGACATTTGTTGCTTCACTAACGATAATAAATATTTTATAACTGCTTGTACTTGCTTGCTTTGAAGGCTCTGCACGAAGCACCAGATTCAATAGTAAGTCTACTCCTATAATTAGCTTGGAGTAGGTTCATCACTGAAAACAGAATCACACAAATATGTCAATGAACATACTGTTAATATTGCTGTTATAATATTTTTTCAGACAGTTAGAAGTTTCAGGAATGCCATTGCAGAGTTTCAGAACATTATTGTTTGAATTCTTGTGCTTTGATCCTGTCACTACTTGATCTCTTCCAATGTTTTCTGGTTCAGCTCTAAAGATGACAAAACTTTGCCTGAATGTCCCCCACTAACAAAACTTTCTGTGAGCATAATCTTCAACATGCTTACGATTGGCTTGCCATCCATGCTAGGCAATCTTTGCCTGAAGATTGTAACAAGCAATAGAAATAAGATGATGTATGCTGCATTGGTCATTGGTTACAACATTGGTTGAAGGGCCTTAAATAACTGACAGAGCTTAATATAATTTAGCTGGTGACCAAGTTATTGATGCCTATGGCAATGGCAGTTGAATAGAACAATTTATCCAATGAAGTCAGTTGCTGAGGATAAGCATGTAAATGGTTTGGACTATATTAAAAGGCATTTGTTTTGGTCTTCCAATATGAAACTTTATTTCTCCCCAAATAAGTTATGGGATATGAAGTTTGGACTCAAGAGTTCAAATCCTGTGAGTAGCAATTTTTATAGAGTCTTAGAGTCATAGAAAGGAAAGCACAAAAACGGGCCCTTCAGCCCATCTAGTCTTTGCTGAAATCATTTAAGCTGCCTACTCCCATCAACCTGCACCGGGATCAAAGCCCTCCATACCCCTGCAATCCGTGTACCTATCCACAATTCTCTTAAATGTTGAAATTGAGCACGCATGCTCCACTTGTGCAGACAGCTCATTCCACGATCTCATGACCATAACAAGGAAGAAGTTGCTCTTCACGTTCCCCTTAAACTTCTCATCTTTCACCCTTAACCCATGACCTCTGGTTGCCATACCACCCAACCTTAGTGGAAAAAGCCTGCTTGCATTTAACCTATCTATAGCCCTCATAATTTGTATACCTGTATCAAATCTCCTCTCAATCTTCTAGGTCCTAAAGAATACAGTCCTAACTTATTCAACCTTTCCTTGTAATTCAAATCCTCCAGACCTGGCAAAACCCTTGTAAATTTTCTCTGTATTAATTCAAACATGTTTACATCTTTCCTGTAGGCAGGTTACCAAGCCTGCACACAATACTCCAAATTAAGCCTCACCAACATCTTATACGACTTCCACATAACATCCCATCTTCTTTACTCAATACAATGATTTATGAAGGCCAATGTGCCAAACATTTTCTATACAACACTATCTATTTGTGATGCCAATTATGATGAGATATGTACCTGTATTCCCAGATCACTTTGTTCTACCATGCCCCTCAGTGCCCTACTGCTCACTGTGTAAGACCTACCCCGGTTGGTCCTACACAAGTGCAAAACCTCACACTTGTCTGCATTAAACTGCATCTGCCATTTTTCAGCCTATTTTTCCAGCTGATGCAGACCCCTCTGCAAGTCACGATAGACTTCCTCATTGTCGACTACACTCCGAATCTCGGTGTCATCCACAAATGTGCTGACCCAGTTAACCAATTATCATCCAGATTGTTGATATAGACTGTGAACAGCAATGGACACAGCACCAGTCCCTGTGGCATTCCACTAGTAACAGGTGCACAGTCAGAGAGGCAACCACCTACTACCACTCTCTGGTTTCTCCCACAAAGCCAATATCTAATCCAATTTACCACCTCTTCCTGAATGCCGAACGACTGAACCTTCTTGATCAGTTTTCCCATGTGGGATGCCTTACTATAAAATCCATGCAAACAAAACCCAACACTTTCATCCACTTCCCTGGTAATTTCCTCAAAAAACTCTGTAAGATTGGTTAGACATGACCTACTATGCAAAAAGCCTATGCTGACTACCCTTGATCACTCCATGTCTATCCAAATGCTATTTTATTAACATCCAAGCTGCTGACTGAGTACAAGAAATACTCTAGAATTTCCAATGTTGGAACCTCACACAGACAAGGCTGACTAGTGGTCATTCCATATAGATATAGCATAAACTTACCCAAAATACCCACTGAGACTTCTGTGTCACAGCTGTCAACTTGTTAACTGTACAAAGCAAGTAGTATCTGAAATCTATTGATTACCCTGATATCTATCTCACAAACTACATTATTTCAGTACCTTTCTAAATAGGTGATTTATCATGGACGGTTCATGTTCACCAACTCCACACTGTAACTATCCACTCCCAGTTTAAATCTATAAAGTGCCCAAAATTATGATCTCTTAACCAGAAGAGCATAGCAAGAGTGAAATGTATGGTAAGAAGCTCAATAAGCAGACACAAGCACAGAGCCCTTGCTCTCCACAACACAACTCATCCCATTTTCATTTGTTGGTGTAGCTGTTTGAAGCTGACATGCCATGCACTATCATCTAATCACACTCCGAATGATAATGTACATGCGGCAATAAACAGAAATAGAAATAACCAATTTTCAAATTCTTTACACACAGAGGGTTTTATAAACATTCCATGAGACTTGTTAAAGCTCTAAGAATTAAAAACAAATATGCTAGCCATTGATCTTCCAAAGTAACTTGTGGTGTGAATGGGACTATAGTGGGCACTAACCTGACACAGAGCCGACAATCTAGACTGACATCTCAGTCTGGCCCAACACTGCCAGAATATCTGCTTTTTGGATGCATTACTAAACTTAGTCCTACTACCTCCTTCCTCACAAATCCGAGTCTCAGATTAATCGTTATGTTAATAAAACTTTAAAATATCCTTGAAAAATGGAGAAAGAAAATCCAAAGGTTCAAAGGTCCAACTTAATGCCAGAGAAATGTCTACAATACACATCCTGAAATTCATTTTCTTCGCATCCATCCACGAAAACAGAGGAGTGCCCCAAAGAATGAATGACAGTTAAATGTTAGCACCCCAGAGTCCCTCCCAAAATTCCTCCTTCCCATATGTAAACAAGCAACAATCCCCTCTCCCCCCACCGGCAAAAAAAATAATCGGAACCCGCCACTGAGTACTCAAGCGTGAGCAAAGCAATAGCAAAGACACAGACTTGCAGTTACACCAAAGAATTTGCATTTCACCCAGTATACACATACCACAGTCTCTCTCTCTCTCTCTCTCTCTCTCTCCCTAATAAGGAAGAAGGAGGTGCCTCCATTCGTATCAAGTTGTGCAAATACATCAAAGTGAATTGCAGCAAGTTTTCCAAAGGCAGTGATTTATAATCAAGGCAAATTCAGAGTTCACGTCTTAAGTAACTTTTCACTTTTTCGTGGAACAGATAGAAAAAAAATCACTGGATGGTACCTTCAATAAAGGTTGTCAAGGAAATGCACTGCCAGCTTTTAAATTCCCAAGTTATATTGAAGGGTATGAACAGCAACAATTAAGCTAAACTTCCACATGATGTAACTTGCAATAAAAAGAAACAATTGTCCCTGGAGAGCCTTTATGCTCATCCTTATTGGTTGCCTAAAGAACAACATGGGCTTGGAATTGTTTGAAATATTTCCCCTCTTCAACTGAAGGCAATAATGACACACCAAGAGTGATATGAATGGTATTTTACGGTATTGAGTTAGGCTGATTCATTCATCTGATTTCTATAAAGGCCACTTGGACAAAAACCAATAGAAAATGATCGCCAATCTGAGTGATGCCTTCCCTGGGCAGTCCATGCATACTGATTCCAATTGAAGTATCCCATTGCAATCAGCTCTTTCAGCAATTCAGACATGTGAAGTGTTGGTGACTGATGATATTAACTGATCAATCTATGAAGATTTATCGCATCTGAATGGCTGAATGAACGGTGTTCATAGACATGGGTCTGGAGTCTCAACAGGCATGGTGGCAATTATCATCTTCCCAAAAGCGATTAAGAAACCAATAATCCAAAAACATCATGAACACAAGAACATAGGTCACAGAAGCAAGATTAAGTCATGAAGGCCCTCGCACTGGGTCTACTAGTCAATTAATTCATGCATTTAATAATACTGAACAAGGTCATTTGGCCTATCATTCCATGCTAGACTTCAGAAGAGCAATCCCTTTCCCTTCTCTATATTTCTCTGCACCCTAGCAACTTACTTTCTTGTAAAAATGCCCTTCAAACCCTCCTGTGATTCCTTTTGCCATTAACTTAGACGCAGTGGACAATTATTCTTGTGGCATGGGTGAAAATTGAGTCTTCAGTGGAATTCCACACAGTCACAAGCAAGATGTCCAAACTCAACACAGTCAACACACAAGGTCACTATTGAACATGGCTCCCTAAAATTTGATTAATCTATTACTACTGTTTGTTCTTCATCTATTAACCAGTCCTCAATCCACACTGTACAATAGCCACAACAACATGTGTTCCAACTCCTTTCACTGTCTCCTGTGTACCAACATATGGAAAGATATCCAAAGCTCCCAATACATCACGTCAATTAATTAACTCTTTGGTATCCTGCTGGCTACAACTACAAAAATATGTAACTAATTTCCACACTTAAATTTCATTTCAAAACTCCATGGTGAGCCTAAGCAATATTTTTTAACCAAGTGTTTTCTTTCTATTTCCTTTTTAATAGATTTCGGTCTGCAGCTCCTATTTTCATTTTTATTTCTTCTTTAAAAAATAGGACTTCATTTGCAGACTTCATTCTCTAAAAACTATTCTTGAATATGTGAGATTTTTGAGACAATGATATCCGGTGCATCCAGTTATCTCCATAAACACTTATTTTGAACCTTAGGATTCAGATAATTAGGTTCTGGGTGTATATTCCCTTTCAGCTTCATTAATTTCTCCTACACAATTTATTTACTAATGCTTAATTTCTTTAACTTGTGGTTCTACATTATCTTTGGGAGAATTTACAACATGAAGACAGGCATAAAAATCTCAATTAATTCCTCTTTCATTTTCTTATTCCTCAATGTAATATCTCTTTTCACAATTTGCAATGGACTTAGCTTGACTAACCTTTCCCTTTGAACAAATCTACAGAATTTGATAGTCTAATGTAATATTTTTCCATGTATGCGTACCTCTCTCTGCTTTTGCTTTGTTTGTCAATGCCTTGGTCCACTTCTGGTGAATTCTATATCACGACTGCTTTTATTGATTCTGACTTCTTCCTTCTAGATTTCATCCTCAATTTAATTTCTCTGTCTGACATGCTAAATTAACCTTCTTTGGAATTATGACACTGAATCACTTCAAGTGGAGAGTGACCTTTGTTCCTAAATTTGTATAGTTCCATTCTTCAAGAAGGGGATGTGGTATCAGTGAAATACTCCTATAAGTAATTGGCTGAACATCGGTACCTGAGCAAACACAGGAACTAACATAGACAGCAATAGTTTCAACTGACAAAATTATGCTCCTTCACAGATCAATGACATATTGAAAGAGTTACCTACTTTTGACAAGATAGTTATATGGATGATTGAGGGAAATTAATTAAAGTAGAGTCAGAGAGAACTACAGAAACAAACACTTTGGCCCATCTGGTCAAGCCAACTTGAAGTTCTGCCCACACTCATCGATCTGTAGCCATCCAAACTTAAATGTTACAATTAAACCTATGACTACCACTTCAGCTGGCAGCTCATTCCATGTATTAAATTTTGTTTTAATGTATCTATAAATTCTACGATGTTTTTGTTAGGTTGATCATATCTTGTACGGACTTTATGGTGGTGGTTAGCATCAATCTGTCTCAAAGGACAACGGTGGATGATCATCATCACATGCCTGGGTGAAAGGTATGGAGATCCTGAGATATCCAGTCATCAAGATCCCCCTCTCAGCCTCACCGGTGTAGTCCAAAGGAAAGTTTATGAAGTAATATGTTTAGCACCCGCTTGCCTGCAGGAGCTGCTGGAAGGATGTTCAATGACATCCAGCCACCTTAGTGCCTCCACTCCTGATTTACAATCTGGGTTTATTCCCATAGCCTTCATCTTTCCCAAGGCTGCTGACAAGGCATAGCTGGACATCTGATTCACAAGCACCAGGACTTTATGTTTCTTTAGTATTTCTTTAGATTTCTCTTAACTTTCTTGCTCTGTTTATTCATTTTCTACACCATTAGGCAGGCTATTTCTGCGCTTAAGGTTTCAATTTTGTTTCCTAATCTCTTCTGCCATTTCAGTGTTCTCATTTCATTACACAATTTAGGGTTTCTATTAATGAGTGGCTCTATTTTGGAGCCATTGCAGTCTACTGTTGTTAATGCTGTGCAGTATGTTATTGTGTGTTGTTCTTCAAATATTTCAAGTTTTCCTAAATATTGTGATATATTATTATTACTATCATTATTATAATGTATTGTAATGTACTGCTACTGCAAAACAATGACTTTCACGATATATGGGAGTGATACTGAACCTGATTCTGGTTTATTCTATCTATTGTCCAGCCAACTAACAAATGAAGTAAAACAGAAATGGCAAGATCAACAGACATTCTCAGGTAGTGGACATTATGTCTGCTTCTAAGCCTTGCCAAGTAAATTGTGAGATTAGTAAACTCCGATGGGCTGGTACCTGAGGGAAGTGCTGAAATGTTGCAAAAGCTCAGATGTCCATCAACACAAGGAAAGGGGTCAGCCGTACAAGTGATTAGAGTAATAGAGTCACCACATTATACAGCAGGGAAATAAAAGGTATTTGATAGTGAGGAGAATGGAGAAGTGGGATAGAGAGACCTAGTAAAAATGCTGGTAATTATACTCCAGATTAATTTCTTCTCACAATGTGCGTCATCTAACGTTATCTTTAATGCATCCTTGCCTTTTACGTCAACTGCTCCTGTGAGAAAGCTTTATATTCTAACTCTTCCTCTGAGAGTAAGTATCCAATTTGCAAGTTCACACATACAAAAACTGTCAGGTAATGACTGCCTTTATAGGAATAAGTTGAGAAAGAATTTTCATCTTACAGAGAGGATGCACCTTTCACTATCTAAATTATGCCATGGGTCCCTTACTGAAAATTATTAACACAAAATGAACTCTGAAATCTCAAATGGCAAGATGATTCTCCATTATGTCTTTGCATAGCAGAAATTGCTAATATTGTTACTAAATGCAATGTAATAATGAAAAGATACAAAAGGTTCTTTGACTGTTCATCTGGGTAGGAAGATTGTTAGTCAAAATGCAGTCTAGCACTGTCTCATTACTGGACAACCCCCCCAATGTCACCTTCTCAGGTCAACCTGGTTTAAGTTCCGCGCCAGAGAAATCCATCAGTCAATTATTACCACCACAAGGGATCTGTGAGAGATTGCAACTAGCTAAAATCTTCAAGTCTTTGATGTTGATCAGAATAAAACTTTGATATGTTTCTCAGTAAAAATTTGATGCCTTTGTGTGGGTGAAGCTTAAACCAACCTATACATTCTAGTGCACACTAATGGAGACCAGATGAGCATTACAGTAAGAGAACTATTTTAGATAAAAACAGTGCTGACGTTCAGTAGAACCAAGAAGTTAGGTCGCCACTGAAAGGGCACCAGAGACACAGCACGTAAACTAATGTTTCAGAAAGAGAAAGTCACAGCCAGAGAATCTAAATCAGGATCATGTTTATTATCGCTGACATGTGTAGTGACATTTGTTTCATGGCAATAGTACTTTGCAATACATAAAAAAATTAATTATTATCAGTTACAATAAGAAATAGAAAAAAATGAATAAGTAGTACAAAAAAAGCAAGAATTGAGGTAGTGTTTATGGGTTCATAGTTTGTTCAGAAATCTGGTGGTGGAGGGAAAGAAGCTGTTCCTAAAATGTTGAGAGTGTGTCATCAGGCTCCAGTACCTCTTCCCTGATGGTAATAATGAGAAGAGGGCATGTCCTCAATAATGAGGGTCCTTAATGATCGATTTCACATCTTGAGGGTTGGGTTGGTTCTGAGGAAGGTAAGGGACCAGAGCGAGCGTTTGTGAGGTATTCATCAAGAATGGTGGCCAAAGATGTGGCAGAGGAGAAAAGGCCAAAATGGAACTCAGAATTCATGTCAAGACCTGTGGGGGAATCACCAGGTCAGAAACTGAGCATTTGGGATGCTTTTTGGACTGGAGGAGCGTCAGGTCGATGAGGAAAATCTGACAGTTCAGGATTGCCTCGAGGAAGAAGTGGAATGGATGGCTAGGGAAGAAGGGGATATCAGAAGGTTCAAATGTCATTACAGAACTAGTTAGACAAAGAATGCTAATGAAGTAATGTATTACTAAAGCATGGTTGCCCCTGGGAGGGACAATGATACTGCTCTCCCAGAACAACTTTGCTTCAATTTTCTATAAAGCTTTAAATTACTAAATCAACTATAACCCACCACAATGGTGGCAGGAGATATTGTAACTGCCTGAAATCGTCAAGAGTATTTTACTTTCACAGAATAACACAGTGATTTTCTTAAAAACCTTTCAAATCTATCACAACCTCCTAATTTAGTCTGTACTTGACAGCTGAACATTGAGTTCTCATGAAAAGCAATGATTTGTTTTCCTTAATTGTTACAGTACAGTCAAATTCCCCAAAGACATTCTGCCTAAAAATTTATCACGTTCAAGATTAGCGTACAAACAAGGGGGATAATTTGTCAAACTGAAAAGGTTAAATAAGTTAAATTTGTGTTACTGTTTCTTTCTTGATTGATGCTGTTTGTCCTGCTAAGCATTTGTTGCATTTTCTAATTTTAGATTTATAGCATTTCTAATTTTTTTATTCTTTGGCTAAATTTGCCATTGTTTAAGGTGTATAAAGGGGTGGGAAGAAGTCAACAAACTGTTTATATCATTACCCATGTTTCCATCAAAACCAATAGAAGAAAAAGTGGGGAGAGAGATTTTTAAACAAACTATCTCCAGTCAGACACTATCATATAACTCTAGAATGATGAGTGCATCTTGATTGTATAATTTAATGCTAGGAGTATCACGAATGGACATAGAGTATGGATTAGTACATGGAACTATAACGTGGTGGCCATCACAGAGATGGTTGAGAGAGGAACAGGAATTGGTGCTTAAAGTCCCAGCATTTTAATGTTTTAGAAAAGGTGAGAGAGGGAGGAAAAATATGGGAGTTTTCATGACTAATCAGCAACCGTATCACAGCTATACTCAGAAGGGATGAAATGGACGTTTCATTCATTGAGTCTACATGGGTAGAACACAAAAATAAGAAAGGTGCGAACCACCGCCCTGCCACTTCCCTCATCAACGCCCCCCCCCCCGCCCCCCAACTGCCCATAGCAACCGGGACAGTGAGGAACAGATATGTAGACATAATAAGAAACGTTGTAAAAACAATAGGACTATTGTCATAGGAACGTGTGAAAGAGTGTGTACCTACAAAGACTTATTGTATATTCCAAACCAAAAGCCATAAATGAACCAGGAGGTACATGGTCTGCTGAAGGCTGGATCTGTGGTGACCCAGGCCTGTGCCAGAAAAATAGGTAGGATTTGCGGGAGGGCTACTTAAAGGGTGAAGAGACAATTTTGAATGACGTTGGAAGCGATATTGGATGTACGACAACTCTGGCAGGGTTTGAAAGACGTTATTTCCTACAGAATGAAACCCAATAGCATGAATGGCAGCGTTATTTCACTACCAGATGAACTCAACACCTTCTATGCCTGCTTTGAAAGGGAGAATACAACTACAGCTGTGAAGATCCCTGCTGTACCTGATGACCCTGTGATCTCTGCCTCAGAGGCTGGTGTTAGGCTGTCTTTAAAGAGAGTGAATCCTCACAAGGTGGAAGGTCCCAATGGAGTAC
The DNA here is from genome assembly GCF_030144855.1 of Hypanus sabinus. Taxonomy (NCBI): domain Eukaryota; kingdom Metazoa; phylum Chordata; class Chondrichthyes; order Myliobatiformes; family Dasyatidae; genus Hypanus; species Hypanus sabinus. The sequence goes on from NC_082732.1 coordinate 13,284,586, forward strand.
CTGGAAGTCTCTGAAAAACTGTGCCAATGAACTGGTGGGAGAATTCAAGGACATTTTCAACCTCTCACTGCTATGGCCGGAAGTTCCCACTTGCCTCACAAAGGGAACAAGTATACCAGTGCCTAAGAAGAATAATGTGAGCTGCCTTAATGACTATCGCTTGGTAACAGTCTCATCTATAGTGATGAAATGCTTTGAGAAGTTGGAATAAACTCCTGCCTCAGCAAGGACCTGGACCCATCGCAACTTGCCTATTGCCACAATAGGTCAACAGCAGATGCAATCTCAATAGCTCTTCACATGGCTTTAGACCACCTGGACAACACAAACTCCTATGTCAGGATGCTGTTCATCAACCATAGCTCAGCATTTAATACCATCATTCCCACAATCCTGATTGAGAAGTTACAGAACCTGGGACTCTGCTCCTCCTTGACTTCCTAACTGGAAGACCACAGTCTGTGCTGATTAGTGATAATATCTCCTCCTCATTGATAATCAACACTGGTGCACTTCAGGCGTGTGTGCTTAGCCCACTGCTCTACTCTCTCTGTACCCATGACTGTGTGGCTAGGCATAGCTCAAATACCATCTATAAATTTGCTGATGATACAACCATTGTTGGTAGAATCTCAGATGGAGATGAGAGGAACAAGATGTGCCAACTAGTGGAGTGGTGTTGCAACAACAACCTGGCACTCAACATTGGTAAGATGAAAGAGCTGATTGTGCACTTCAGGAAGGGTAAGATGAAGGAGCACATACCAATCCGTGTAGAGGGATCAGAAGCGGAGAGAGTGGGCACTTTCAAGTTCCTGGATGTCAAGATCTCTGAGGATCTAACCTGGTCCCAACTTATGGATGCAGCTACAAAGAAGGCAAGGTAGTGTCTATACTTCATTAGGAGTTTGAAGGCATCTGCTATGTCAATGAAAACGAGATCTGTCAGGACTTACAGCATGAGCCTGCTATGGCCGACACACTTGACAACTACATGTACATGCTGGGGGCTGTGCTCTCTGAGGCATTCTAGAGGACCCATTCCTCAACCCTCTCCAGCCATCCAGGGGCATGATGGACTCTGGATTTTCTACACCACGTTTTGGTGGCCTGTCATGATCATAGATGTGCTTCAGTTCATTGCTGCCTCAACGTGCCCAGGCCAATTCCTCAATCAGAAGCTCTCTGAGCTCCTGCCATGGATATCATCATAGGTTTGCCACCTTCTGATAGGGCCACAGTGATCATGACAGTGGTAGACCAGATTTCCATGATGGCCCACTTGATTGCTTTCTTCAAACTTTTGCCATCTGTTGTGATGGTGGACCTGGTTCTCTAACATATAGATCACCATCACAGTTTTCCTCAGGACATAGTGTCTGGCTGGGGCCCATAATTCATCTCCCACTTCTGGCAAGCCTCCTCCGCACCTCAGTGAGTTTGTCCTCTGGCTATCATCTGCAGACCTACCAACAGTCAATCAGAAAGAGCCAATTAGCAAGTGGAGGTTTCTGCAATGTTTCACTACCTCTAATCCCTACACATGGAAAAAGCATCTACTCTGAGCCGAACTATTCCACAATCTACACACCTCCTCTGCCACAGGTTGTTCTCTTTTGAAGTGCTGTATGGCTACCAAGCCCCTTTCTCCCCACACAGGAGACAACAGTGGAGATTCCATCTGCCAGGGCTCTGGTTCGCCAATGCTGGAATGCTTGGAAGAAGGCACAGAGCGCCATCTAAGCTGTGAACCGAGCCAACTGCCACTGGCATCCTTCCAGACTACTTCAGCCTAAATATTTTCGGTTCTCCACTCTAGATCTGCCCTGGCGCATTATCTCCAACAAGCTCTCACCCCTGTTCGTTGGTCCTTTTAAGATTAACCATTGCATAAATCCAGTCACCTATGATCTCCATCAGCCACGCTCTCTCAGAGTCACGTGACCTACCTCATACCCATTGTCCATGGTCTACTTAACACACCTGAATCTTCACCTCCGGAACCAGGACTGGGGGAAAGTCGTCCAGTGCACACGAATCACTGGATGATGGATTTACATTGCCGTGGATGGAGTGTGCAGTACTTGTCAAGTGGAAAGGGTACAGCATAGAGGAGAGATTTTAGGTGCCATCTAGTCTAGGTTCATCTTGGGTTCATTGTTCATTGAGAAGTTCCACTGGACTCATTCGAATCATCTTTGGCCATTGCATACTCACAAAAGGAGGGGTAGACCTGTCAAGTCTGCACAGGTAGGCACCTCTCCATCTCCACCCAGCTAATAGCCACTTGCCCCTCATTTGCAGCTCATCACCTGCAGCCTATTTAAACCCAGTTTTACTCTACAATTCTTGTTCACTGGATCAAACCAGCCAGGCTCAACCAGATCCTCCTAGCCTTCTATTACCTTGTTGCCTTGTCATGTAAAGTATCTGTCCTCTTTCATTTCGTGGCCCCTTGTGACTTATTATTTTGCAGCTAATTAATAAAATATTGTTTACTGATGAATTGCCACTGCCGCTCTGCTCTTGGGTCAAGACTCTTCTACGTTTCCTGACACAGAAATAATCCTGAAATTATAGACCAGTGAGTCTCATGTTGTTTGTAGGGAAGTCATTGGAGAGAATTCTTAGGGATAAGATTTATAGGCATTTGGAAAACCATGGCCTAATTTGGGAGAACCAGCATGGCTTTGTGCAGGGCAAGATGTGTCTTACTAAACTGATAGAACTTTTTGATGAGGTGGTGAGAGTGATTGATGAAGGTAGAGATGTGATTGTTGTTTATATGGAGCTTCGTAAGGTGTTTGACAGGTTCTTCATGTGAAGATTACCCAGACAATTAAGATGCATGGGGTCCATAGTAGATTAACCATTTGGATTCAGAATGAGCTGGCCTATATGAGACAGAGGGTAGGGTTCAAAGAGCTTTTTCTAGCTGGAAGTCTGTGATTAGTGGTGTTCAGCAAGGATCAGTACTGTGATCTCTGCTGTTCACGTTGTTTATAAATAACCTGGATGAAGATGTAGGCGGATGGATTAGTAAGTCTGCTAGCTGGTATTGCTGGTGTTGTGGATAATGTAGAAAACTGACAAAAAGTACAGCGGGATATAGATCAGTTGCAAATATGGGTGGCGAAAGGGAAGATGAAGTTTAATCTGACCAAATATGAAGTGTTGCACCATAGTAGGTCAAATGTAGAAACAGTAGTCAGTTAAGTGCAGGGGCCTTAACAGTGTTGATGAACAGAGGAATCCTGGGATCCAAGTTCATAGACTCCCTGAAAGTGGGTACATAGTTTGATAGGGTGGTTGAAAAGGCATATGGTGTGCTTGCCTTTGTCATTAAGGCACGGAGTTCAAAACTCAGGAAGTTATGTAGTAGCTTTATAAAACTCTGGTTAGGCCACATCTGGAGTATTGCATACCGACAGACAGACAGACAGACATACTTTATTGATCCTGAGGGAAATTAGGTTTCGTTACAGCCGCATCAACCAAGAATAGTGAAGAAATATAGCAAAATAAAACCATAAATAATTAAATAATAAGTTAATCATGCCAAGTGGAAATAAATCCAGGACCAGCCTATTGGCTCAGGGTGTCTGACACTCCGAGGGAGAAGTTGTAAAGTTTGATGGCCACAGGCAGGAATTACTTCCTATGATGCTCAGTGTTACATCTCGGTGGAATGAGTCTCTGGCTGAATGTACTCCTGTGCCTAATCAATACATTATGGAGTGGATGGGAAACATTGTCCAAGATGGCATGCAAATTGGACAGCATCCTCTTTTTCGACACCACCGTCAGAGAGCCCAGTTCCACCCCCACAACGTCACTGGCCTTACAAATAAGTTTGTTGATTCTGTTGGTGTCTGCTACCCTCAGCCTGCTGCCCCAGCACACAACAGCAAACATGATAGCACTGGCCACCACAGACTCGTAGAACATCCTCAGCATCGTCCGGCAGATGTTAAAGGACATACAGTCTCATCACTCCATTACAGAATGGATGACAAGGCTTTGAAAAAGGTGCTGAAGAAGTTTTGACAAGTGATTCCATCTGTCCATGGTGAGTTGCTTAACAGTTGCTGCAAGGATTGATAACTGTACTTAATGCTTGCTGATCTGAAAGAATCTGTCACTTCACGTGAGAAACTGTGGCCAACCCAGTCTCTAGTGATTTGAGCTTCTCCTTCACCAACTTTTGTCCGGACTGGCTTGAAATTCTGCAAGTTGCTGTCACACAGCATGAATCACCTCAGCCTATACAGCCTTTCTCTGACTGTCACTTCTCTCCTTTTCTTTCTCCACAGCATCCATTTTATTTGTGTTCACATCTTGCTGACAGAGATGTGCAGTTATGACCCAAGTGCAGAGGGAGAGACATTTTAGCAGCTGAACACTTCACTGACTTTTAATGAGAACTGTACAAAATTAAAGAATTAACGATAAATGCTCGGCTAACTGGGCTGTAGCCTTTAACCCTCAAACTGAAAGCTAATGCTGACACTACAGCTCAGAAACAGTAATGTAATACTAAATAAATGGTGTTCCTTTACAGTGTCAATCTAACTGGTAGTCTTCTTTCCCAGAATAAGGACAAAGTTAAGCAGGAAGTGTAGAAGTTGTTGTGCAATTTGGTCAAGATTTGCTAAGAGTGAAATGAGAGGAAGGGAGTTAAATAAAATCCCAAAGCTACACTAATTGCCAAATGTGCTCACTCACTGGCAAGTGTGGTTACTGACCCCATTCTGGTAGGGTGCCCAGACTCCATGACAGAGTCCAGCATTGTGAAAGACTTACCAGGATGTTGCTTGGATTGGAGGGTATATATCAAAGGGGAGAGATGAGTTAGCATACAGCAGGGAGGCTGAAAATCTGACTGAGTGGTATAATAACACTAACCTCTCACTGAATGTTAATAAGACCAAGGAATTGATAGCCAACTTCAGGAAAGGGAAACAAGAGGTCCATGAGCCAGTAATCATTGGAGGATCAGAGGTGGAGAGGGTCTGTAACTTTAAATTCCTGAGTGTCACTACCTCAGAGGACCTGTCATGGACCCATCATATAAATAAAATTGTTAAGAAAGCACAGCAATGCCCCTACTTCCTCAGGAGTCTACAGAGATTTGGGATGTCATTGAAACCATTGGCAAACTGCTATAGGTTTATGGTAGAAAGTGTTCTGACTGGCTATTTAACAGCCTGGTATGGGAACACCAGTGCCTTTGAGTAGAAAATCCTACAAAAGGTAATGAATTTGGCCCAGTACTTCACAGATAAAACCCTCCCAACCATTGAGCACATCTACATGAAATGTTGCTGTAGAAAAGCAGCATCCGGCATAAAAGATCCACACCACCCAGGCTCTTTTCTCAGGTGGAAGATACAAGAACTTCAGGATTCATACCATCAAGTTCCAGAACAGATACCACCCCTCAACCATCAGGCTCATGAACAAAAGGGGATAACTACACTAATTTAAAGACTCTTTTATATTGATATTTCATGCTCATTATTTATTGCTATTTATTTCTACCTGCATTTGCGTAGTTTGTTTACAGTTTACCATTGCTGATGTTTACAGTTTACAGATCCTGTTTACAGTTACTGTTCTATAGATTTGTTAAGTACGCCCACAGAAAAAGAATCTCAGGGTTGTATGTGGTGACATGTAGGTGCTCTGATAATAAATTTTACTTTGAACTTTGATGTGATTGATCAAACTTGGGTTGGGTTCTCTGGAGCAGATGAAGCTGAGGGGTGATCGACATATCAATGTAGTCATAAAGAAGGCAAGACAGCAGCTATAGTTCATTAGAAGTTTGAAGAGATTTGGGATGTCAACAAATACATTCAAAAGCTTCTATAGTTGTACAGTGGAGAGCATTCTGACAGGCTGCATCACTGTCTGGTGTGGGGAGGGGCTACTGAACAGGACTGAAAGAAGCTGCAGCAGGTTGTAAATCTAGTCAGCTCCATCTTGGGTACTAGCCTACAAAGTACCCAAGACATCTTCAGGAAGCAGTGTATCAGAAAGACAGCGTCCATTATTAAGGACCTCCAGCACCCAGGGCATGCCCTTTTCTCACTGTTACCATCAGGTAGGAGGTACAGAAGCCTGAAGACACACACTCAGCGATTCATGAACAGCTTCTTCCCCTCTGCCATCAGATTCCTAAATGGACATTGAATCCTTGGACACTACCTCACTTCTTTTAATTTCTGTTTTTTGCGTGATTTTTAAAATCTATTCAACATACATATATTGTAAAAGATTTACTTGTTTATTTATTATTATGATTATTTTTATTTTATTTATTATTTTTTCACTTCTATATTGAACTGCTGCTGCTAAGTTCACACATTTCATGTTACATGCCGGTGATGATAACCCAGATTCTGAGAGAGGTTTGTGAGATTATGAGAAGCATAGATAGAGTACACAAACAGTATCTTTTTCCCGGAGTTAGAATGTCTAATACCAGAGGGTATGCACTTAAGGTGAGAGACAGTAATTGTAATAGGGATGTGAGGAGCAAGATTTTGTTACAGAGAGTGGAGGGTGTCTGGAATGTGCTGCCTGGACTGGTGGTAGTTGCAGATTCATTAGGGACTTTTAAGAAACATTTAGGTGGGCACGTGAATGTGAAGAAATTGAAAGAAGATGAACAGAAGAGATCAGTTTAGCTGGCCACCTGACTGGTTCAGCACTACATTGTGGGCTGAAATGCCTGGTCCTGTGCTGTACTGTGTTAAATGTTCTAATGATCACAATTAACTGAACTCAGATTAGTTTATTGCAGAAGCCAGCCTCCCCTCCGCTGAGTCTGCCTACACTTCCTGTTGCCTTGGGAAAACAAACAACATGATCAAATACCCTTCCATTCCCGGACCTTCTCCAGCTCCCCATTCCAATCAGGTAGATGATGCAAAGCTTTGAGAACATGTACCACCATTATCCAATCTATTTTCTGCTGTCCCACTGGTATTGATTATAACTGACGTTTCAATGACAAACACTGTCGCCATCATCAGGGATGTTGCCTAGGCATGTCTAGTCTGGTGGTATTTATACCTCTGTAATCTGTCATTCCCGATTGATTAATCCTCATCCAATCAGGTTTCCGCTCTTCCACCTTGCATACAATCAAATTTTAACTTAGAATGAGATCTTCATCTTTGTTAAAATTCTTTTTCTCTAGTTTTATTTCAATGGCTTCCTTCACCAGGCAGTCCCAAAAGCCTTTAGCATAGCACAGTAGTTCTATGCTGTTGATGTCAATCTTATGACCATTTGATTGTAAAGAAGGTGGGACAGTAGAAATCTGATTGGATGAGGACCAACCAATCAGGAAGGACAGACTACAGGGCTATAAATACTACTTAACTAGACTTGCCTCAGCATCACCTGATGAAGATGGCAGTGCTTGTCATCGAAATGACAGTTAATACTTGTACACAGCTGGAAGACTAAGAAGAGTTTATTCGTCAAATACCCCAGGAAAGCACAAGCTCCTTTTTCTTTTATACTAACCAGTTAATCAGCACCCCTTTATATTTTAATATTTTAGGTAATATAAATAGCAGTATATATAGATAGGGTTAAACATACAAACACCAATAAACATTACACCAGCTAAATTTGGAACAGTTAAGTTGACCACTGACTGTGATGCGTTAAATCATTTCAATCACACAGCCATATTTAGACACGGTACCCCTGTGGGATATGCTATTGCCTCCAGGAAATGTTGAAGGTTTATGCCTTGCTTTGTGGCTTGCAGACAAAATGTAGCATTGAGTGAACACTGCATTATTACACTTAACAATCTTTCACAGGAGAGATTAAGCCAAGAGCCTGTCTGCTGTCTCAGCTAACTAATAAAGATTACATTTGTCTTGACCAACATTCATCCTTCATATAACCCTACTAAGAAAACTAATTTAACTGATCATTTATCTCATTGTTGGGTATAGGACTTTGATTCATAAAGGTTGGCTATCCACATTTTTCTGCACGATAATGACTATATTTCAAAAGTAATTCATAGCTGTGAAGAACCATGGAATGCTGTTGAGAACACAAAATTTACGTCGTTTTCTTTTTCAAATAAAAGCAAAATATGCCCATAACATGTAGCAAGTTGGACAGCACTTAAAACATTAAATATATTCCTCTCTCTGTTATTCTGTGCATTTCAGGTTTCCTGTATCTGCAGATTCATTTTGATTTTCAAGTGTCTTTACATTTTCTGCTTTAATCGGAACAGTCTCCAAACAGCAGAAATGCAAATTGATAATTATACAAAAGAAATGACATTCATTCAACACATTGCCTAACGGTCAGGAAGACTGATCAAATCTACAAATTTTGATGGTAGTAAATTAAAAAACAGAGAAAGAAGACTTTGACTAACTGCTGTGACAAAATGCTGAGGTTAAACAACAGGGCACCATACACTGTTTCCATGCATTTGTGCCAGTTTATTACTGTGACTCACCCAAGTCTACCCATCACATATACTCTCACTACAAAGGGTCATGATTTGACAGTAAACCAGCTTATATTTCTCATCGTCAGACCTGATTAAATCCCTTGATCAGCTTATGTCCCACAATACCAAAACTAGCATTCAGAAAGGTAAAGATGCCCCTTCCTCTTCATATGTCATCTTTGTAAACCTTCTTCCCTCTGCTTCCTCCACCCTGGCTTCCAATAATGAGTGTGAAGCTCATTCACTCCATCTGCTGCTTTCTTCCTTCCCAACCCGTGGCTCTGAGGACCAAAATGTCCCTCCATGTTTCTAACTACCCTGTAAAATTAGCCTTGAAATGGTTGTGCATACAAAAAGACCCAAAGTTTCAGGTATGCTGGTGGTTGGCTCCCGTTAGTGGTATGAATTGGAAGGTCTGTGGATATGGTGAGATTGTGGCCTGGAATGGAATGAGGGGGGCAAGTGTTTGGGATACTGAGGTGTGTGTGTGTGTGTTAGACCAAGAAAGACCATGAGTTTCATGAGTGACCATGTAAAAAACAGATACTTGCAATGAGTCTGAGCGTATCTGTATGGTAAAGTAATGATACCATTGATCAGACCCGTTGATCCAACCACGGGCAGATCTCCTGCAGGTTATCCACTGACCCCTCTGTCACAACCACCACTGTACTCATTGCAGCTACCCCACCTCCATGGAGGAGAGATAATAGCTACCAGCTTGCTTAACATCCCTCTCTCTCCCAGTTTATTTCCACTAGGACCGACTCAGTATACACCTACGTGATAAGAAAAATGGCCCAAACCAAAAATATAACAGATGCTGGCAATATGAAACAAAAGTAAAATGTGCAGAGATCCTTTAAAAAATTCCTGGGGGAAATAAAAATATTGGTTTCTTTTAGAGAATGGAGCTTAGTCATTTAAAATAAAAGCATATTAATAAACATGGCATAGATTGCAGTTTGCAAAGTCTCCCATTCTAATATATTTTTATATATTAGAGAAGTTTTACACAGCATCTTTGGAGAGAGAAATAGAGTCAACATTTAAGGATAAAGACTCAGATGAATGGTCTTTAAAAAATTTCTTTGAACTCCCACCGTGTCCCTCTGTCATTATGGCAAAACTAATCCCGGACCTACCCCGAGCTAAACATAAACACGAGTTTCTGCAGCTGCTGGGAATGCAGAGTGAAATCCCACTGGTTTCCTTGATGCATAAATCTAGGGAATGCATGCTATGGTCCCACCAAACCCATGAGAATGAGACGGCTCTCCTGCCCCAGATCTCTCGAACCTTCTCCCAGTTTCACCATCTGAATTGGATGACAGACATTCCTCATCCTCCCTTATCTTCAACAATAACCCAAACAGGCTGAATGCAGAACAGAACTGCTAAACTGCTCTTACAGAACTGCTAAAATAAAACACCGAGAGAAAAGCAGTAAAAATGTGAACCAGGCTGTTGCAAGAGCAACACACACAAAATACTGGAGGAAGTCAGCAGGACAGACAGCATCTATGGAATGGAATAAAGAGTCAACGTCTCAGGCCGAAACTGTTCATCAGGACTGGATTTCCAGCATCTGCAGAACTTTGTGTTTATCCCAAGCTAAGGATCACATCATTTCAGAGTGTCAGCCTCTTCTATCCAATTCTTCAAACTTCCCACACATCATCCTTTCTATTGCCTCCATCCACTTTCCCTTCCCTCCCAACCAAAGACAAACTTCCATAGGTACACAGAGAATCCTGACTGGTTGCATCATGGTCAGGTATGGAAGTACCAGTGCCCAGGAATGGAAAAGCCAACAAAAAGTGATCGACACAGCCCAGTTCATGAAAGGAAAAGCTCCCCCCCTCACCCCACCACCACCCACCACTGAGCACATCCACAAAGAGTGCTGCCACAAGAAAGCAGCATCCATCAGCAAGGACCTCCACCATCCAGGACACGCTCTCTTCTCACTGCTACCATCAGGAAGGAGGTACAGGAGCCTTAAGTCTCACACCACCAGCTTCAGGAACAGTTATCTCCTTTCAGACTCCTGAACCTGCATGGACATCTTCACTCAACACAATACTGAACTGATCACTCAACACAACCTTTGGACTTACTTTCAAGAACTCTGCAACTCACATGCTCAGTATTTTTTATTTATTTACTTATCTATCTGTTTGTACGTTTACTTATTTATTATTATTACTTGTTTCCTTTTTTATTTGCACCATTTGTCAATCTTAGCTTCTGTGCAGTTTTTATTGGACTATTTTGTTCTACTGTGAATACCTGTAAGTAAAAGTGAATCTCAGGGTGGTATTTGGTGACATATGCATACTTTGATAATACAACTAAATTGAACTTTAAACTTTGTTGGTGTTGGAAAGCATTCATTAGTGTAGAGACATGGTGAGGACGAGGGAGATGGGATGCCATGAGATTAAGCCTGTTAATTTTAAATGATGCTCATAGGTCTATTCAGAATGATGTCTAGGAGCACTGACATCAGCTTGTGATCCATTATAAATATCTCTATAATGAACATCAATTAGGGAAATGAAGATTATAAAACTGACATAGCATGGATAAGCGCCCTGGAGAACTCTGTGCATTAAAATATCCTTTGCAACATTCCCAGCTTTGGAGAGTGAATAAGTAAATTGGAAGGTGCAAACATGAGATGTTTTCCAGACAAACATAGGGGACTGATTTCAAAAACTGGTTAAGGACAAAAGATCATTGAACTTTTTGTCATGAATAAATCTCATCACACTCTCCATCTCTCTCCTCTCTCTTATCCCTCCTGCTTTTCTGTTCCATCACATTTTCCCCTCCCTTTCTTTCTTCCACTTTTCAACTCTGTAGCTTTGGGGTTGAGTGAGCTGACAAATTCTGTTGGACCGGTGAATAGTGTAGGTTCAGGACCACTGCTCTCCATTGTCTATGATAATGACTTGGACCTAAAAAGGAAGCTTCAGTTTGTCATTTGGTATCAAATTAGTGTGCAGAGTCCATTGTGAATGATACTGCAGAAAGCGACAAGATGTCACAGAATTAACATGCAATTCCAAATTATTTCCAACATGCATAAGTTCACAGTGACACACCAGAGAGTGCTTCTGCACTGCAGCTCCATCAGTCTGTGCTCAGTCCTGGCCTCCAGTGCTGTCTGCGTGGAAAATGGCGAATGTCTCTTCCCCCTTTAAGAAGGGAGGAAGGCAAATGCCAGGAAAATTTCAGCTAGTTAGCATGACTTCAGTGGTAGGTATTAAGGTTGAGGTTTCAGGATAATTGGAGGCACATAATATAATAAGTCAAATCAGCACGGTTTCCTTAAGGGGATATCTTGCCTGACAAATCTTTTGGAATTCTTTGAGGAAATAACAGATAGGATAGACAAACGAGAATCAGTGGATGTTGTTTACTTGAATTTTCAGAAGGCATTTGACAAGGTGAGGCTGCTTAACAAGGTAAGGAAAGATATTAAAGGAATTATGTCCAGTAATAGCTGATATTACAGCAAAGATACTAGCATGGATTGAAGATTGCTGGAGGTAAAGAGTGGGATGAAAGAATATCTTTTCCGGTTGGCTGCCGGTGACTAGTGGTGTTCTGCAGGGGTCTGTGTTGGGACCGATTCTTTTTACGTTATATGTCAATGGTTTGGTGCTGCACATGAGGCTGCTAAACAAAATATAAGCTCATGGTCTTACAGGAGAAGTACTATCATGGAAAGATTTAGCTGGCAGGAGGCAAAGAGTGGCTGCTGGTAATGTGGTGTTCCACAGGGGTCAGTGTTGGGACCACTTGTTTTCTTTTGAGGTGCTATCTCAATTATCTGGATGACAGAGTTAATATCTTTGTGGCCAGTTTTGTGGATGATACAAAGGAAAGTGGAGGGGCAGGAGTGTTAAGGAAGCAAGGAGTCTGCAGAATGACTTAGACAGATTAGGAGCATGGGCAGAGAAGCGGCAGGTGGAATATTTTATGAGGAAGTGCATGGTGTACCAATAAATAGGAAGGAATAAACGCATGTACTACTTTATAAATGGGGAGAAAATTCAGTAATCAGAAGTTCCAAGGGACTGGGGAGTTCTCGTGCGTGTTTCCCTTAAGTGTAATTTGCAGGTTTAGTCGGCGGTGAGGAAGGCAAATGCAATGTTAGCATTCATTTTGAGAGGACTAGAATATAAAAGCAAGGATGTAGTGCTGAGGCTTTATAAATAACTGGAGTGTTGTGAGCAATATTGTGCCCTTATTCTAAGAAAGGATGTGCTGGCATTAGAAAGGGTTCAGGGGAGTTTCACGAGAATGATCCTGGAATGAAAGGGTTAAATTATGAGGAGTGGTTGATGGCTCTGTGCTTGTACTCCCTGGAGTGTAGAAGAATAATAGTGGGTCTCATTGAAATTTATTAAATATTGAAAGGCCTCGGTAACACAGATGTGGAAAGAATATTTTCTCTGGTGGGAGAGTCTAGTCCAGAGGGCACAGCATCAAATTAAGAGGGTGTCCCCTTAAAACAGAGGTGCAGAAGAGTTTCTTTAGGCAGAGGGTGGTGAATCTGTGGAAATCACTGGCAGAGGCTAAATCATTGGGTATATAATATTTAAAGCGAAGGACGATAGTTTCTTTTAGTAAGGGTATCAATAATTACAGGAAAAAGGCAGGAGAATGTGACTGAGAGGGGAAATAAATGAGCCATGTTGAAATGTTGGAACAGACTCAATGGGGCTGAATAGCGTAATTCTGCTACAATGTTATACAGCTTATGGTTTTACGATTTGTTGATTTGACCAGGAATTGTTCCTACAAGTTGCGAAACCAGCCTCAACTCCTGGAGTAAAAGAAAACAGAGTCTGGTCTCGATGAAACAGTCACTGAACTGCATGGACCTCAGGTCTTTCAGCTCAGTGAAGAGGTTTTTCATTGAAGATGTCCACCAACCCAAAGACATCTATCAGAATGAAGGATCACTAAGCTGCAAGAATAGGTAAATATCAGTCTGTCTATTCTGGCATATAGCAGCATACTTTCTCTGGTTAGTAAAAGAAACAAACTGTATATCCTATCTACTATGCAAAATCCAATATTACTAGGAGCAGGCAATGTGCAGGGCTGTCTGAAACTTGTCTCTGCTTCTTCATATTCAGATTGTGTGAGGCATGAGTAAGCACCATGGACAACTCTCTGCTAATCAGGTTCACCAAGGATCTCCACAGACCAGGGAGTAAGCAGAAGATTAAATTATAGAAATTCAAGTCAATATCTATATCTCAAAGGTCACTGTAATGGAAGAATTTACTGAGAGTGTTGTAAACATTTTCCCTTTTGTGTATTTTTCATTCAACCTTTCCAAATGACTGAAATGATTAAAATATCAAGTGCTGTATCTGTACAACTTTCATCAGCTTTCCACTGTCTCCCTATCCTGCATGTTGCCTCCTGATGTGAAGGCTTTATTAAAAAGTCCAAATATTTAATTAGTTTGCTCGTCACCATCAAATTTAATGTCTCCACTTGAAAGCTTTGCCTTACAACACAGCAGTAATTATGTGGCTAATAAGATCCACAAATTCAGACTCCAATAAACTTTGCCCACATCCAATTTGTAACTTGATGCTAATAATCTCCATCCATCATTTTTCCAGATCTGCAAAAAAACATTACTATTAAATATTAGAGTACGTAAGTGGCGCTGTGTAAATGGAAGATTAATCCAGCAGTAAATATTGAATCAGAGCATGTTTAACTGATTAAGCACCTTTACATCAATCTCAAGAGAACATTTAAATATATACCTCAGTTTGGAGCTGAACGAAATTACATTTCTGAGGACATTGTCACCAAGATAACCAATCCTGTGCTCACTGTTTGTCATTGCTCCATTTCACTTTCCTGAGTGCTTCATTTATTTTTCAATCTTATCCCTGTTTATTGTGCTTTTGAAAATCCCTCTCCTGCTCTTCTAAGCTGTGAATGCATTCTCTCACACATCCTTTCTTCTTGCACTGATATACAAAATCTCATCTCAGACCTATCTTATCCATTCCTGCCCCTACAAGGTAATTGGACATCACTTCTTCCAGTTGTGATGAAAGGTCTTCAACCTGTAACATTAACTCTGCTCCTGTCTCCTCGGATACTGCTTAAGCTGCAGAGTTTTTCCAACACTACTTTCTGCTTTTATTTTAGAACTTCAGAATCTGCAGATGTTATGATTTCCACCACACTTGGTGGCATGATACAAAGACAATAACCTATCCCTTAACGTCAGCAAGACGAAGGAATTGGTTGTTGTCTTCAGAAGGAGTAGAAGACGGCACAACCCCATCTACATCAGTGGTGTGCAGGTGGAACAGGTCAAAAGTTCCTTGGGGCCAATATCACAAATGACCTGACTTGGTCTAACCAAGCAGAGTCCACTGCCAAGAAGGCCCACCAGCGCCTTTACTTCCTGAGAAAACTGAAGAAATTTGGCCTGTCCTCTAAAACCCTCACTAATTTTTTATAGGTGCACCGTAGAAAGCATTCTTCTAGGGTGCATCACCACCTGGTATGGAAGTTGTCCTGTCCAAGACCGGAAGAAACTGCAGAAGATTGTGAACATAGCCCAGCACATCAGACAAACCAATCTTCCATCCTTGGACTCACTTTACATCACACGCTGTCGGAGCAGTGCTGCCAGGATAATCAAGGACACGACCCACCCAGCCAATACACTTTTTGTCCCTCTTCCCTCCGGGTGAAGGTTCAGGAGCTTGAAGACTGGTACGGCTAGATTTGGGACAGCTTCTTTCCAACTGCTGAACGGATCTGGGCCGTACCTTCCAAATATCTGGACCTGTCTCTCGGTATTTTTTTTTGCACGACCTTACTTTCCCTTTTCTATTTTCTATTTTATGATTTATAATTTAAATTTTTATTATATTTACTATCAATTTGTACTCCAGGGCACGCAAAGCGCAGAATCAAATATCGCTGTGATGATTGTACGCTCTAGTATCAATTGTTTGGCAACAATAAACATACTTCCCACATTCCGTCCTCTGACCTTTGTAGACTGAAGCCAGCTGCCACTTAACCATTAGTTCCTGATGAATCAGAATCAGAATCACCGGCAAGTGACATGAAGTTTGTTAACTTAGCAGCAGCAGTTCAATGCAATACGTAATATAGAAGAGAAAAAATAATAATAATAACAATATAAGTAAATCAATTACAGCATATGTATATTGAATAGATTTGAAATGTGCAAAGACAGAAATAGTGCATATTTTAAAAATTGAGGCAGCGTCCAAGGGTTCAATGTCCGTTTAGGAATCGGATGGCAGAGGGGAAGAAGCTGTTCCTGAATCGCTGAGTGTGTGTCTTCAGGCTTCTGTACCTCCTATCTGATGGTAACAGTGAGAAAAGGGCACGCCCTGGGTGCTGGAGGTCCTTAATTATGGATGCAGACTTTATGAGACGCCGCTCCCTAAAGATGTCCTGCGTATTTTGAAGGCTGGTACCCAAGATGGAGCTGACTAGATTTATAACCCTCTGCAGCTTCTTTCAATCCAGTGAAGTAGCCCCCCCCCCCCATACCAGAGAGTGATGCAGCCTGTCAGAAAGCTGTCCATTGAATGTATTTGTTGATAAGCCAAATCTCTTCAAACTCCTAATGACATATAGCCGCTGTCTTGTCTTCTTTATAACTACAACGTTTGTACATCGATGTTAGGACCAGGTTAGTTCCTCAGAGATATTGACACTCAGGAACTTGAAGCTGCTCACTCTCTCCATTTCTGATCCCTTTATGAGGATTGGTATGTGTTCCTTCATCTTACCCTTCCTGAAGTCCACAATCAGCTCTTTCGTCTTATTGACATTGAGAGCCAGGTTATTGCTGCTGCACCATTCCACTAGCAGGCATATCTCACTCCTGTATGCCCTCTCGTCACCACCTGAGATTCTACCAACAATGGTTGTATTGTTAGCAGATTTATAGATGGTATATCACGGGTAGATGTCAGGTTGGTTCTTCTTCACTAACTGGAGCCTGATGGTTAAAGAATATTAAAGCTATTCTTTATTAGGGGGACATAGCACGAGAGCCAGAAGAGCGGTCCTAGCCTCCATCTCCTGTGGAGTTTGCACACTCTCTGTGACCATGTGAGTGACCATGTGACCAAAGAGACGTGCATGTTAGTAGATTAATTGTCCACTGTAACTTGTTTCTAGTGAGGGTGAGAGGTGAAATCTAGAGGAAGTTAATAAAGATGTGGGAAGAACAGTGAAAAATGGGTTAAATGGAATTTTAATGCAATGGTTGAGCTGTACTTAATGGGTTACAGTGACTATTCTTATGCTTAATCACTATATGCACTGAACTCAAGTGTTTCCATTCTCAAAGTAAAGTTGAATATTTGATCTAGATATGGTTCTCAGTTGCATTTAAGGAAATTGTAATTTATTGCTGCTTCGGGATTAATGTGATTGCTGCTCACACTCCTCTCCTTTCTGTATCGCATCAGCACATTTTCAGGAAATAATCAAACCTACCCTCTGCTGGTTGAGATCAAAAAGCTTGAATTCTTTGACTGGCCCTGTGTGTTCATCTATTTACAAGGTAGTCCAGGCAAAATAGCAGAGGAACCTTGCAGAAAGGGCTGCTAATAGAAAATAAATATAACTTGTTCTTAAGAGGAAATTGGAGTCATTGAGCACTACAGCACAGAAACAGACCAGTCTTGTCTGCGTCAAACTAGTCCCATCGACCTGCACCTAGACCATAGCCCTCTATACCCCTCCCATTCAAGTACCTATCAAATGTTCCCTTAAGTGTTCATGATCCCTTCTCACTGTTGTCATCAGGAAGAACATACAGGAGCTTCAGGACTCACACCACCAGGTTCAGGAACAGTTATTACCCCTCAAACATCAGGCTCCGGAACTAGAGGGGATAACTTCACTCAAATTCACTTGCCCCACCACTGAATTGCTTCCACAACCACTGGGCTCACTTTCAATTACTTTTCATCCCATGTCCTTGATATTTATTGTTTATTTATTATTATTATTATTATTATTATTATTATTTCCTTTATCTCTTTTGTATTTGTAGTTTGTTGACTTTTAGTTTTCCACCCTATTGGGTGGTCTTTCATTGATTCTGTTATTGTTATTGGATTTACTGAGTATGTCTGCGAGGTAACAGATCTCTGGGTTGTATATGGTGACATATATGTATTTTGATTAAAAAATTACTTTGAACTTTGAAATTGACTCCACAACCACCACTTGCACTGGCAGATGATTCCAAACTCTCAACACCCTCTGAATGAAGTTCTCATTCCTGCTCCCGTTAAATATTTCACCTTTCACTCTTAACCCATGACTTCTAGTTGTAATCCTCAGTAGAAAATGTCTGTTTGCATTTACCCTATCTATACCTCTCATATTTTTGAAAAACTCTATCTAAACTGCCCTCAGTCTTCCGTGTTCTAGAGAATGAAGTCCTAACCTTTTCAAACTTTCCCTATAACTTGGGTGCTCAAGTTCTGGAAACAGCCTCATAAATTTTCTCTGTACTCTTTTAATCTTATTTACATCTTTCTTGTAGGTAGGTGAACAAAACTGGACACAATACCCCAGACCAGACCTCACCAAAGTCTTACACAATTTCAACATAACATCTCAACTCCTATACTCAATATATTGATTTATGAAAGCCAAAAAGCTTTCTTTATGACCCTATCTACCTGTGTGGCCACTTCCCGTATTCCCACATCCCTTTGTTCTACTGCACTCCTCAATGACCTACCAAATCCACTCTGGTTGGTTCGCCCAAAGTCCAATACCTCACAATTATCTGCATTAAATTCCATCTGCTATTTTTCAGCCCATTTTTCCAGCTGGTCCAGATCCTGACGCAAGCTTTGTAGTCTTTCTTGCTGTCCACTACACCCCCAGTCTTGATGTCATCCACAAATCTACTGATCCAGTTTGCTATATTATCATCCAGATCGTGGATATAGAGGACAAACAATAACGGACCCAGCACTGATCTCTGCGGGACACCACTAGTCACAGGCCTCCAGTCAGACAGGCAAGCATCTACAACCGTTCTGTGGCTTCTTCCGCGAAGCCAATGTTTAATACAATTTAAAACTGTACCTTGAATGTCAAGTGACTGAAACTTCTTGACCAGCCTCCTATGCAGGACCCTCTCAAAGGCCTTGCTCAAGTCCATGTAGACAATATCCACTGCCATGCCTTCATAAATTTTACTGGAAAAACTCTTTAAGATTGGTTAGATATGACTTATCACATGCAAAGCCATGTTGACTATCTCTAAACGGTCCCTGGTTATACAAATATTTGGTATATATCCAGTCCCTTGAATATCTTCCAATAATTTTCCCACTACTGATATCAGGCTCACTGGACTATAATTTCCTGATTTATTCTTATAGACTTTCTTATTAAACAATGAAACGAAGTTAGTAACCCTCCCGTCCTCTGCCACCTCACCCTTTGCTAAGGCTATTGTACAGATATGTACAATTTCTGTGTGCTAGCCTCCCACAGGGTCTGAGGAAACGCATTATCAGGACCTGGGGGTTTATCCACCCTAGTTTGCCTTAAGACAGCAAAGACCTCCTCCTCTGTAATCTGCACAAGGTCCTTGACCTCACTGCAGCATTGCCTCAGATCTATAGACTCTGTGTCTATCGTCCAGATAAATAGAGATGTATAAAAATCCATTTAAGACCTTCACCATTTCTTTCAGCTCCATAAATAGATTACCACTCTGATCTACTGGAGGACCAGTTTTGTTCCTCGCTATCCTTCTGCTCTTAACATGTCTGTAGAGGCCCTTAGGATTCTCCTTAATCTCGTCTGCTAGAGCAACCTCATTTCCTTCGTAAGTGTTCTCTTGTATTTCTCAAGTACCTCACTTGTTCCTGTCTGCCTATACCAGGTTTGCATCTCATTCTTTTTCTTAACCAGGGACTCAATTTCTATCAAAAACCAAGGTTCTCTAAACCTGCCATCCTTGCTTTTTTATTCCGATAGGAACATACAAGCTCTGTACTCCCACTTACCAAGCACACCTTTCCCAGAAAACAACCTGTTCTAAAGTTGCCAGATACTTCCTGATACCATCAAAACTGGTCTTTCTCCAACTTAGAATCTCAACCCCAAGACCAGACGTATCTTTTTCCATAATTACTTTTAAACTAATGTCATTATGATCACTAGATGCAAAGTGTTCACCTACACCATCTTCTATCAACAGTCTGATCTAATTCCCTAATAGGTGATTTAGTATCACACTTTTTCTAGTTGGAACTTCTTTTTATTGATTAAGGAAACTTTCCTGAAAACAACTGACAAACTCTATCCCATTCAGCCCTTTTACAGTATGGGAGTTCCAGTCAATACATGGAAAGTTAAAATCACCTAGCATCACAACCCAATATGTCTTGTAACAGTCTGCAATCACTCTACAAAATTGCTCCTCTAAATCCCACAGATTGTTGGGTGATCTGTAATATAATCCCATTAATATGGTCATGCCTTTCTTATTCCTAAATTCTACCCATAAAGCTTCACAAGCCAAGCTCTCCAATCTGTCCTGACTGGCTCTCTGCCTGTGACACTTTTGCTATCTAATACTGCCACAGCTCCCCCTTTAATCTCTCCCAGTCTATCATATCTAAAACAATGGAACATTGAGCTGCCAGTCCTGAACCTCTCCCAATCAACTCTCTCTAATGGCTACAGTCTCATAATTCCATATGCGTGTATGTGCAGGATGTAAGAAATAAAATCAATTCAATTCACTCATTCATTCTATTCATTCTCACTTGACCTCACTTTTCAGGACCTCATCAAACAACATACTCATGTCATCGGTACTGACATGAACGGTGATCTCTGGCTGCTCACCCTCCCACTTAAGAATGCCGTGAACTCGAACCAAGATGTACTTGGTACTGGCACCTAGCATACAGGAGGCTTGTTTCCGGACACAGAGCCTTCTTTCTGTTCCCTAACCAACAAATTCCCTATCACTACAGCTCACCTCTTCACTCCTTTCTCTTCTGAGCTACAATGCCAATGTAGAAATTTCCTCAAATTAGATTTCAGGGATATAGGAAACTAATGATATCAGCTTTAGTTAAACTTCATATTTAAATTATGTGAAATAAAACAGGATTCAATTCACACTGAAAAACAGATCAAGCAGTCCTTCAGTCAAGTTTTCTGGGTTATTTGAAAATGTTGTATACTTCTCTAATATGGTGAAATGCTACTGCAGAACAGCCTTCTGTCTTCCATTGACACCTCATTACTGATAGTGCATCCAGGACATCATTGACTGAAGCCTTGTGTGCTTCTCTCTCCACATCAGCTGCCTGACATACTGAATACTGCCTATTTTCAGATTTTATTTCAGATTTTCAACATCTGCAGTATATTTACCCTTCAAGTTCTTCGAAGAGCTGCTCGCAGTGAGGATAGTTTCCTGTGTAGAACTTCTTCCTTCCTCCCCTGGCGGTCCTGGAGGGAGTCCTTGTGAGACTATCACTGGCTTCAGCAACTCCTCCTCTGAGGCCAACAACAATAATAACTCCAACAATGTTTTGCTTTGTGTTGACGTTCTAGGCAAAGAAATTTGGCACTTCTAAAAGCGAATGTTTTATAGGAAAGAAGTAGTTATGACATTTCACAGAATTATCATTGTCCATCAGAAATTCATCAATATTCCTTTGGTCTTTTGACTCTGTCCTACAGACAATTGAATTTGGTGGAGAAATTAATGTGCACTTTGTATTGAAGAACACTCATCCTGGCTCCCTCTTGCATTAAGCCAGATATTAATATTACACCTCGATTGGTTAGATTGGTTCCATTATTTATCTCTTGAATCCCAGGTCCTCCCACCACCCCAAACACAATACCAGTAACTCCATCTGTCAGTCTTAATTATGATCCTCTCTTGATTAGCTTGATTTCTAATCTCCTCAATCACTCAGCCTAAAAAGGATAAGATCTCCAACAGCCGAACTTCCAAAATTACCTGGTGAATTTCCAAAGGTTCCCACACTCAGCAGGATGAGTGGGGCTCCAACAACTCTTGAGAAGCTTGGCATCATCCTTGTCAGAGAAGCAGTCCTGTTTGCAACTCAGCAATCTCCTGGAACCTTCAAACCCACCTCCACTAGAGGATAGAGTGTGAACTATCCACAAGGCACTTTAGAGTTATCTGCCCAATCTACTCCAATATCCCTTCCCAAACACACAACCTTTGCAACCATAATCAGTGGTTAGAAGGGAATTCTACCTCATGGGCCAGTCTGCCTTGGAAATATATCCTCATTCTACTTTGCTGCATTAAGACCCTGAACCTAGAAAGCTGCAGCATATCACCATCACCTTCTCAATGAGGTTTAGGATTGGGTACTTAATGTGCTTACTCAGCAGCACACTCCCTCAATCACGTCTACTCCCCAATTGTGCCAAGTTTCAGAAATTGATGTTCGTGCCATCAGGTTGTAGGCTACCCAGATGGAATATAAGATGTTGCTCCTCCAACCTGAATGTGGCTGCATCATTACATTGATTAACATGTCAGAATGGGAATGGGAAGTGGAATTGGCTACTGGGAGATCCCACTTTTTCTGGTCATCGAAGCAGTCTCCCAATCTACACCGAGTCTCACCAATATACAAGAGGCCACATTGGAAGCACTGGATACAGTAAAAGACCCCAAAAGTCTCACAGGGGCAGTGTCATCTCACCAGGAAGGACTGTTTGGGGACCTGAATGATAGTGACGGAGGAGGCGTAGTAGCAAGTGTAACACTTGTTCCACTTGCAATGATAAGTACCAGGAGGGAGATCAGTGGGGCGAGACAAATGGGCAAGGAAGTCGCATGGGGGGGGGGATCCCTGCAGAAAGCAGAAAGTGCAGGGAGGGAGAGATGTGCTTAATGGTGGGATCCCAATGGAGATGACTGAAATTATGGAGAATTATTTGCTGGACACGGAGGCCAGTAAGTGGTAGTTGAGGACAAGAGGAACCCTATTGGTGGGGTGGCGGGAGGATGGGGTGAGGGCAGATGGGTGCGAGATGGAAGAGATGTGGTTGAGGGCAGCGCTGATGGAGGAGGAAGGGAAGCTATCCGGAAAAGTGAAGTGACTTACTCCGGAAGATCGAACTTGAAGGCAGAATACCGGGTTAATGACTGGATTCTCAACAGTGTAGAGGAACAGGGGTATCTTGAGATCAATGTCTATAGATAGCTCAAAGTTGCAGTGCAAGTTGATGGGGTATTTAAGTAGGCGTTTGTTCCATTGGCCTTAATTAGTCGGGGATCCTTGAATAGCAAGTGATATATAATAGCTTCTGATCCACAGTTCCTGGGAAATCCTATCTCATGTGGGTTTCCACCACGCATCCTCCTGCCCACAAACCCTTGCCATCCGTCATCCACAAACCCATAAGAATGCTAACATCACAGCTTATACAGGTCAAAGGTGACCTGGGACTCAGGTCAGCTGGCGTTTACAGGATTCCCTGTGAATGCGCAGCAGCGTATATCGCCAGATGGGACTTACGGTGGAAACCCCCATCAAGGAGCACAGGAAGTGTATCCGCTTAGGTTACCTGATTAAATTGGCGGCACCAGAACATTGCACGGAAACACTGTGCTACACCGATGACTTTTGGGACCTCCTGGTAAAGGAAGCTATTGAAATAAAATGAGAGGAAAAGAATCTTAACTAAGATGATGGTCTCGCTCTAAGTAGTTCTTACAAACAACTTGATTGCAAACAAGGTGGGTCAGCAGAAACCTGAAGGGATAAGTACTAATCAATCAAGAGTAATGGATTATAGATGTATAAATATCACCAGACTAGACATGCCAGGCATCATCCCTGATGAAGATGGCAGAGTTTGTCATTGAAACATCACTTACCGTATAATCAATACCTGTACTTGGCTGGAAGCCTGGGAAGAGTTTATTCGTCATATATGCTGGAAAAGCACTGGATCAGTATTCTTAGCTTTTAATGTTGCTGTCAAAGCAATCTCCTTTCTCAAATGATAGTGAAGCTGCTTTTTTGATGCATTCCATGCCCAACGAACTGGAACCTTTGTGAGTTTATTATTGTCAGATTGTTATAAGGATCTACCCCTTAGTAGCAATGTCACCTTTACTGCCTCAACTGCAAAGCATGTGGAAACACAGGCTATCTACCTGTGTGCATCCTCACTAGAATTTCCTGAGCCTCCAGGAACAGTCAATGAAGAGAAGAGGTGTTATCCTGGAAAGGAGACTATGCTGGCTAGGCATTCCTTATGCTCCCAATCTCCACGTGTCCATGGGATTGTCCTCATCTGCAATGGTTGCTGAAGAGTCATCGCCACTGTGTATCTGGAGCTCCTGACAAAGAGGGTTCATCATCAGGTGAACTGATGGATCTCCAAAGCATTGGCTAAAGATCACCTACCTGGGTCACGATCTTACCAACTCTCGTCCATGGCTATAACCAACATTGTTCTACGGTTTCTCTCCCCACCACCACAGCCTCGTTCCTTTCAGCTCTGTTTGATTCGAACCAGTCACTGAACCTAATTAAATTGCAGATCACTTCCCTGGTCAATCTGCCACTTTACATATAAATTGCTACTCATCTGAGAATGGTCTCAGGTTTAGCAGGTCATTAGCTGAAGCTCCTTGTGTCCACATCCATCTGCTCTGATTAGATTATCCCGGAGCAACAATCAGATCAGAGTTCACCAAACTGGTGTGCGTGCTCCCCCTGTCCTTATTCATCTGAATCCACTGGTGGCAGACTGTTGTTCCTTCTGACCAACAGGATGGACAGGTGCTTTGCTGCCCTGGGGCTGGGGCAAAGAAGGTGTAATGAGGTAGAAGTGATGACTATTGACCATAAGGGGTGTGAGGTGTACTGAGGTGATCCAATGACACCAAAACCAAGCCATAGAATATTGTGAGTCATAAGAAATGAGGTGAAGGTAGGAACTGAGGGTGAGTTAGCCTTCTTACAATTGGCAACTCTGGTCACGTCATTGACTTTTTTTTTCTAACTCAGCAGTTCTGCCTACAGACTTATTTATTATTCTAGCGTTAAACCTTGAACAGATTCACCCAAGAGCCATACGTACAAAGCAACCTCCTGTATTCTTGAAGCCAAGGTATAGTCAATGAATATTTAATAACTGGTAAATAGTACAACCTCTAAATACTGACCTTCAGTAAAGGGAAAGTAAGGGGAATAGTAGAGCTCAGTCACTGGCTGGAATGACTAACTTGGAAATTCTCTCATTTCAGAGCCAGACATCCTCAATCCATCAAATGCAATCAAATTGGTCTCCAGTTGTGATTCAAAAGTTTTCCCTAATTCAGATTTCACATCCATTCCTTTGTCCTTGAATGCAACACCCACTGGAAGTGTTTCTTACATTTATCTTTTCAATTTCTTTCATAATCCTAAAACCATCAAATTAAGCCTTGCCTTTCTCTATTACAAAGAACACATGCCAGCTCATGTAAACCCTCTCCAACGTTAAATCTCTGATCTCATCATCTCCATCAAAGAAGCCCTCTTCATTGCTGAAAATGTGCTAAACTTTGTCTAAACAATAAATTTGTTCCCGGGTGATGTGTATATAATAATCCAGAGATCACCTAACCAGAGTTCTAGATAACCTTAAGAAAACTTTTTCTCCTTTGTATTCTGCTTAGATCCCATTTGTCTTTTTGATTTTCTTTATCTGGCTAAAATATTACACAATGCATGGGGGCCTGAAGATGTAAGTATCTCTGACTAAGCTACTCATAATTAAATAATATTCATCTCTGTCCATTGCTGGTCCACAATAGATGATAATCAAGTCTACCTTCCTAAATAATCCTCTGCCACAGTTTTGTCCACCAATTTTATCAATTTCTCTGTTAAGCTCTCATTTAATGAACATTTACATCAGTGAACTCTAATCAATAGTCATCTGTTGTGTTCTCTCAGTAATGAGTAAATACAGTAGCGTAGTGGTTAGCACAACACATTACAGTACCCGCGACCAGGTTCGAGACCTGCTGCTACCTCCAAGGTGTTTGTATGTTCTCCCTGTGTTGGGTTCCTTCAGGTGTTCAGCTTTCCTCCCACAGTCCAAAAATGTACCAGCTGGTAGTCTACTTGCTTATTGTAAATTGTCTCATGATTAGGCTACGATTAAACTGGGGGATTGCTGGGCGGTGCAGTTCTGCACTGCATGTCAATAAATAAATAAACATTTGAACTTCCTTCTGAAGCCAGAGAATATCTAATTTAAACTATTATCCATTTCTCTTGCCACTCAGGTAATTTCCAAACAGGGCTTTGATCTACCATCTCTGTGATTATTAAACACCTTCTGAAGTTCATAGAAGTTCCAGCTGTAAACATATCCTCAAATTACCACTTAAAAATACCAAATATGGTTTAACCTTGACAAATCCAAGCAGATTCTCCACAATTAGCTTTAATTTCCCCAGCTGCTTTTGATTATAAATTTCAATAACTTCACGCAACAGCTGCTGAACTAATGTGTCTATAATTTCCTTGTTTTCTCTCTTGATTGTTTTGAAATAATGGATGTATGGAAGTGAAAGTGCATTTCAAATCAATGTTATTATATGCTACTGGGTCTCTTAAAACAACGGACCTTTGACTGAATGATTCCATTGAACTAATGCTAGACAATGTTAGAAGAAACTTTTAAAGATTGCATGTATATTAACTATGCAACTTTTCATGAACTTTGTTTGCAAGAATTATTTCCCTCATACACCAGCTCAGGATTATTTGCTGCATAGGCTGAGAGACCCTGAAACCCACTCAAAAGGAAAAGGAAGCAGAGTAAAGGAGAACTAGGATCAGCTGATCCCCTCCATCCCACATTTTAGATGTAAATAACTCGCTCAATGTTAACACGAGTGAATCTGCAGATGCTGGAAAGAAATAAAAAACACAAAATGCTGGCAGAACACAGCTGGCCAGACAGCATCTATGGGAGGAGGTAATAACGACGTTTCGGGCCAAAACCCTTCATCAGGAGTGAAGTACCATGTGATGGTCGAGGGGGGATAAGAAGTGGGGGGGAGGGATAGAGAGCTGGGAAGTGATAGGCTGGAGGGAAATGGGCTGGGGGAAGGTGGATAATTATGGGAAATAAAAGAGAAAGAAAGGTAGGGCTGGGGGAGAGATTATAGAGAGGGGGGGAAAGAGAGAGAAAGAGAACCAGACTAAAATAATAGATAGGGATGGGGGTAAGGGTGGGGGGCAGGGGTATCAACGGAGGTCTGTGAGTTGGATGTTCATGCCGGCAGGAAGGAGACTGCCTAGGCGGGAGATAAGGTATTGCTCCATTGACCTGCATGTGGCCTCATCTTGACACTCAATGCTAGTTTTGTCTCCCAATTCCAAGGGTCAGATTAAGAAGTGCAAAAACATAGAAGGAAAAATTAGACAATAAAACTGATCATTGAAAATAGTGCTAAGTATTGGCGGAGATGAGAGAAGAATTTATGAATTATTTGGTATCCCTGTAGCAAGTATATTAGAAGCTCATAATGAATCTGTGATTCCACTAGAATATAATCTTTTAAAGTCATTTATCTTTCCACAGTCAGATCTTAAAATGTGTTAGCTTTTTAGTGTAGAAGGTTTAATTCAAGCTTGTTTTCATAAATATTATTGAGATTAATTGTTTCTTCTCCTTTAGGTGCAACGATTTGACCTTGTTGCTAAATCAGTGCCCAGCTTTATAAAGCTCTGTACAAACCCTGTCAAGAGAGTTAGATATGATGTAAACTTATGGCCTCTAAAATGCTGGCTAAGATCCTACTCATAACGGCTATGTATGTAAACATTAAATTGAAGCTGGCAATCCCACCTCTCTATTGAAACGGCTGGGCCTTAAGCCCCACTTGAACATGCACAAATTGGAGTGAGGCTCCCCTTTCTCCTTGACTTTGGCTAGGAAAATTCCAGGCATTCAACAAAGCTCCAGGTGTCCCTTTATGGTCATCCATTAGACTCATCCAATGCACCAGACACAAAATCCTGGAGGAACACAGTAGATCAGATGAAGGGGAATAAACAGATGACATTTGGGCCAAAACTGTACATCAGGACGGGAAAAGAAGCAGGCAGAAGCCTAAATAATGAGGGAGGAGGTGGAGGAGATCGAGCTGGCAAGCGATAGGTGAGTGCACATGAGGGAAAAAGTGTATGGCTGGGTGAGAGGTTGAAAGGGAATGGTGTATAACCCTGGGAAGTGATATGTGGAAGAATTAAATGACTGAAGAAGGAATCTGGCAAGAAAGGACTGTGAAATAAGGGTAGATGGGTAGGGAAGCAGAGTGAGATAACGGGCAGGTCATAAGAATGGAGGAGGGTTGATGGGGCTAACAGAATGAGGAAAAGCAAAAGGGTGGGGTGAGGGAAGTAGGACAGACTTATCAGAAGTTAGAGAAGTTGATGTTCATGCCTTCAGGTTGGAGACTTCAACTGCAGACTGTTCCTTTGAAGAGTCAGCACCTATGGTAAACTGGTATTTAAGCTATCCTATCCTGAATTCTTGCTGAGCTCTGATAAAGAGATTAGGACATGAACCTAAGAGTGACTCTTTTCCCTCAACATCTAATTTTTGTTAGGTGTGTCCAGGAAGGATTCCTGACCTAATATGTGAATAAGTTGACTAAAGGAGAGGCCATACCAGAACTGATACTAGGCAATGAGCCTAGTCAGGTGGGAGATCTCTCAGTTGGTAACTATTTTGGAGAGACTGACCACATCTCCCTAACCTTTACTATATCCTTGTACAGAGATAGGAGCAGATGTTATCTGTACATATTTAATTGGGGAGCATGAATTATGATGCAATGAGATAGGAGTATAAATTGGGAACAAATGTACTCAGTGAAATGCACAATGAAAATGTAGAGGCAATTGAGGGAGTACTTGCATGGGGTTCTGGTTTGGTTTGTCCCATTAAGGCAGGGAAGGGATGTTAGGGTTAAGGAACTGTGCTTGACAAGAAATGTGGAACATCTAGTCAAGAGGAAGAAGGAAGCATACTGAATCTTTAGGAAATAAGGATCTAATAGGGCTTTTGAGAGTTATAAGTTAGCCAAGAAGGAGTTTAAGAAGTGATTTAGGAGAACTAGGAGGGGATATGAGAAAGCCTGGGTGAGTAGGATTAAGGAAAAGCCCAAGGAGGTCCACATGTATAGGAAGAACAGGCCAATGACTAGAGTGAGGGTAGGAATAATCAGGGATAAAAGAGGAAACATATGCCTGGAATCAAAGGAGGTAGGGAAGGTTCTTAATGAATACTCTGATTCAGTGTTCACCAGTGAGACTGGCCTTGACAAATGTGAGGGCAACATAGAACAGACAGATATGCTGGAACATGTCAACATAAAGAAAGAGAATGTGCTGGAACTTTTGAAAAACATTACAATAGGCAAGTTCCCAGGGCCAGATGGGATACAACCCAGGTTACTAGGGGAGGAACTGTACAAGATTACTGTGCCTATTGCTATAATCTTTCTGTCCTCACTAGCAAATGAAGTAGTACCAGAAAACTGGAGGATGATAAATGTTGTTCCTTTGTTCAAGTGAGTCAATAGGGATAATTCTGGGAGTTATAGACCAGTGTTTCTTACATTAGTGGTGGGTGAACTATTGGAGAGAGTTCTTAGAGACAGGAGTTTCAAATATTTGGAGAAGCATAGTCTGATTATGGGTGGTCAACATGGATTTGTGATGGGCAGGTCATGCCTCACAAACAATTGAATTTTTTGAGGAAGTGATGAAAGTGGATATGAAGTATGTTGATTCTAGTAAGGTGTTCATCAAGATTCCAATGGTAAGCTCATTCAGAAAGTCACAATACAAGGTATTCAGCTCATCTTGGCTGCAAGGATTGAGAAATGGCTTACCTGCTGAAGCCAAAGAGTGGTAGAAAACCGAGCATATTCTGCATAGAGGTCGGGGACCAGTGGTGTTCCTCAAGGATCTGTTCCGGGATGTATGCTCTTTGTGTACTTTAGAAATGACTTAGATAGGGAAGTGGGAGGGTGGGTTTGTAAATTTGAAGACAACATGAAAGGTGATGGTGTTGTATAGTTCAGATGATTGTCATAGGTTACAACAGACCATTGATAGGATGTAGAGCTGGACTAATAAGAGTCTGGTGGAGTACCATCTGGAAAAGTGATACATTTTGATTGGTCAAAGGTGAAGGCAGAATACTGTAAGGATTCTTAGCAGTGTAAAGGAACAGAGGGATCTTGCGGTCCATGTTCATAGACCCCTCAAAATTGCCAGGGGTTGTAGTAGACAGATACATTGGTAACATTTAAGAAACTCTTAGATAGGCACATGGATGAATGAAAAATTATGGGCTCTATTGGTGTTGGGGGTAAGTCTCAGAGTGATCTTGGAGTAGATTCAAAGGTTGGCACAATTTCATGGGCCAAAAGGCCTGTACTGTTTTATGATACACCTTTTTCAGATTTTACATCCAATTCACATTAGTTACAATACCAATTTCTAGTAAACTGTGCTGGTAGCTGGAAGGCCTAGTCAGGTAACAGACTACTAACTTTCTTCATTGGTATTATCGTGCTAGTTTCGAGCTGCTGGTGCTGTAGATTATATTCTCCTGCAAGAGTGAAGTGCATTAGTCAATGTCATGTGCTGCTTTGCTCCTGTCACAGTTGATGAGCTGGCTGTGTGACTGACTTGGGAGTAATGGTAAGTCTGAGACTGTTGTGTGTTTACAAAGAGAGAGTGTTGTGGCTCTATTGAATGGAGGAGCCTGTAATGGGATGGCACAAAGGTATGTTCTCCCTATAAACTTGTGCTGTACCC
The DNA here is from genome assembly GCF_030144855.1 of Hypanus sabinus. Classification (NCBI taxonomy): domain Eukaryota; kingdom Metazoa; phylum Chordata; class Chondrichthyes; order Myliobatiformes; family Dasyatidae; genus Hypanus; species Hypanus sabinus. The sequence goes on from NC_082732.1 coordinate 13,315,033, forward strand.
CTACATATTCCAGTTTCCTCACACGTCCCAAAGATGTGTGCTATTCGACTAATTCGCCACTACAGATCAAAGTTCAAAGTACATTGATTATCGAAATATGTATACATGATACATCCTTGAGATTCATCTCCTTGCAGGCAGCCACTAAAACAATGAAACTCAAAAGAACCTGTTAAAAAAAGACCATCAAACACCCAATGTGCAGAGAGAGAAAATAAATAAAATGAGCAAAGAATAAAAGTAGGCAAATAGCATTCAGAACTGAAGTTTTACAAAAGTGCCTATTGTGTGGAGGTGAGTGGTGGAATTTGAGGTAGCTGATGGAGATGAGATGGGGGGTGGGAATCGAATGGGATTAGTATAGATGGGAGATCATGGCTGATTCTGTGTTATACCCTGTTGGTGTGTGCTGGACAATTCACAATATGGCTATCATCACCTGGAACTGAAATGATGGTAATGAGGTGGGGCTACTCATTTTGCATATGTCCTGTATCGGGTCAAACAGTTAAGTGTTAATTGCTTATCACAGTTGCAATGTCCTATTTCTAGCACTATGCAACAATACTCTCCATTGTGTAACAGATTTTCTACAAGCTGGCATGTGCAGGGTAGGGCAGCTATCAGCATTGATTCAATCTTGACTTCTGGTGTCGCTTGGGGGAGTGGTTGCCCATTCTCCTGGAGACAACGTAGGTCTCCCCTAGGTGCACTGGATTCTCTCCGTGTCCCAAAGATGGTCAGCTGTCTGCTGTAAATTATTAATTATGTAGGCTAATTACAAAAAAAGAGTTGATGACCATGAGTAAAAGTGCAAATTGTGCACTGCAGGGAAATGAGAAGAATGGTGGGACTAATGGGATAGGGATTAGGTTTGAGGATAAATTAATAAACAGTTCCTATATCCTACCATCCTTTCCATCTCATTGGAACAAACCTATGCAGAACTACATGCAAATATTCCCTGAACCTTTGCCATATTTCTTCTGTACATTTTCCTAAGAACACCTGTTCCCAATTTATGCTTCCAAGTTCCTGCCTGATAGCCTCATATTTCCCCTTACTCTAATTAAACGTTTTCCTAACTTGTCTGTTCTTATCCCTCTCCAATGCTATGGTAAAGGAGATAGAATTGTGATCACTATCTCCAAAATGCTCTCCCACTGAGAGATCTGACACCTGACCAGGTTCATTTCCCAATTCCAGATGAAGTACAGCCTCTCCACTTGTAGGCTTATCTACCGATTGTGTCAGGAAACTTTCCTGAATGCTCCTAACAAACTTCACCCCATCTAAACCCCTTGCTCTAGGGAGGTGCCCATCAATACTGGGGAAATTAAAATCTCCCATCACGACAACTCTGTTATTATCGCACTGTTCCACAATCTATCTCCCTAACTGCTCATCGATATCCCTGTTACTATTGGCTGGTCTATAAAAACTCCCAGAAGAATGATTCACCTCTTCCTGTTTCTAACCTCCACCCACAGAGATTCAGTAGACAATCCCTCCATGACTTCTTCCCTTTCTGCAGCCGTGACACTATCTCTGATCAGCAATGCCATGCCCCCACCTCTTTTGCCCAACTTCCTGTCCATTCTGACACATCTAAAACCTGGCATTTGAAGTAGCCATTCCTGCCCCTGAGCTATCCAAGTCTCTGTAATGGCCACAATATCATTACTCCATACTTTAAGTTCATCCACTTTGTTCAAGATACTCCTTGCTTTAAAATAAACACTTCTCAAACCATCAGTCTAAGTGCATCCCTTCTCTATCACCTGCCTATCCTCCCTCTCACACTGCCTACAAGTTTTCTCTATTTGTGAGCCAATCACCCCATTGGATCCATCTGTTCTAATTCCATCTCCCAGCGCTGGGCGTAGCAGCTGCAGTTCACAGCTCTTTAGTGTTGAGTGTTTCTCCCTGTGTCACCACTTAAGGGAGTTCTGGAGTTGTGTCACCTCCAGCTAAAAAGAAAAAAAAAATCCCCCATATTCTATTTAATTCTTCTTCCACTTACTTTAAATTGGTGCCGATGGGGTTTTGAACCTTCTTTTAAGGGAAATAGATCCTCTTATTTATCGAGGAGCTTTATAATTTCATACATCTCAGTTGTCTTCCCTCAACTTCCTCTGTCCAACTTACCCAATCTTTCCTCACAGTAAAATTTTGATAAACCTCCTCTATAATCTCTCCAACAAAATCATGCCTTTCCTGTAAACAAGGCAACTGGAACTCTACATAATAGCAAGCTGTGGTTTTACAAGTGCTGTGTACAGTTCCAGCATAACCTCACTGCCCTCATAGTCTAGAGCTCAGCTATTGAAGTTCAGAACTCTCTCCAGATTTACAGCTACCCCACTGCCCTGTCCGACAATATTTCAGGATCTAAAGGACCTCAATGTGTGCTGCTAGAAAATTTGAGCAGTTTAAGCTTGGTCAGATGCCAAACTGGATAACTAACCAAGGGTGCAAAATGGATGAGTTTGAGCAATGGACTGCAGAACTGTTTCCCTCTCCCTGCTCGCCTCTCTCACCCCATGCCCCATGCCAGGCTTTCAAGCTGAGTTTCTGTCACAACATGTCTTATTTCATTAGCAATGAGCTATCATTGTGTTTGATGAGTAAATTATTTAGGCAATGGCTGCAGAGAACAGGAAGCTGAAAATGAAATTCGGTCCCATGGAGAGAGCCTCCATCAGCATGCAAGGACATTGTAGAGTGAGCCGTAGACTTATTCTGTCACTAAGCAACTCCAGCCTCATGTGGAGTTAACCAAATCTTTCATTGTTGAAAATATAACATTGGTATTGAAATCAACACAGAAATGATAGATTCAGCATTTTTCCCAGTGGTGCTATTGGATTCGATACTTTGGGGTGCTGAGGTGAATACACAGCAGGTAGATGATGCAGTGGCAATATTTCTCTGTGAGAAAACTCAGATACACTGAGAATTTTAATTCATCTGGAAATAAAAGAAAACTTTTGGAAACTGTGACAATGGAGTCGTCAATCAATTACCCAGCTGATTTACAGAAGAAATTAATCCTACATTATATAATCGATTCCATTAATGTATGTAACTCCAGTCAAATGCCTGTATTTGCCTTCTATGTGACATCATTGTGTAAACAATAACTTTAATCAGCCCGGAAAAACCTGTGCCCTGAGAACTGTCAGAAAAACAAGAATGTTCTCCTAAGAATGAACTTGCTCAGGACCTGCCATATCAGAGATCTTCATAATCTGCAGCCAACATTCATCCATTAAGGCCCATCCATCAACTGGTGCAGCTTTAGTGCCACCGTCCCACACAATATTCTTCAAGCCATGTTCTTTCCTCGTGTAAAAATACTCGGCACAGGGACATGATCGGCAATGCCTTAATCTCTGAGAACCTCTTCACCAGTTGTCATTTAGGATTTTTCCAGGAACATTTTGCTTCAGAGTTCAACATAATCTCAATCAAGGATGAAAGCAATTTGAAGCTTTTAATGGTATAGTCGTATCTCAAACACTGTGTTGGCCTCTTTTATTTTTGCTCAGTTCACCATTCCAGCGCACAGAGACATGCATTTTACCTTTGGTCTTGGTCCATACTTGGACCAAGGAGCTGAATTGAGAGTCAAGGCCCTTGAAAACACCTGACCAGGTGTTGTTTCAAATTCTTGTGAAACTGGCCAACAAGCATTAGGGGAAAACGTCATAGTGACTGAAATCACAACTCACAACATCAAAGATAGCTGTGGTCATTGACGATCAGTCATCCCCATTCCCAGGACATCACTGCAGGAGATCCTCAGGATACTGTTCTTATCCTACAACCATTTTGGTTGCTGTCTATTTTGACATCAGATGTTCGCTGATGATTTTAGGTGTTCCAGATAAGAGGATACTAGAAAACAGGCAGACAGAATGTATTCACTTCCAGCCATTGCCCATCTTCAGCAAGGAACAGTCCAGGAACTTTTCCTTGATCATCACGGTCATTTCCATCACCAAGCTGCCCACCAACAGCAGCCCAGTGGACACTGATTTATTGGAGCAGCCAGTGTGGCTATAAAGCCAGGTAATAGACTGGTAAATGACTCACCTCCAAAATTCATTAGTAGGGCACAATCAGGAATGCGAATATTATATAAATGCAGTTCCAAAAAGATACAAGAACAACACCTCCCACTGGACTGATATCTTATCCATCATCCCAAATGTTCAGCTCTTCCACCACTTGAGCACGACCTACCAAATGAAATGTAACAATCCACCAAGGTTTCTTCAGCAGCATCTCCTAAACCTATTGTCCCTATCAGGTGCAAAGCAATAACACCAGGGACATGGAGCCATCACATTTTCAAACTATCTTGAAGTTCTATCACATTCTCTTGCTTGGTCTAAATCGGCAAAACCCTTCGCAATAATACTGATGCAGAGGAAACACTAATCAATATTTAAAGAGTTAATGGTGTAAGGTTTTGCTCTGAAGATTTGAGATGTACTGTTCAGTGACAGGCAGGCAATCTGCTTAGCTATTGGTTAGTGAGAATCAAAATCAATCCCTTCAGACTGATAATGGCAGCTCTGAACTTACTAGGCACCAGATGACTTGCTCAGAGATTACAGAGGGCTGCTGAAATGAAGAGATAACCAGTGCCAATAACTTTACACATTTCTGTTGTAATGGAACATTATGAAAGTCTCCAGCTGCTCTTTATTGCATTTCTGTTGAGAAATTCAGGAAAGGTTGAACACATTTGCTCATAACCTTATAATTCTCACATGAATAACCAAGGATTGTTGAGGACCATGCATACATAAAATCAAGAGCAATAAACACAGAAACTACATCATTGTTTTAGGAAATTAAAGCATAAACACTTATTTCCCTTCTCTGCAGAGTTCAGCAACATGACAAAAATTTAAGACGTTAAAGAGAAAACTTTTTCTTTGAATTGTGGGACATGGGTGTCACTGATAAAGCTGGATAATAACATTCCTAATTGGCCTTTGGACTGTGACAGTGCATTCCTTTCTTTGTGTGATCTGCCTGCCCTCCAAATTTTTTTGAGAATTGCATCCTGTTTATTAAACCTCTCAAGACTCCTTAGAGAAGATGCAGTCATTTAAACTTGAATCTTAGTTGAAAAGACTTTGATCAAGGAACAGAGAATTGAATTAAAGGAAACCTCGAAATCTCTCAAAGCAGGAAGATTTATTGAGAAACCAAAATGAGTAGAAATCTTCTGATGTATCAACAGATCTATCATACACTCAAGTTAAATATAAATTCATGGCCATTTGATTAATGAGATAATGTGTTGATTTGAATTTATATGACCCTGATGTAAAAATATATTCTTACTGTTCTGAATACAGTCACTCTGAGATGCCATAGCAGATATTTCAGCATAGAATAGAAGCTGCCAGATCCTCAGGAGACTTTCAAACACTATTAAATTTATGATTTATGATTTAATAAACTGCTTCCCAACCAAAAGCCTGGTGTTGCTTTGAAGCAGCTGCTTATTAATCAAACACAATGCTCACTTCATGCACTGTGTTCCCTCAGCTCATAAGGGAGGTAACTTAATCTGAGATGGTACATGCCAGACATCCCCAGTGTGATATATTTATCTCAAGGGACTACACCAGTGTGTTAATTGAAGTATTGTCTTTAGCTAAATAGTAAGAAGTTGAACTTTGCTAGAAATAATTAGCAGCATAAAACCAATAAAAGATCTATTAATATGTACATATTCATTAAGAATAGCAACCAAATCAACCACATCAAAGAAGAAGCTTTTCATCTGCAGATGATGGTGATTCTGATGAGTTAGTGCATAGTTCAACTCACTGGAGCCTTCATACCAGGCTGTGATGCAACAATAAGAATGTCCTCCACTGTAAGATCTATAGAAATTTAAAAGAGCTTTACCAAATTTGTTCTGTACCATTCCATTAGGTCTTCTAATATAAAGTAACAGACTACAACAAACACAGAGTGGATCAAATTATAAGCACAATTACCTCCATACATTTAGTTGGTAAAGAGATTCGATATTACAGCTCAAGACAGAAAATTTTTTACACACTTATAGAGTCCAGTAATTCATCCTTAATTGCATTCCTTCCTTATCTGCATCCACTTTAAGGGAGTTGCATTTGTCTTTAATTGGTACATTTCTCTTTTGAGGCTTTCCCCCCCCAACAACTATATTCCATATTTCTCTGTTATCAAAATACTCTCTGCCATAAACTACATCCTGCTATAACTCACAACCACTCTTGCAAGCATTCCATCCAAACCAGCAAAGCACTCTGGGATCACATAGGTTCCATTTGACACATTGAACTTTACAAAAGCCATAAATTCATAAAGATTTCAGGCTTATGTACATATTTCCATGGATTTTGTTCAGCTCCTGGATCCAGCTCTTGCCCCACTCCTTCCCCTCACCTCATTATATTGCCCTTCTCTTCTTTCAGTCTGAATGTAGGATCTCGATCCAAAGAGTCAGCTATCCATTTCCCTCCATAGATTTGCTGCTTCATCTGCTGCATTCCTCCACTAGCTCACTTTATTGTGTAATGTATTCAAACCTAAAACAAGCTGGCTGCATAATTCATGGTCACCTTTCCAAGGAAACCAGATAAATATATAAGTGAACAGGCCCCAGTAGAAGGACAGAGTCACAGAAGTTGCAGAGGGCCTCTGTACCTCCCTGTGCAACTGGATCCTTGATTTCCTAATTGGAAGGCCACAGTCTGTGTGGATTGGTGATAACATCTCCTCCTTACTGACGATCAACACTGGTGCACCTTGGGTGTGTGCTTAGCCCACTGCTCTACTCTCTGTATACACATGACCGTGTGGCGAGGCATAGCTCAACTACCATCTAGAAATTTGCTGATGATACAACCATTGTTAGTAGAATCTCAGGTGGTGACGAGAAGGCGTACAGGGGTGAGATATGTCAACTAGTGGAATGGTGCCACAGCAACAACCTGGCACTCAACGTCAGTAAGATGAAAGAGCTGATTGTGGGCTTCAGGAAGGGTAAGATGGAGGAACACATACCAATCCTCACAGAGGGATCAGAAGTGGAGAGAGTGAGCAGCTTCAAGTTCCTCGGTGTTAAGATCTCTGGGGATCTAGCCTGGTCCCAACATAATGATATAGTTCTAAAGAAGACAAGACAGCGGCTATACCTTATTAGGAGTTTGAAGAGATTTGGCATGCCAACAAGTACACTCAAAAACTTCTATAGTTGTACTGTGGAGAGCATTCTGACAGGCTGCATCACTGTCTGGTATGGAGGGGCTACTGCACAGGACCGAAAGAAGCTGCAGAGGGTTGTAAATCTAGTCAGCTCCATCTTGAGCACCAGCCTACAAAGTACCCAAGACATCTTTAGGGGGGTGGTGTCTGAGAAAGGCTGTGTCCTTTATTAAGGATCGTCAGCACCCAGGGCATGTCCTTTTCTCACAGTTACCATCAGGTAGGAGATACAGAAGCCTGAGGGCACACACTCAGTGATTCAGGAACAGCTTCTTCTCCTCTGCAATCCAATTCCCAAATGGACATTGAAGCTTTGGACACTAACTCATTTTTTTTAATATACAGTATTTCTGTTCCTGCACATTTAAAAAAAATCTATTTAATATATGTAATTGATTTACTTGTTTACTCATTATGTTTTATTTTATTTATTATTATTTTTTTCTCTCTCTGTGCTAGATTATGTACTGCATTGCCGGTGATAATAAACCTGATTCTGACTAATGTTCAGTAGTTTAATGGGAGGAAACCATGCAGAGTATAGGCAATAGTGCTGACCACACCACAGAGATGGCTAACACTGAGGAGGCTGTAGAGTATAGCCCAGGGGTGGGCAAACTTTTTGACTTGTGGGCCACAAAGGGTTCTAAAATTTGACAGGGGGGATGGACCAGGAGCAAATGGATGGAGTGTTTTGGTAATACACCTCATAAGAGAAAATAAAATATCATGGGATATGTAGAAAACATGTGCTTTAATTTCAATTGAAAATGAACAAATGCATTACAACAAAATATCTGTCTTTGAAGTCCCATGGTATTTAGCTATTTATTGAAATGACTTTTAAAACACTGAAAATTAAATGAATAAAATACAGCTTTTTTTAATAGTAACAGTTATTATTTTAAAGCACTGAAAATTCTGTTATCCTTCAAGATATTATCATCATCACGCTCCTCCTGACTGTCTTTATTTCAAAAACGGTAGGAGATGCAGGTCTACTTGTCTTGCTCCTTCTTATTCAATTGTCCCCTGTGCCAAAACTCAACAACGACCAGCACAAAGACAGAACAGTGAGAGCACTCCAGTATGCGGAGCGCATTATTTGATCTGGAGAGCATTTTTTATTTTGAGAACGTAAGTGCACCTGCACACTACTCATGTCCATCACTTAACAGAAGTGACATGTAACATGTAAGGCTTATTGAAAAAAATATTTTCAAATGCATTTTTTACATAACACAACGAAGAAACTTATTTTTAATTTCAGTGGGAACAGTGTTGTTGGTCTCCCTTTTTAGCCAGCGCATCAAAGTCTGGATTTAGTTTTGTTGTGGTGATTCTCAGGATGGATCTGAGGTGTTGGTCAGTTAACTTGGATCTGTGGCTGGCTTTGTTGATGTTCATGACACTGAACGCCTGTTCACACAAATAGGTCGAGCCGAACAAAGAGTAAAGCAAATGTGGAGTAATACGCTGCACCTCAACAAAGGTCAATGTATATAGAGTGCGTCATCTATTGGGAAAACGCCAGAATTGTGGGGAAAAAACGTTAACAAGGTTTATTAATATAATTTCATCAAGTTCTGCGGGCCGGATTAAAAAGCTTAACGGGCCATAGTTTGCCCATGTCTGGTATAGCCAACCATGCTGAACACACCACAGTGACTGCCAGCATCGAGGAGATTGCAAATTATTTAGTCCACATATTTATAAATGATTTAATCCACTGGGTTTCACCAAGTAAAGAATACAATGATCAAATCCCTCAAAGAATTCTTAAAGGTTTGAAGAAAAGTTAGACTCATCCTTAACCTTATCCTTTTATTTTGATGAAAATTGAGAATCACTGTTTGAACTTTACATTTGGGAAAGAGTTTAACCTGAATTTGACCTAGAAGAACTAATTCATGGGAACTTGACCATTTCCTAGCTTGTTCATTATGGGCCTAATGATCATCTCCTTTGGTTCTGACCTACCTTGTGTTCAAGTTCCTGGATGAGAGAATGAGGCAACAGTGACTGACAAGAGAAGACAAAGACAGCATACAGTAAAGCAAAAATTAGTGGAAAGTTAGAGGATTGTGAAGCATTTAAAAACCAGCAGAAGGCAACTAAAAAAGCTATAAGGAAGGAAAAGATGAAATAGGAAGGAAAGTTTGCCAATAATATAAAAGAGGACTCCAAAAGTGTCTGCAAATACATAAAGAGTAAAAGAGAGCCAAGAGTAGATATCTGACTGCTGGAAAATTACATTGGAGAGATAGTATTGGGGATACAAAGAAATAGCGGAGGTATTTTGTGTCAGTCTTCACTATGGAAGAAACTAGCAGTACGCCAGAAATTTGTGAGTGTCAGGGGTCAGACATGAGATTTACTGTATTAGTAAGGGAAAAGCACTTGAGAAGATGAAAGGTCTGAAGGTAAATAGATCATCTGGATCAGCTGGACCACATGACAGGGTTCTGAAGGAGGTAGCTGTTTGTTATTCTGTGATACAGATTTGTAACAGGGGACATATTGCGCAGCATCCACCCAAACGAGATTTCTTAAGTTTGGCCGGGCTTAATCCTCTAGATTAAGCAACAAGCTGGACCGAGGTTCACAATTATGTAGAATACAAATGCAATAAAATATACCAAATTATATAAATGTAATCAGCATCAACAGACATTAAGTAATCCTATAAATTAAAAAGGAGGTTTTTAGAAGTGTTTTGAAATGTTCCACAGTACTAACCTAACATGTCAGTCAGTAGAGTATTTCAGATTTTTGGTGCATAAGACCAAAAGTCCGCATCACCAGTTCCTACACGCTTGGCTCCAGGAAAACTAAGCAAACCAGTATTCACAGATCTAAGATTATGATTAGGGATGGCAGGGGATAAGCTCTCCAAAATAAATGAACTAGATTATGCAGGGATTGTAATATACAATTAATTGTATAATGTAATTAATATACAATGTAATTGTAATATACAATTACAAAGTAGTTTAAAATTGATCCTAAAGGACACTGACATCCCGTGCAATGATTTCAAAACCAGTGAAATGTGCACAGATTTTCTTTTTGTGGTTATGATTCTTGCTGCTGCATTTTGAATAAGTTGAGTTGATTTATCTCTTTCCTAGGCAATCTTGAAAAGAGTGCATTGCAGTCGCCTAATCAGCTAAAAACAAAAGCGTGTATCAATGTTTCCGCATCTTGAGATGTTATAAGAAATCAAACTCTCACAAATGCTCTTTAAATGAAAGAACAGTCCTAAAATATGGTTAATATGTGATTTGAAATTTAGCTCGGAGTCAATAATCACACCTAAATTCTTTACTTCTGGCTTGATTTTTAAGGCCAGATGATCAAATTTATTTCTAAGATACGCACATTTTTATTGCTACCAATAATCAAAATTTCTTAGAGACTGGACCAGACCCCAGAGGGTTTAGAGCCTCAAGGTAATAGACAAATACAGTTGTGTGTCATTTGCATAGCTGTGATAATTCACTATCCATTTTGAAATAATCTGATCTGAGGACAGAGAACAACCATGGACCAAGGATTGATGTTGGTAGCGTTCACTTACAGACATCTTGTTATAATTCTTTTATTATCACAAAAATAAACTTTATTCACAATAGAAAATATATAGAAGAATAAACACAGTGCAAAACTTGTCATATGACAAATTCATTCAATAGTGTTAACTTCAGAGCAAACCATAGCACCACTGGCACTTAAATGGCTTCCTGATATGATAAACGATTTCAATATATGAAAGGCTTCCGCACCCGATACAGCACCCATATGTGGGAGTGCAAAGAGCCTCCCCACAGAGCCTTTGTCTATATTCTGCCTTGTCCTATTGACCTGCACCTGCAAAATAACCCCTTGGTACACCTCCCATAAAATTTCCCTTAAATATTGAAATCATCTGCCTTAAACATTTCATCTTTAGCCCTGAGCCGATTATCTCTAGTCTCACTCAATCTCAGTAGAAAAAGCCTGCTTGCATTTATTCTGTCTGTTCCCCTCATGATTTTATATACCTCTATCAAATCTCCTTCATTCTCCTATAGTCCATTAAATAAAGTCCCAACCTATTCAACCCTTCCCTAAATCTGAGGTCCTCCCATCCCAGAAACACCCTTGTAAATTTTCTCAGTATTCTTTCAACCTTATTGATATCTTTCATGTATGCAGGTGGCCAGAACTGCAAACAATACTGCAAATTAGGCTTCGACAACATCATATACAACTTCAACATAACATCCCATCTACTGCATTCAATATTTTGGTTTATGAAAGGATATATGGTAAAAGATTTTTTTACAACCCCATCTACTTGTAGTGCCTCTCTCAAGGAATTATTGATAATATGTTTCCAGAACCCTCTGTTCTTCTGCACTTCACAGTGCCCAACAGTGTTTCAGTGTGTAAATGGTAGGGTACTGAGCCATGCACCTGCTGGGGAGTAGGTGAGAATAGGGAAGCTGAAAGCCAGGAGCAGACAGGCAGTGATTTGGCCACCACTGCTGGCCCACCAACTGAAGAGTGTCGAGGTTAAGGGTCAAAACACTCTGTGAAGGTTGGGCACCACCTGATGACTTCTGCTCCTGGCTGAAGGCTATGGATACCTCATAAGGTATCTGGTGCATGCACCCCAACAGGTGTATGTAACAAGTCAAGAACCAATGCATCTGTCTGCACACTGTTTTAGCAAATCCAGTCCTCAAGAGTTAGGTGGCCATTTCTTCCCCACTGCAGCCATACTGAGGGCAATTTAAACTGGGAGCAGTTTGGCATCTGCACAGGAAAGCTCTGACAGGGAGAGCACCTCCTACTTCCGGCTAAGCAAGGCCTTCATGTTTGTCATTTGATGAGGGTTTGCTCCCACAGACTCCAGAGTTCTTGTCCCATAGTGTCTGCAGTACATTTGGTGTTGGCCACTGCCTGATGAACCTGTGGTCAAAGGTATTTACATAGAAGAATTTCCACAAAGGGCAGATAGTGTGGCAATGTCCAGCTGACTGGGGTATTGCAGAGCAATGAAGGCAGGCCTCTCTTCTGGAACACCAGAGATAGGTAGAACCTTGGCATTCTGTGACACTTGGTGCCCACATCCTCCCTGATACAGCCACACATGAAGGTTGTTGCTAGGATTAAGGCAACTTTGGGTACTCTTTTGTCCCCATTTTCTAGAGATTTATGCACCTTGACTGATCAGACTTCTTCTATCTGCATTTATATATTTTAATCCATGAGGTATTACACAGTTTCAGCTGAAAAAGCTGATATGCTCTGAAATTAATGTGCAAAGTTAGTGACATTACACTAATGGTGACTGCGTGTTTACATTACATTGCTTTTCACTAATATTCTCTGAGCTCAGAAATCCCTTAATATGTAATTAAAGTGCTTACAACTGATCTCCAGTCAAATAAACTAATACATAGATCATGCTTACAAGTCTTTAGAGAGTGCTTATTATGAAGCAAGTGATGTTTCTTTGTAGACAGATAGTGCTCTTGGAAACATGGTTCTGGCCACAGGGCCTTGTGTTTTAACATCAACCATTAATTGGTAATTATCTAATTCCTGCAAGTGTTCACCATGGAAATAAATCTCCATTATTACAGCTTGAATTTCTAGTCCTTTTAGATAGAAATGAAAAAGCTAGCCTGTTGAGAACAGAACAGCAGGAACCCTGACTACTCTGACAATCTCACGCGGGCTGACTGACGACAGAAAGGTTTTACTTCAGAGCACTTCGTACATCCTCAGGAGAATCAAATAAATACCTCCAGAAGTGTGACTCCTGCTACATTGTCAAATATCCAAAATTTAAAAGGCATTTGGAGAGGTACAGTACTCTGCAAAAGTCTTAGGCACATATATATAGCTAGGGTGCCTAAGCCTTTTGCAGAGTGCTGTATTTGTCCACGTGCAGCTGAGAATGAGTTTGTAAATCTGGTGAGAGCAAATGATGTTGAGAATGGTGAGGGTGGCGCATCGTGGGAGGGGTGTGGGATAGGTGGCAGAGGAGGAGCGCTGGAGCAGGGGTTTAAGCACAGGTGCAGACCCACCCAGCCCTGAGAGATAATCTGATTCCAATCAATAGGTTTATTGATCATGACAAAGTGTCCCTCTGGTGCTTCCTGCTCCCTACCCTTTTTCCGAACCATGATTCACCTCTCCCTGCCCACTTGCCACTCAGACCACAACAGAGACCCATATCAGAATCAGGTTCACCATCATTCACCTATGTCATTAAATTGTTTTATTGCAACAGCAGCACCAGCACAGTCCGAGACATAAAATGATAATACTGTGCAAAAGTCTTGGGCACCCAACTATGTATACAGTCTGTGTCTAAGAATGTGGGACAGTATTTTATTTAGGTAGGAGAGGCTAAATACAGGCTTATCACTAGCAAATGTAGATAATGTAGTTTGTGTACTTCCCGTGCAACAGTTAGTTAACATAAAATGTCAGACCGAATCACTAATGATACCATTGGAATGCTTTAACGAATAATGTTAACCAAGATACCCCCATCTTTGGTTTGAACACTGCTTTACATGCATGTGAGCTGTTAGATTTTGGAGTTCACATTCTATCCAAAAGATGGATGCATGGTACCAAGGCCACTGCCTCACACTGCCAGGGTCCTGGCTTTGACTCTGACCATGAAGCACCCGGTCTTGATTTTGCATGGAGTTCCTGTGACCATGTGGGTTTCCTCCGGGTTATCCGGTCTCCATCCACAACCCAAAGATACATGGGATGGCAAGTGTATTGTCCCCTGTGTAGGTGAGTGGTAGAATTCAGGTCAGCCACGTAGGGCTGAAGCAGTTGGGGCAGAATCAGTATTTCCACGCTGCCATTCTTGAAGAAAAAGCAAATCCAGCTTTGCTGCATTACTGAGGCTGCATGGCTGCAATAAATTGTCCCACCATTTTAATCCTAATTAAGGACAGCCGGCCAGCGAATCTGTCGCATTCTTACAAAGCTTAGACCATTTTTCAACTTCTCCCTTAGTCTCATCTGGACTTCAGCCTCCAAGCTGTGAGCACTTTCCTTATTTCGTCCAAATAGATGTATAGGTGTGCATAATAAAGCGGCATCTGAGTGTATAAATTTTGATTTTTTAATAAATATTTTATAAAAAGTATGTTAGCTTTGCTCTTGCGATAGAGAGAGGTACAGCAAAGAAACAAGCCCTTCAGTCTACTGAGCCTGTGCTCCCCATCAGCCACTCTCTTGCACTAAATTAACTGTACCACTATATTCTGCTTTCTGTTATTGCTTTCCTTTTGTATTACCTCAATGTACTCAAGTGTGGAATAATACGTCTCGATGGCATGCAAACAAACTCAGTCCCAGTGACAATATTAAACAATTACCAGTACTTGCAGGTTTTCAGAATTCACAAGCTTCATCTGTCTTGCAGGCAGGCCCCAGAAGCTACAACAGACAATGCTTTTCCCAGTGAATATACTTGCAAATAGATGACAATTCAATTGCTGAACTAAGTCTATGTCTGTTGTGATCTGACTTCAGTTGAAAGACAGAGGATATCAGCAGCAGCTTGTGCTTATTCACCTGTTACTGACATGTTCAGAGGATGCAGACTCGTCCAAACTGCATTTGACTCAAATGGCGAGGAAAGGCATGACCTCTCATTGCTGGTTTGATGCTTTCAAGGTGCAAAGTAACAATTAAATAATTTTGATAGCTTTCTACAAAAAAAAGTGAGCTTTGGAAAAATATAAGCAGTAAATTTAATTGTGCTAGTGGGTGAGTGTGTTAGAATAAAGAACCCCAGTTTCCAGTGTGTAGCGCAGGCGTTTCACCTGGAACCAGAAGCGGTGTTGGTGAACGAGGAGCGAGACCTTAAGTATGGAGCCTGAAGCATCATGTCTGGACCATCCGAATAAAGATGTGTGAGTTTTGTACCCACACAAGTCTGTCATTTATCAGGAACAAATATAACATGGTGTCAGAAATCAGCATGAGGTCTAAATATGAAGTGTAATTGAAACCCGTGAGTGACTAAGTAAGAGACGCCAGGTCCTGACAGAGAGAAGCTGCCGCCAAGAGAGCAAGCTGTCTCAAAGTTCACCAAGAAATCGAGGTGAGAGAAGCCTGAAAAATTCTTTTATGTATAACCTTATCCTCCCTTAGCTATGCAGTTTACCAGCAATCTAGCTGATAGTTGGAAATGTTTCAAACAACAATTCAATTTATATTTAGTAGTGAGCAGAGCCAGCAGGGCAGAGGGAAAATGGAACGTGTCTATCCTTCCACATGTATTTGGTGAAGATGCTTATGATATCTACAATAGCTCTTAAATTAATGAGACAGCCTTTACATTGGGCACTCTGGTAACAAAATTTGAGGGGTATTTTGTCCCAAGTAAAAATATCACATTAGAGAGAAATAAATTCTTCTCCTGGGAACAGAATCAAGGTGTTAGATTTGGCCAATACTGAACTGAGCTTCACACACTAAGTCCTGTGAATTTGGAGATTTGAGAGACTCCTTAGTCAGAGACAAAATCGTTTGTGGAATCACAGAGAAATGGGCTTGGAGAAAGCCTGCTCCATGAAAAAGGTTTAACGTTAGGCAAGGCTGCAGATATAAGTAGGGCAGCAGAGACCACACAAGCACAAGTTAAAGAGGCTAAAGAGCAGATTTACAAGATGATGTAATATGAATGTATGGAAGGACAAGCCAGTGATTGTGTACAACTGCAGACAGAGCAAAGAGTTAAGTTGTACCACCCAGGTAAAATTCATAACAGTGAAGAATGCAGGACTGAAGGTGTTGTACTTAAATGCACGTAGCCTTCAGAATAAGGTGGACAAACACATGGTGCAGTTAGAGATTGGTCAGTATGATGTGTGAGCATCACTGAGTCATGGGTGAAAGAAGGTCATTGTTGGGAGTTTAAAGTTAAAGGGTATACTTTGTATATAAAGGACAGACAGGAAGGCATAGGGGGTGGTGTGGCTCTATTGGTAAGAAATGGAATTACATCTTTGGAAAGAGGTGACGTAGATTCAGAGAATGTTGTATCTTTATGGCTGGTATTAAAGAACTGTAAGGGTAAAAAAAACCATTATGGGAATCATATGTAGGTTTCCAAATAGTAGCCAAAATGTGGAGCTGCAAAGCTTATGGAATAAAGGTAATGTAACAATTGTGGTATGGGATTTCGGTATGCATGGGGATTGGGAAAATCAGGTTTGTGTTGGATCACAAAAGAATAAATTTGTTGAATGTCTAGGGGATGCCTTTTTAGAGCAGCTTGTGCTTGAGCCTACTCAGGGAAAGGCTATCTTAGATTGGGTGTGTGTGTAATAACCCAGATCTTATTAGGGAGATTAACGTAAAATAACCCTTAGGAGGCAGTGATCACAATATGATTGAATCCATCCCACAATTTGAGACAGAGAAGCATAAGTCACATGTACCCGTATCACAATGGAATAAAGGGAATTACAGAAGCATGAGAGAGGAGCTTGCCCTGGTGGATTGGAGGGGGATACTGATGGGGGTGATGGCAGAACAGAGGTGGCTAAGGTTTCTGGGAATAGTTCACAAGGCACAAGATAGATATGTCCCACAGAAGAAATTTTTCTCAAATGGCAGGGCCAGGCAACCATGGCTGACAAGGGAAGTTAAGGACTGCATAAAAGCCAAGGAAAGGGCAAATAAGTTAGCAAAAGTGAGTGGGAAGTCGGATGATTGGGAAACTTAAAATCCAACAAAAGGCAACTAAAATGTTATAAGAAGGGAAGAGATGAGATAAGAGAGCAAACTAACCAATAATATAAAGCACAATATGAAAAGTTTTTTCAGTTATATCAAAAATAAAAGGGAGGTGAGACCATTGGACCACTGGAAAATGAAGCTGGTGAGCTAGTAATGGGGGACAAAGAAACGGCGGATGAAGTTTAAAAGTACCTTGCTTCAGTCTTCACTGAGGAAGACAGTAGCTGTATGGCAGAGGTCTGCGAGTGTCAGGGAGCAGGAGTGAGTGCCATTGCCATTACAGAGCAAAAAGTGCTAGGCAAACTGAAAGATCTTAAGGTCTATAAATCACCTGGACCAGATGGACTAAATCCCAGAGTCCTGAGAGAGGTTGCTGAAGAGATAATGGATACATTGGTCATGATCTTTCAAGAATCACTTCTGGCATGGTCCCGGAGGACTGGAAAATTGCAAATTTCATTCCACTTTTTAAGAAGGGAGGAAGACAAAAGAGAGGAAACTCAATTAGCTAACCTAGTGGTTGGGAAAGTGTTGGAGTCCATTATTAAGGATAATAATAATTGAGACCAATGATAAAATAATTCAAAGTCGCCATGGTTTCTGTGAAGGGAAATCTTACCTATCAAATCTGTTCGAATTCTCTGAGAAAGTAACAAGCAGAGTAGACTAAGAAGAGGTAGTGGATGTCATTTACTTATATTTTCAGAAGGTATTTGATAAAGAGCCTTACATGAGGCTGATAAACAAGATCAAATCCTATGATGCCACAAGAAAGATGCATGCATGGATAGGGCAATGATTGAGAGTAAAGGGTGCCTATTCTGGTTGGCTACCAGTGAATAATGGTGTTCCTCAGGGGTCAGCACTGGGACCACTACTTTTCACTTTGTTCGTCAGTGATTTAGATAGTGCAACTGATAGTTTTGTGGTAAACTTTGCAAATGATACAAAGATGGAGGATAGGTATTACTGAAGAAGCAACGTGAATGCAGCAGGACCTAGACAAATTGGAAGAATGGGCAAAAAATTGGCAGATGGGAAATGTATGATAATACATTTTGGTAAAAGGAACAACAGTGCAGACTATTATCTAAATGGTGAAAAAATTCAAACATCAGAGGTACAGAGAGACTTAGGAGTCCTTGTGCCAACTTCCCAGTAGTCTGTGGTAAAAAAAGGAAATGCAATGTTGGCATTTATTTCAAAGGGAATAGAATGTATAAACAAAAAGAGAATGCTAAAGCTTTATAAAACACAAGTCAGGCCGCATTTGGAGTACTGGCAATAGCTTTGGGCCCCATATCTTGGAAAGGATGTATTATTATTGGCGAGAGTTGAGAAGAGATGTACAAGATGATTCTGGGATTGAAAGGTTAACATACGAGGAGCATTTGATAGCTTTGAGCCTGTACTTACTGGAATCTCTTTGAAACCTACTGAATGTTGAACAAAATAGATAAGGAGAATGTGGAGAGGTTGTTTACTCTGGTGGCGGTATCCAGAACTGGAGGGCACAGCCTCAAAATTGAGGAGCAATCCTTTAGAACAGAAGTGAAGGATTTCTTTAGCCAAAGAGTGTAGAATCTGTAGAATGCTCTGCCATGGACTGAGGTTGAGGCCAAATCATGGGTACATTTAAAGCGAAAGTTGACAGATTCTTGATTGGTTGGGGCATTTAAGGATTTGGTATATGGTATATGGGGTTGAATGGGATCTAGGGTCAGCCATGATGGAATGATAGAGAGGATTCATGGGTTGTATGGCCTAAATATGCTCCTATGTCTTATGGTCTTATGGTCTAAAGAGCTGTACAGAACAGAAACAGCACGATAGGACTGTGAAAAGCCTACCAGTCCAGAAACCTGGATATCAAGTGCAAATCTGAGATCACAGTTCCGGCACATAGTGTTTGCAAGGATATGTGCAAGAGGAAGTTGTTCCACATTCCTACCAAATCCAGAATGAGAGAAGAACACCTCTGAGAAGGTACCTTGTAGATCTATGACCACAAACTTCAACTTGTAGCTGTGACATGTCATCTGTCAGTACACCAAAGGGAAAAATAAACTTGTTGTCAGAGTTCTCATAAAGACACCAATATTAACACAGCAGGTCAAAACAATTCTGTGGAGACAATAGGAGACTAAAAAGGATTATTAAACCAACTCAGAGACTGATTGCAAGTTGTTGATCGAATAAGGGACAATATTTGCTCAGTACAATTGCAGTTAATGTAAATATCTATGTTGGAAAGTTTATTACAATTGAAGTAAATGTAAATGTCTGTTGGAAAGTGTTATTGTTTCTTCAAGGTTTATGAGGGCATAATATTGTGTTTGATTGCTTTAAAGGGGGAAGGTGTGTTATTATGTGTGTACATAATAAAGAACTTCAGTTCCCTGTGTGCAATGCGGTCAGTTCACCTGGAACTGGAGGTGATGTTGGTGAATGGGGCGCACGCGTTAAAGTGTGGAGCGAGAAACCATCATATCTTGAGTGTCAGAATATATGTGTTAGTTTTTAACCCAAGCAAGTTTGTATTTTACAAGAACAAACATAACAGCGATAGAATCTAAGGAGTGATGACTATCCCCCTTCTACCTGCATGCAGGTAGAGGCTAAAGAGAAAGCCTCCAGAAGCAAGGACAATGAAGGGATGGTTGTGGGAGGCAGAGAAATGGCTATGGGATTGCTTTGAATCAGTGGACTGGGCCATCTTCAAGGACTCATCAGAGGATCTGAATGAATACACCACCGTAGTCACTATCTTTATAAAGTCAGTCATGCATGAGTGTGTCCCCACTAGATATTTCAGAGACTCCCCCAACCAGAAGCCCTGGATGAACCTTGAAATCCACAATCTTCTGAGGACCGGATCAATAGCGTTCCGTTCTGGTGACCAACTAAATTACAAGAGACCCAGTTATGACTTCCGGAAAGTCATCTCACATGCAAAGTGGCAATTCCGGACCAAACTGGAATCACAGAAGGATGCTTGACAGCTGTCACAGGGCTTGAATACCATCATTCCTACAGAGTAAAACCAAGCAACATATGTGACAATAAGGTTTTGCTCCCAGATGAACTCAATGCCTTTTATGCTCACTTTGACTAACAGAACATGGAAGCACCTTCATGAACAGTCCCCAATGACCCTATAATTTCAGACTGATGAAGGCCAGCATGCTAAAATCTTTTCTCATCACCTTGTCTACCCATGATGTGCTTTAAAAGAGCTATGCACTCATACTCCCCCTGATCCATTATACTCCCTAATGCCCTACCAATCATTGAATGTCTAACAAGCACTGTGTAACCAAGATTGTAGCACCACACTTGCTTCCCCAAAGTAATATCCAACTCACAGCAATAGTTCTTGCCATTAGCAACACAACACTCATTTCTGGATTGAAACAATGGGGAGTGGATGGATTGGTAAGACTTTGTCCTTGCTCAGACAAATGCAGACTCACAAAACACAGACCTCCAGTCCACCACGTTCATAATGACCCAGCCATACTGATTCATTTTCCCTCTTGCACCCTAATTAGCTCTCATCTGATTTTATTTCAAAAAATGCGCAGGTCAGTGGGTTAATTGCTCCTGTAAATTGTTGTGGAGCAATGGAATCCTGGAAAGGGAGGGGGAAATGATGCCTTCTCATGCAGCTGCAGGAGATGAAACAACTGTCCCTTCACCTCTTCCCTTCCCTCAACTAAAACCTTGCTTCCAATTAGTGAAGCATTTTACCTGCATACCTCTTGATTTTGTTTCTGGAATTTAGTGGTCAAGATACAGTATTCTATGCATTGAGAAAACCAAATGAAGATTGGGTGATAGCCTTGCAGAACAACTCCATTCAGTCACAGAAACAATCTGATTTTCCAATCACCTGTAATTTTGATTTTCTACCACACTGTCCTCACTGTCTTTAGCCTCCTTCTGTACTCCAATGAAACTTAATGGAAATTCAACTAAAAGCTCCTGATCTCTCATCCAGGAACTCTAAAATGAATTCAACATTTTTTGATAACCTTCGCTATCTATGTAATTTTACCAATCTAAAGCATTTTGCCTCATCTCTGTATTAAATGGTCAACCTTTTCTTTTTTAAACAGTGACCCCAAATTTTAGATCTTCAGATAAGAAGAAACATTCTCCCAAGCACCCCATTTGGATACTGATCCCAAGGACCAAGGGTTTGCTGCATGAGGAGAGATTCACTAGACTGGAGCTGGGTTCCCTGGAGTTTAGAAGATTGAAACATAACTTGTCAGGTTGAGTGCAGGGAGGCTGAGGAGTCTGGAACTCTTAGAATAATGGATATGCTGTTTAAGATTGAAGTAAGGAGCAATTTCTTCCCTCAAAGGGTGTTGAATCTTTGGATTTCTCTTCCTTAGAAGGCTTGGGATGTTTAACCAAACCAGGTTGACACAATTTCTGGATATTAAAAGAATCAAAGGATATGGAGATGGGGCAGGAAATTGGTACTGAGGTAACAGATGAGGCTCACTCATGATGAATTACCTGGCAGGCTCGAAGGGCCAGATAGCCTACATCCACTTATATTTATTTTAATCTGATGCTCTGATCCAACAGAATCTTGTCACAACCACGGGTTTGGCAGCGCAGTAGATACGACTATTGCGCTTGTGAATTTGTACGTGGCAGCTAAGTATTATTTAATCACGATAGTATTAACTCCACACGCATCATTGTAGTACTTGTCAAGACTTGGACAAAGCACAGCAATGCTTCACTTTTGTTTTGCATCAGCCTTGCCTGAGAACTTAGACTGTGGAGTCAACTGACTCTGAAGACTCGTGGTATTTGTTTAATAATTCAATGTTCTTCTCAGCCGCGGTGTAGGTTTCATTTCCCACTTGAGAGTTTTAATTAATGGCCTTGTTCTGGCCTAACATTTATTGTTTTATTTTCATTTGAACACTGTTCGCATTAAAGTTTTGTGAACTATCGACCTGCTTCAGTGTCTCTCACTTGGGCCATATCCGAGCCTGGTGACAGATCTTAAATGTATTGATCAAGTTATCTCTTGCCCACTTAAGCTCCAGTGGTTCAGCTGAGAAGCTCCATCGGTGGAAATATTACATTGGTCAGTTTCATCAATAGCTCCCACCAATGAAAATTTCCACATTTGGAAATTTGCATAATCAACTGTTGTCACCATTGATAAGTGCAAGAGATTCTGCAAATGCTGGAAATCTTGAGTAACGTGCACACAATGCTGGAGGAACTCAGCAAGTCAGGCATCATCCATGGAGGTGAATAAATAGTCAACAGTTTGGGCTGAGACCCTTCATCAGGACAGATCCCTGATGGAGGGTCTTGGCCTGAAATGTTCTGTTTATTCCCCTCCATCAATGCTGCCAGACTTGCTGAGTTCCTCCAGTATTTTGAGTGTGTTACCAAAGATAAATGTAATTGCTAAGAATTATGAATGAGCCAACTGGAGTTATTATCATGGAACCAGTTATAATGTGTCCTACTGCCTCTTGCAGGTAAGAATGTTAATTTTTGCATTTGCAACATGGTCCATTCAAAACGTAACTTTTGACAGCTCAAGAACTATTATCTCAACCGATCTATTATAGCAATTAGATGACCTTCATTAGCAAATCTTCCTTTGGCACAGACAACAATGAGGTGTCTGAACTTTCATTAATGACATGCTCAGTTATTGGACAGGAGCCTAATGTGATAATGCATTGCCTTCAAAAGCCAAACTTATAAGCACCACTCGTATTATGGTGATTAGAGGTATTTTGACTATTTGATGATCAAGTTCCTGAAAAATGCTGACTGTGGGTTGGATTTCTTACCGAGGACATCTTTTGTTGTGTGGGACTTGGACAACTCTCTGATCAAAAAGCTGAAAGCTAAATTCCCCATCTGCTTCTCAATTCACCAGGCTCCCCAAGTAATAATATGACAGATGCTGATTGAAAAGTAAACACAAGAACCCTGGAGATATACTTCTAGCTGTATCTCACTCCCTGCCTACTATCAAGAAGTCCTATATCTTGAGAGACAGCTTTAAACATTGGATTTAAGTAACATTAAAAGTCTCCAAATATAAAATTCCCATCAGGGTCATAAATAGTCGATGTTTACTTGTGAGCTTCTTCATCTGGACTGATGAAGGTTCTCGAGCCGAAGTGTTAACTGCTTGTTCCCCTTCCTACCTGTGTTCCAACCAAGTTAGTCTAATCACCTGTTCTTATAAAACAACCTTAAACATTCAATCAGCTTCTCCATAGATGCTGCCTGACTTGCTGAGTGTTCCAAGCATTTCTGTTTTACTGCCAGATCAGAAAGATCATTGAGCTAATCCGCTGGTGACTTCTATCAAGAACTTGAGCACACATGCAGATCTGACCAGTAATGGGAGCTGTGCTGCCTCCAGAAATAACCTGACACATATTTGAGCATCACTTCTGGGGTTGTTGGAGAGGAGCTGTGTAATGTCACTTCCAGTATGTGTTCAGGAGATCCACTGTAAAGATTAACATGCCTTCCCCTTCAGAGGGCTGGAGGCAGGAAGGGAAGAAGCAGGGGAAAAGATGAAGACCAGGAGAAATGTCAGTCACCAGAGGGCCTTCCTCAGAACCTCCTTCATGTCAGTACATCACTGGTGTCAATCACCTTTATGACCATTGTCTTTATCGCCATGACATGCCTCTATTACATCACCCGTCTGTCTCACACTGTCATATCTCTCTATAAAATAGCAATCTCTATAAATGGCAACACCAGGTCCTGAACACAAGAATTAAATTAACCAACAGCTCAATTCAATCAATAATGTTATAACCAACTTGTCTCTACTTCATGGCATTTGTCTTTTCACTTTATAACCTACAGAAGCTGATAACACAGTTCCCTGGAGATTGCACCCAGTGGCAGCACAATGACAAGGCAAGTCACATGATCCAACTATGTTGATGTCACAGCTACGAAAGCTCTCATTGCTCAAGACGCTAAAGAAATTCAATATGTCCCCTTCGATTCTTAACTGATCGACACATCATAGAAAGCATTTTGTCTGGATGCATAACAGTTTGGTATGGTAACTGCTCTGCACATGAATGTAAGAAAGTATAGAGAGTTCAAGACACAGCTTAGCACATAACATGAACCAATCTCCCCTCTATGTAGTTCGTCTACACTTCTTGTTCATTCAGCAAAGCAGCAGCTTCCTCAAAGACCCCACACACCCGAGACATTCTCTCTTCTCCACTCTCCCATTGGATCAGAAGAATTGGAAACTGATTTCATATCATGTCATAAAATATGTTCTTTTAAAGCAGCATAATAAGTGCCATAAATGACATTAAGAAATATATATTAATATATTAAATTAAACTAGTGCAAAAAGAGAAGATAAAGCTGATGGCAGAGGGGAAGAAGCTGTTCCTAAAGTGCTTAGTGTATGTCTACAAGCTCCTGTACTTTCTTCTTGATGGTAGCAATGGGAAGTGGCATGTCCTAAGCAATTGGGGTCCTTAATGATGTATGGTGCCTTTTTGAGGATGTGCTCAGTGCTGTTGAGGAATGATGGATGTTCACTGTCCAGAGCCTGGGGGCCTTTTATCCCAGCTCAGCTTTCTAACATAGCAGCTGTGCACTTCTAGAGAATCAAAGAATTGTTTTGAGTAAGTTAATCTTTTAACCATATTCTTTGTTTAGCTTTTTGTTCTATACATGAGCCGGTCTTCAGTTTTTGATGTAAGTGGAAAGCAAAATCAGTCGGAAGTTAAAAGGGCAGCTTTGCAATTGAAGAACACTACCTATGGAGCACAGACTGATGGCCCACAGCACGACACTGATTCTACAAGAGATGCAATATAAGAACATGGAGTTATGTTAATTGGGCTAGTATCCATCCAGACAACACTGGCTAAGTTATTTAGTTCAAGGAAGCTTTCAGACAAGATGGACACTATCACTTAGCACATCAAATAGCTGATTATTAATAGCTGAAGTTTTATGAACTCAGAGAGTCAGTATTCACAGCATTATTTGTGGGTATTTTGGGAAGTCTGTCCCCAGAATCTCTATTATCTGTGCCAGAAGCTATCTGAAAGAATATTACACATGTGTGAAGTCAATCAAGTGGCAGAAAAGCAGTATAAATGTAATAGAACAGTCAGGCATTTTCAGAATGGTCAAGACACCTCAAGGAGAATGAATGAAAGACAGGGTAAACTAGAATTTATTCTTCCGCCTTCAATTTCTGTGATGGCTGCATTTTGTTAGTATGTTATTTTAGCTAATAGGAATTGTCCCTGTGTTTTGGAAATCCTTTCTGCTTTAGAAATCATTTGTACTTTGAATATTTTTATAAGACAGAAATCTGATATGAGTTTTAAATGTGTTTTAAGAATTTTATCTAAATTTAAATGAAATGTGCAAGACTGAAAATAACTGAACCATATTTAACTACTTTGCTAGCTGGAGTTATCTCTTCCTTGGCAGGGGGGTGGGGGGGAGTGCCACCACTCAGGTAGTGGGTATTAGCAGTTAAACTCATTGAGAAGGATCAAGGAACATGCAAGAGAGCAGGGCTTTGCTTCCAGATGAGCTCATTGTCTTCTATGCTCACTTTGAGCATCGGAATATGGAGAAAGCATCATGAACCCCCACCATCTCCCAATGATTCCTTGATCTCTGTATCTGAAGCTGACGTGTAGAATGCCTTCTGGACGGTGAATCCAAGGAAAGAATCTGGACTGGACATGTACTAAAGACCTGTGCTGACCACCCGCTGGTATTTTCTGAGATCTTTAACCTCTCACTTTCACAGTGTTTAGCACCCACCTGCTTCAAGTGGGCTTCAATCAAACCAGTGCCCAAGAAGAGTATCGTGACATCCACACTGACGAATTGTTTTGAGAGGCCGGTGATGAAACTTATCGGCTCCTGTCTGAGAGGTAACTTGGATCTGCTCTGATTTGCCTAGCAGGGCAACAGGTCCACACCAAATGTCAACTCATTGGTTCTTCACTCAACCCTGGAACATTTGGACAGCGATGCATACATCAAGATACACTGTATCGATTACAGTTCAGCATTTAATACCATCATCCCCACCTCCCAGGACCAGCCAATAATCTCCAAGATATTGGCTTCAATAACTCCTTGTTCAATTGGGTCCTGGATTTCCTCACTTGCCAACCCCAGTCAGTTCAGATTGCCAACATCTCCTCCACGATCTCCGTCAACACAGGTTCACCACAAGGCTGTGTGCTTAGCCTCCGCTCTGCTCACTTTGCACTTATGACTGTGTGGCTAAGCACAGCTCCAGTACCATAATCAAGTTTGTTGATGGCACTACTGCTGTGGGCTGGATCAAAGGTGGTGATAAATCAGTAAACACTGCCGCCATCAGGTAGAAGGTATGGAAGACTTGGGACTTGCACCAGCAGGCTCAAGAACAGTTACTATCCCATAACCATGGGATAATTACTCACTTGCCCATCCATTGAGATGTCCCCACAACCAATGATCTCACCTTTAGGACTCTTTATCTTGTTTTTTTAATGCTCGTTATTTATTTCTACTTATTTATATTTGCATTTGCACAGTTTGTTGTCTTCTGCACTCTAGTTGATCTTTCATTGATCCTGTTATAGTTACTATACTATAGATTTGCAGAGAACGCGTACAGAAAAACTAATCTCAGGGCTGTACATGGTTGTATATGTACTTTGAACTTTGAGGTAGACTGGGTGGTGAAGAAGGCATTTGGCACATTGGCCTTCATCAGTCATGGCACTGAGTATAGGAGTTGGGGTGTTGCAGTTGTATAAAACTAAAATGGAAAGAGTATAGTGAATACATATGAGGATGATGTCAAGCCTTGAGGGCCTGAGTTACAAAAAGAGTCTGAGAAGGCTACAACGTTATTCCTTGGAATGTAGGAGATAAAGGAATGCCAATATGGAGCTTTATAAAACCATGAAGAGTATAGATAGGGTGAATGCACATATATTCTTCTCAGGGAAGGGGAATCAAAAACTTTGAGGTGAGAGGGGCAAGATGTAAAAGAGACCTGAGGGCCAAATCTTCATGGAGAGGGTGGTGTGTATATGGAATGAGCTGCCAGAAAAAGTGTTTTTCTCAATCTTTTTTTTCAATATTTCAGGTACAATAGCAACATTCAGAAGACATTTCGATAAGCTCTTGGACAGGTGGAATTTAGTGGATATTGGTCAAACTGGGGCAAACAAAAGCATCATAAACAAAATGCTGGAAGAACTCAGCAAGTCAGTCAGGATTGACGGAGGAGAACAGTCGGTGCTTCAGGCTGAGACCCTTCATTAGAAGTGGAAAGGAGGGGTGCAGAACTCAGAATAGAAGTTTGGGGAGAGGGGAGGAGTACAGATTGATAGGTGACAGGTGAAACCAGGTGAGGGAATAATTGGGTGGGTGAGGATTGAAGGATGAAGTAAAAAGCTTGGAAGTGATAGATGGAAAAGGTAAAGGGCCAAAGAAGAAAGAATCTAAGAGGAGAGTACAATGGATGAAGGAAGAAAGGAAAAGAAGAGGGGAACCAGAGGGAGGTGATGGGCAGGCAAGGAGAAGGGTTACCAGGTTAACCATTATTGGGAAATGACAGAGATTAGGAGGGAGAGGAGAATAATGACCTAGAAGTTAGAGCAATCAATGTTCATGCATCAGGTTGAAGGCTACCCATGCAAAATATAGAATGATGTTCCTCCAACCTGAGTTTGGTAGTAGAGGAGGCCAAGGAAAGAAATGTTAGAATAGAAATGGGAAGTTGAATTGAACTGGGTAGCCACCAGGAGATGTTGGCTTTTGCAGCAGATGGAGTGAAAGTGTTCGATAAGCAGCCCCCATCCATAGTCACTGCCTGGCCTGTTGAGTTCCTGCAAAATTTGTGTGCTGTTCAAGATTTCCCGAATTTGCAGAGGCTTTTGTGTCACTGACTTGTGGGCAAAGAGGAACATGGTTGGCGTGGACAAGTTGGGCCAAAGAGCCTGTTCCATGCAGTGTTACTCAATGACTCTAATTAGTCTATGGTTCTATCAGCTGGAGTAGGTGGCATTGGAATGGGCAGGCAGCACCACAGAGTTACCCCGTTACCAGGAGCAGTTCCATTTTTAAGTCCAGATGCTCGAGTCATTGAACTGGCTTTCTGACTCAGAGGAGAGAATGGTGCCAAATGAGCTGAGGCTGATGATGCTGGAAAGAAAATTTTCTCCTTTGAAGCCTATTGTCACTGGAGTCTTACATCCTTGATTCATTGTTAGGAATGTTCTAATACAGCAGCATTTCCACGGCTTAGCATTCAGTGCTTCTTAATATCATCAGCGATTCAAATCATAGTATTGCTCAAAGATTTCTGGTTCCAAAAGCAACTTTAAAATTTTGAGCAGAACATGTGCTTGGTAAAGAAAGTTTTGTTGTAATTTGAATACAAGAATGTAACAGGAATTACTTTTGTGCTTAGAAGGATATGAACCATCAGCTCTAGTGGAATATACTGTTGGAACATGGCTAATCTGAAGCTCTATTTTCATTGTTCATTTAATAACAGCACTCTGGAAAATAGTCGCGGAACCTTACAAAATTATGAGGCATAAACAGACAGCTGGCAATGTTCTCCCAGAGTTGAAATGTCTATTACTAGAGGGCATGAAGAAGTTTAATGAAGATTTGTGAGGTCTTTTTTTAACACAAGAGTGGTGCACTGCCAAGCAAAAGTAGAGGCAAATAAGACAGCGATGTCTGTCCTTGATAACTTCTTTGAGCATTTTCCTGATTCATTTGCCAATCCAACTTGTTACACATGGCTCTTGCCCTTTGTGATACAGGCTGGCCCAAACTGCAGCCCCAGGCTTGAATGACTTCACCCATTGACCAAGGTCTGTGTGGCTCTTTGTGTACACCCGACCATTGGCTGTCTTGGATGTTGGACACTGTGGCAGTATCGCAACCAATGCTATGTACAGTTTTCTTCCCAAAAGTGCTTCAGCTGTAGGCTTTCCCTCGAGGACTGGATGTGCTATAATTCAGTACGTCAGCAGAAATGTGTAGAGAGCTTTGGCTGATGCTCCTTTCCCTCTGGATTTCAGAAGCAACCGCTTGAAGGTACCCACAAACCTCTCTGCTTGGCCTTTGGACTGTGGGTGATATGGGTGTGAGTGGCTATGGATAATTCAGCTGTTCTGGCAGAATGCAGCAAACAGCTGTGAACTGAATTGAGTGTCGTTGTCAGAAACAAGTATTTCTGGCATCCCAACATGGTTGAAGATCTGCAGCAGCTGTTGAATGGTGACCCCTGTCATCGCTGACTTCGTAGAGAATACTTCTATTCTTTTGAAATTGGTGTCAACCAGGACAAGGCAGGTACACCCATGTACTCGACTACAAGATCTGGTAGCCTGAGACAATGGTTCTGGGTTGGCTCTACTTGGATTCTTTGCTGTCATAGAGCACTGTTTACTCTGCTTGCATATGATGTAATATCTTTGCCTATGCTCAGCCAATACATAAAGCTTCTGGCCAGGATGACCAAAAGACCATAAGATAAAGGAGCAAAATTAGGCTATATCGCCCATCAAGTCTGCTTCGCTATTCCATCATGGCTGATTTATTATCCCTCTCAACCCCATTCTCCTGCCTTCTCCCAGTTACCTTTGACACCTTGACTAATCAAGAATATAATCATCTCCACTTTAAATATTCTCTATGACCTGGACTCCACGACTGTCTGTGAGAATGAATTCCACACCCTCTGGCTAACTAAGTTCCACCTTATCTCTGTTCTAAAGGGACGTCCTTCTATTCTGAGGCTGTGTCCTCCGATCCTATCTCCCCCTCAATAGGTTACATCCTCCCTACATCCACTCTATCCAGATTCAATAGGATTCAATTAGACCCCCTCCTTCTTCTCAACTTCCAGCGAGTACAGGCCCAGAGCAATCAAATGCTCCGCATATGTTAACCCTTTCATTTTTGGAATTAGTCTCGTGAACCTCCCTGGACCCTTCCCAAAGCCGGAGCATCTTTTCTCAGATAAGGGGCTCAAAAAAGATCCCAGTACTCCAAGTGCATTCTGACCAATGCCTTATAAGTCTTAGCATCACATCACTGTGCTTATATTCTAGCCCTCTTGAAATTAATGCTAACATTACATTTGCCTTCCTCACCACCACTATCAATACACTTCAGAGATTGTCTGCCTGGCATCAGTGGTCCTGTAACCAGCATTTGTGATATACAGTACACCTTGCCCAAGGGTGACCTGCAAGCTAGTGGGGGGAAGAGCCTTACACCTCTGTTGGTAGAGACATATCTTCACCCCACCACTCGATTCCCAAGATAAGGAGCTCAAAACTGATCCAAGTGTAGTCTGAGCAATGCCTTATATAACCTAAGCATTAACTCTTTCATTTGATATTCTAATCCTCTCAAACTGATGCTAACATTGCATTTGCTTTCCTTACCTTTGACTCAACCTGCAAGCTAACTTTTAGGGAATCCTGCACAAGGACTCCCAAGTCCTTCTGCACCTCTGATTTTTTGAATTTTCTTCCCATTAGGAAAATAATCTATACCTTTATTCCTTCTTCCAAAGTGCACGACCATATACTTCCCTACACTATATTCCATCTGCCACTACTTTGCCCATTCTCCCAATCTGCCTTCTGCAAACTCTCTGCTTCAATATTACCTGCTCCTCCACCCATCTTCATATCGCCCACAAACTTGACCACAAAGCCGCCAATTCTATTATTTAAATTATTGACCTATAACTTGAAATGAAGTGGTCCCAACACCACCCCTGCAGAACACCGCTTCTCACCTCAGTCCATCAGAAAATTCCCCCTTTATTCCGACTCTTTGCCTTTTGCCAGTCAACCAATATTCTGTCCATGCTAGTATCTTTCCTGTAACGTGATGGCCTGTTATCTTGTTAAGCAGCCTCATGTGCAGTACTATGGTTGAATTATTTCAGTACTTTTGGTTGAACTGTTCATATAATCACTATTCTGTCTCCAAATGTTAGGTAGGAGTCCATAGTTGAGGCTGATGTATGGCATTGGTAGAAGGGCATAACATCTTCAACAATCATGACTGGCTATCTATCAATGAGGTATCTGGAAATACACTGAAGAAGAGGATCTGTAGATGTTTCTACTCTAATCTTGTCAATCGTAACTGGAAGACCTTCAGCAGCATTCAATACAACCCAGTAGACCGTAATTAATTGAAGTTGCAGCAATGATTGCATCTTCATTGTCAGTAACCTGCTGATTCATATGTCTGGAAGGGGCATCTGCCTTTCTTAGACCCAACGATGGACAACAGTGGCTTGTGATCAGTAAGGAGAGTGAAGCATCTGCCATAAAGCATCTTGTAGAATTTCTTCACAGTGAAGATGATTCCTAAGGCTTCTGTCTTGATCTGTCCACAGCTTTTTTCTGCTGTGCTCAGTGATCTGGCTGCAAGCATGCAAGCCTTTTTGGAACAATCAGGGAAGATATGGGATCTGCCACATACTTGGACGTACCTGTCATGAAGACAATTGGCAACACTAGGTTGAAATGCATTAAGTAATGGTAAATGTGAGCATATTTGTCATTTGAACAAAAGCTGCTTGACATTGTTTGGACCATCTCCATGTGGCAGGGCATTGACTGGCTCACTCAGCCAGTGCATTGCTGGGGGAAATGCTCAATAATGTCTGATCAAGCCCAAAAATGATCATAAAATGCTGACATCTGACTGTGGAGGCATCTTAAGATAGTGGCAGTGTTTTCCTGATCTGGACAACAACCGTGCTCATCTATGATGGATCCCAGATACTTGATTGAAGACATCAGGAGGCTGCAGGAAGTCTTGCAGTTTGTTCAAAGCAAAGTCCAGACATTGGCATAGTTCTGTCCAATCCATGCCCATCACAACGGTGTTGCTGATCTAAGACTAACATTGTCAATACCACTCAGCATGGTGTCCATAAGCAGTTAGGGAAGTGAAGGAGCCACATTTACCCTGAAAGGCAGACGGAGGAAGGAAAACCACCCCTTATGTGTTGTAATGGTGAGAAAGTCCTGGAAATTTTCTACCACTTCTACCTGGAGGGAGGCTTCAACCAAATACAACTTCACAAAGCAGCGACCACTGTTTCGTTTTATGAAGAGTTCTGCTGGTTACTGTAATGTGTACAGGTTTGTGTCCAGAGCCATGTTGAGACCAGTTGAGAAGTTTGCACAGAACCTCACTGTCCCATTGACTTTCTTAATAATAACTAGAGGTGCTGCCCAATGTAGTAGTTGACAGCTGTAAGCACACCAGCTTGATGCAGCCATTTAGCCTTTGCTTCACGATTGGTAAGGCTGCGTATGATACTGGTCTTTTAGGACAGAAAGCTGGCTTTTCATCTGGACAGGGGTGAATTACTGCTTGTAGTTTGGTGCAGCAACCTTCTTGAAACACTGCTAGATTGCCCGAAACTTTGACAGTACTCCTTTCCTAGATGCTGCCTGGCATGCTGAGTTCCTCCAACATTTTGTGTCTGTTGCTCGGATTTCCAGCGTCTACAGATCTTCTCTTGTTTTAGATAGCAATGTTGCAGTTCTTGTATAGTCTCACCTACTGATGGTGGTACAGCATTGACAGGCATGATTCGAATGGCCCATATCTTCATACAGACCTCACTCAGATGGGTACGCCAGAAATCAAGCTTATCCTTCTAGTCAAGATCATTTAAATCTGGTTGGCCTTTTAAATTTCATATACCATTTACTGGGTTACAGTCCAGCTTCACTATACAGTGCAGTTTGTCAATTAGCTGTAGGGTTCTGCTCAACAGGAGGTGGAGTGGTGAGTCGATTTGACCAGTGACACCTGAGTGGCCAGCACATGCATTTGCAGATAATGGTGATGTCTGATGCCATATCAAGTTGTAGCTTCACCAACTGATTGCTGATAAATACATTAACATACCATTTCCTGGGGGCAAAGACAACTTTGAATGCAACCATTAAAATGCTTGTAGTTTTTAATTTGTTTTGAAATTTCCTGTCTTGGGTTTCACTATCTTACAAGACAGTAAAGGAAGGCAAAAGCCTTCTTTATGACTATCGCACCAGCATTTGCTGAATGTATCATGTATGGATTTATTGATAATTAAACTTGATTTGATTTGATTTTGATTTGGTTGAGGTTTCAATTAATTTTAGCTGGGCTGCCTTAAATTGAGCTTGCTGCTGTTGTAGAATTGTGCATGTTTTCTGCTGAAATATATACATTGGTATAATGCAACACCTCATCGCCAATTTGCTGTGTTTGCTCATCTATAACTATCTAATGAGACTAAAGCCAGAACATGAAATAAACCTTTATTCAGTAAAACCACATAACAACAAAAATCTCAAAAGTCAATTGTACCTCCCAAGGCATGATTATTTAAATGGGTTATACAAAGAACATTTGAGGCATTGATAGGAATAATGACCAACCAGTGAAAGTCAGCCTAGGATTGGTTGTCAGTTGACCAATAGACATTGAATGTTTCAGCTCATTGTTACAGTCTGTTATGTTCCAACAATAATCCCATTACCTAATTATATCAGGAACCTCATATTCCATCGGTGTAATCTACAACCCAAAGGTATGAACACAGAATTGTCCAATTTCAGCTAACCTCCAGTTGTTTAACACCCCCCACCTCTCTTTTCAAATACTCTGTCAGCTCACCTATCTCCAATTTGCATTTCCCCTCCTGTTCCCAGTGCCATCCATCTACTGCCACACATTTCACCCATCAGCTACCCCCCCCCCCAATCTGGTGTCCTGGTTCCACCTGCCTTTCACCTCTCCCCTAATGGTTCCCATAATATAGTAGAGACAGCTTTTGCATTCCTGCTTGTCTCCTTCCTAACAACTCTGCCTTCCTCCTCCCAGCTCGGTCTGCTTCATTTTACGTCAGCTTCAATCTATCAACCATCTCTCTCTCCCAGCTCCACCCTTCCCCCTCTCCTACGTGACTCCTTCTGCCATTATCCTTAATTCACTATCCACCAACCTCGACTCCCATCCACCAAAAGCCTCCAGCCCCTGTATGTACCACCTTATACTGGCTGTCTCCTCTTTCTACACTCAGTCCTGATTCCTTTACCCCCATAGATGCTGCTTGCACGCTGAGTTCCTTCGGCACATTGTTGCATTTCATCATTTCTTCTGTTTCAGTAATCTTTCCTTCATTTGGCTCGTTATTTTTCAAATACCGTCTGATTCTATTAAGAGTTCAAGCTTTTACTAATTGCTTTGCTTACTTACTCTGCCCTACAGATAACGTTCAATCCTTTAGCATATTTCAATGTGCCTTTAGGCCAGTCCCATGATTTTATACTGCTCTTCCTTTCAATGCAGTCCCCTGGGACTGCGGATGACTTGGTTCTACGCTGATTTTTGGAGATTCAGAGTTGCCTGATGAGGCCAATGTGGGAACTGCAGGCTTTTCCACAGAGGGGACAGGAGTTGACTGATGGGCAGGTGAGTGGGTAGCTTGTGAGCTGGAGAACTCCTTTGACTGCTTACATAGGTTTCTTGTGCAGACTCAGCATATGGTTCTCCATACCACCCCAGTCACTCCTTCACCAAGGGCCTGAGATCCACAAGAAAGTGAAGTTGTTCCACTTCAAATCTTCACATCTTTTTCTCTTTCTGCCTGGTATTTCCTTCCCATAAGCTTGATACAGAGTGACTGCTTACGGGGTCTGGTAATATAATATAATAGTAATATTACACACAATAGAAGACCTGAAGTTACAATGGAAATGCTAAAAGCGGTTATAAAAAATATCCACAACTTGAAAAGTATTGACAGTGATGATACTCATAATTATTGGTATAAAAATGTATGTGCCTTCAACTGTACCTATTAATACATACTAACAATTTTCTTAAAAATCCTGAAAAAATGCCTTATTTTTTGATAGAAGGTGAAACATATCCCTTACCTGAAGCAGAAATTACAATTGACCCATCGAAGTATTGTACTATTACTTGTTTACAGACTACATATAAAATTGTAATATCATGCATCTCGCAACTAATCACCACTCACTTAGGTAACCACAATGTAAAAATACAGAAGAGCAAAAAGGATGCCGTAAGGGTATGAAAGGACATACAGAACGATTGATAATAGATTCTGTAATTCTAAATCAAGCCCTGAGGAAAAGCAGAAGTCTTTCATGTTGTTATATTGACTACCAAGAAGAATTTGATTCTGTCCCACACTCATGGTTAATAGAAGTTCTTAATATATATAAACTACACCCAATACTTGTGAAATTCCAACAACATCTGATGAAGCTTTGTTGAGTATAATCACCCTATGTATTAACAACCAACATTATAAAAATAAACTGAGGCAATTTTAGGGAAACTCTCTAAGCCCACTAAGGTTTTGTCTAACTTTAAACCTGCTCTCTAATTTACTGAATTGGACAAAAATTGGGTATCAAATCAGAAACAACCAAAGGAATTATAGATTGACATACCTTATATACATGGATGATGTGAAATTATGCATCCTTCATCAGTAAAGCTAACACAATTAATTCAAAGAGAACTGTTTTCTGATGATATAAGCATAAACTTTGGACTAGATGGACATTAAACATGAAGAAAGGTGCAATAGAGCCAGAAGAATATAGACAATAGACAATAGAAAGTAGGTGCAGGAGTAGGCCATTTGGTCCTTCTAGCCAGCTCCGCTTTTCACTGTGATCATGGCTGATCATACACAATCAGTACCCCGTTCCTGCCCTCTCCCCATATCCCTTGACTCCACTATCTATAAGAGCTCTACCTAACTCTCTCTTGAATGCATCCAGAGACTTGGCCTCCACTGCCTTCTGGGGCAGAGCATTCCACATATCCACCACTCACTGAGTGAAAAAGTTTTTCCGCATCTCTATTCTAAATGGCCTACCCCTTATTCTTAAACTGTGGCCTCTAGTTCTGGACTCACCCATCAGCGGGAACATGCTTCCTGCCTCCAGTGTGTCTAATCCCTTAATAATATTATATGTTTCAATCAGATCCCCTCTCATCTTTCTAAATTCCAGTGTATACAAGCCCAGTTGCTCCAATCTTTCAACATATGACAGTCCAGCCATTCTGGGAATTAACCTTGTGAACCTATACTGCACTTCCTCAATAGCAAGAATGTCCTTCCCCAAATTTGGAGACCAAAACTACACAGAATACTCCAGGTGTGGTCCCACAAGGGCCTTATACAGCTGCAGAAGGACCTCTTTATGCCTATACTCAATTCCTCTTGTTATAAAAGCCAGCATGCCATTAGCTTTCTTCACTGCCTGCTGTACCTGCATGCTTGCTTTCATTGACTGATGTACAAGAACACCTAGATCTTGTTGTACTTCCCCTTTTCCTAACGACTCAATTTAGATGGTAATCTGCCTTCCTGTTCTTGCCACCAAAGTGGATAACCTCACATTTATCCACATTAAACTGCATCTGCCATACATTTGCCCACTCACCCAACCTGTCCAAGTCCAACCTGCGTTCTCATAACATCCTCCTGACATTTCACACTGCCACCCAGCTTTGTGTCATCAGCAAATTTGCTAATGTTACTTTTAATCCCTTCATCTAAATCATTTATGTATATTGTAAACAGCTGCGGTCCCAGCACCGAACCTTGCGGTACCCCACTGGTCACAGCCTGCCATTCCGAAAGGGACCCGTTAATCACTACTCTTTGTTTCCTGTCAGCCAGCTAATTTTCAATCCATGTCAGTACTCTGCCCCCAATACCATGTGCCCTAATTTTGCCCACTAATATCCTATGTGGGACTTTATCAAAAGCTTTCTGGGAGTCCAGGTACACTACATCCACTGGCTCACCCTTGTCCATTTTCATAGTTACTTCCTCAAAAAACTCCAGAAGATTAGTCAAGCATGATTTTCCCTTCAAATCCATGCTGACTCGGACTGATCCTTGTACTGCTATCCAAATGTGTCATAATTTCCTCTTTTATAATTGACTCCAGCATCTTTCCCACCACTGTCGTCAGGCTAACCGGTCTATAATTCCCTGTTTTCTCTCTCCCTCCTTTCTTGAAAAGTGGGACAACATCAGCCACCCTCCAATCAGCAGGAACTGTTCCTGAATCTATAGAACATTGGAAAATGATTACCAATGCGTCCACAATTTCTAGAGCCACCTCTTTAAGTACCCTGGGATGCAGACCATCAGGTCCCAGGGACTTATCAGCCTTCAGACTCAACAGTCTATCCAACACCGTTTCTTGCCTAATATAAATTTCCTTCAGTTCCTCCTTTACCCTAGTTCCTTTGGCCACTATTACATCTGGGAGATTGTTTGTGTCTTCCCCAGTGAAGACAGATCCAAAATACCTGTTCAACTCATCTGCCATTTCCTTGTTCCCCATAATAAATTCACCCGCTTCTGTCTTCAATGGCCCAATTTTGGTCTTAACTATTTTTTTGCTTTTCACATACCTAAAGAAGCTTTTACTATCCTCCTTTATATTCTTGGCTAGTTTACCTTCGTACCTCAATTTTTCTTGGCGTATTGCCTTTTTTGTTATCTTCTGTTGCTCTTTAAAAGCTTCCCAATCCTCCGGTTTCCCGCTCATCTTTGCTATGTTATACTTCTTCTCTTTTATTTTTATACTGCCCTTTACTTCCCTCATCAGCCATGGCCACCCCTTACTCCCCTTAGGATCTTTCTTCTTCTTTGGAATGAACCGATGCTGCACCTTCTGCATTATTCCCAGAAATACCTGCCATTTTTGTTCCACTGTCTTCCCTGCTGGAGTATTGTTCCATTGAACTTTGGCCAGCTCCTCCCTCATAGCTCAATAGTTCCCTTTGTTCAACTGTAATACTGTAATATAAAACAGAACAGCAGGATACAATACAACTGATGAATGAATATGAAACATTTCAGTATTTGAGATGTCAACAAGCAAAGTAATAAATCATTGTACGATAAAGGGAAAACTTACAACAGAATTTACTTCAGGGCTTAAGAAAATCTGCCAAACAGAGCTTAATGGTAAAAATATAACAAAGTCAAAAAACACTTTTGCTACACCCATATTAATGTGTATCTTTGGACTAGATGGACATTAAACATGAAGAAAGGTGCAATAGAGCCAGAAGAATATAAACCAGAACAGTAGGATACAGTACAACTGATGGATGAATATGAAACATTTCAGTATTTGAGATGTCAACAAGCAAAGTAATAGATCATTGTGCGATAAAGGGAAAACTTTCAACAGAATTTACTTTGGGGCTTAAGAAAGTCTGCCAAAAAGAGAATGGTAAAAATATAATAAAGTCAAAAAACACTTTTGCTACACCCATATTAATGTGTATCTTTTTGCATAAAATATCTTGGTCTGAAACTGATTTGGAAAATTAACTAAGTAAAATAAGAACTGAAATGACGGATTTCAGAAATGCTCGAATGCACTATGATCCAAGATGGCGGCACGACGCAGCTTGCAGTGGCCACTCCGGAACTGATTATCTGTTATTTGTGAAGTGGGGTGCGG
Organism: Hypanus sabinus; assembly: GCF_030144855.1. Classification (NCBI taxonomy): domain Eukaryota; kingdom Metazoa; phylum Chordata; class Chondrichthyes; order Myliobatiformes; family Dasyatidae; genus Hypanus; species Hypanus sabinus. Next base: position 13,353,702 of record NC_082732.1, read on the forward strand.
TGCGCAATCATAATCGATTGAAAATGGACGTGGAAGCATGGAGAAACATCGGGAAATTCCAGGAAGGTCTTCTTCGTTGCTGCTGCTGCTGCTGTGAGGTTCGGGACTCGGCTGGGAAGAACAGGCTCCCAGTCCTCGGGGTCGCGTTGCCAATGGCCGTTGGTGGGGCCATCTTAATACGCTCGGCAGAGGATGGTGCTCGGAGAAGCTGTGCCAGAGGGGATGGTCATCGGCTCGGAGGTTCGACGGATTCAGGTTGCTTTCGGTGTGTGCTGCATCTGCGAGACTAAGTCGGGCGGTGCCTTGGAAGTCCATAGTGGGGGTATTCCCTTCTGCCACCGGCATGGGATGGCGAGTCTGTCAGGACTCTGGGGACTTGTGGAAACTGTGGTGATTTCTTTTGAACTTACAGTCCTTTAACATCTTGGGCTATTTTTACTGTGCACATAGTCTGTTTTTTTTTCAATTATGCTATTGTTTGCACTGTTGTAACTATTTGTTGTAACTATGTGGTTTTGTGCAGGTCTTGTAGCTTTAGTTTTTGGTCTTATTTTTGTCTGGTGGATTTGGAGCTCCTTTCCGGGGAACGCGCTAGACGGTAGCGTGATATTAATACGCAGCAGCCTCTCCGGACTCTGGATTGGGGATTGCCAAATGTTACGTGGATTTTCTGGTGTAGTCTGTTTTGTCATATGCTTTTGTGATATCATTCTGGGGGAACGTTGTCTCATTTTCTAACTGCATTGCATTTGTGGTTTCTAAATGACAATAAACTGAATCTGAATCTGAATTAACACTACCTAGGGCAGAGGGAGGAAGAGAAATAACAGATATAAAAAAATTACACAACAGTCAGATAAAACTTATTAGGATATCTTATAATCAATGAAAATAGGATTCAGCACTCAATGTGAGCACATGCAATTCTGAAAAGAAGTTCACACCACTAAGCTTAAATGAAAGTACAACCCAGAAAAATGAAGAAATTATCACCATAGAAGAAAAAGTTAACCAATGGAAGAGCGAGACCCTCCCATGGAATTCATCACACAATCTGAGCAGACTAGGTCTCAACAAGGAAGTGTTGAATGCCTGCCTCAGAGTCAAAGACCTCTTCCCAGAAACAGAGAAGTTTCTTGTGGCAGTACAAGAGCAGGTGGTTAACACAAAAATGATCAGAAATACATTATAAAAGGCTCAGGAATTCAAGACGATAAATACGGAAAATGCCAAGAGAAACCAGGAACAATCTAAACCAGAGGCATTGATCATGTGGATAGTCAGAGGCTTTTTCCCGGGGCTGAAATGGCTAGCACAAGAGGGCACAGTTTTCAGGTGCTTGGAAGTAGGAACAGAGGAGATGTCAGGGGTAAGATATTTACACAAAGAGTGGTGAGTGCGTGGAATGGACTGCCAGTGATGGTGGTAGAGGTGAATACAATAGGGGCTTTTAAGAGACTGCTGGGCAGGTAGATGGAGCTTAGAAAAACAGAGGGCTATGGGTAATCCTAGGTAATTTCTAAGGTAAGAACATGTACAGCACAGCTTTGTAGGCCAAAGGGCCTGTATTATGCTGTAGGTTTTCTATGTTTCTAATCTAACACATTACAGGATCCTGCAGCAGTTTAACTCAATCTGATTACTTGCACAGGCACAATCAAATGGCAAACTTCATTAACCAAAGTCTTGCTTTAAAGTATAAATTCATAAAAGACATCACACCTTACTATAAATATAAGCCTGATCCAGTTTCAGAGTCACAGCCTTACAAATTATATTATGACAGATCCATGATTACAGACTGGGCAATCCATAATAACCGTCCAGATATAATATTACATATAACAAGCAAAAGCAACTTAATTATAGATACTGTATAGCCATTCCAAATACACACAACATACAGAAATCAACAAGTGAAAACACCAGAAATATTCTGAATTAAAAGAGGAAATGGAAAGACTATGGAACATGAAATGGGCATACATTGTCCTAATTGTAATATCTACATCTGGTATCTTCCCAAAGTCACTGCACAATAGCATTAAACAATTGGGCCTACACAGCAATATTTATCTAAATCTCCAGAAAGCCACAATACCAAACGCCACTAGAAAAGTCCAAAAGATCTTAGCAATTAAGGCATGAATATGCTTGGCTATGCCTGTACCTCAGGTTTTACCATCTTGAACTGCACAAAGAATGCAGCAATAATAATAACTTTATTTATAGAACACTCTTCATATAGATGATGTACTGTAATTCAAAGTGTGTTACAATGGGACAAAAGTACAAACTAAAATTAAAAGTAAAATAAAAACAAAAATAAACATGAAAATAAATGACAAAATTATGTTAGTTCAAAGCAAGGTTAAATTAATAGGTTTTGAGCTGAGGTTTATAAGTGTCAACTGAGTCTTCATCCCCAACAGTTTTAGGTATTGAATTCCACAGTTCAGGAGCGTAATTCAAAAAACCTGACCTATCAATTATCTTTTGAGGGAGATTGCTTAAATTCAAGAGACTAGCAGAAGACCTGAGAGCTTGGGCAGGATTATAAAACAAAAATGATTCTGTGATGTAGTCTGGTCCCAGATAATTAAGAGCTTTAAAACAATCAAAGAAAATTCAAAACCAATTTCAAACAGATACAAATGCAGAGAGTCTAGTATGGGAGTGGTGTGTCCATCATTCTGGTTTTGGTTAAAATTCTAGCAGCAGCATTCTGAATGGCTTGAAGCTCATCAATGAATTGTTTTGGAAGGTGAGTAAAATTGCATTACACTAATCTAATCTATTCAATATGGAGGCATGATTAGTTTTTCGGTATCATTACATGACAGAAATGAATGTACCTTTGCAATATTTATGTGTCAAAATGCTGCATTGGTCAATTTCTTTTTATGGGATTTAAAATTCAAATCTGAATCAAGGATAGCATGCACTAGTTAACTCTGACTTTGCAAGGGGAGCCAAGTTCCCAAGTCTATCAAGAAGTTTTTCTCTTTTTGTTTTGGAACCATCCAGAAGTATTTTAGTTTTATCTTCATTTAGTTTTAGGGAATCATTGTTCAGCCATTTGTTCATTATAGCCGGACCAGAAGTCAGAGAATATAGGGTGTTATCATCACAGGCTCAACCAAGATATACAATTGTGTGCCATCTGCATAGTGTAACTGTGAAAATCAAGTCCATGCTCTCTAAGGCTGTCTCCAAGAGGAAGAGAAAGGGACCAAGACAGCTTTCCTAAGCAATACCAAAAGTACATTGTCCCTCTTAGAAAATGATCTCCAAGACAGACTAAAAATTTTCTCTAAGATAGCGGTCGCCAACCCGTTGATCGCGATCGACTGGTCGATCTTTGAGACTTTCCCAGTAGATCCCGAAAAAAAGAAAAATAAATACACAAGTACTGTTGAGAGATTGTTTCCAGGTTGCGGGGTTTTAGTTCCGTTCTTTCTGCCCAGTGCGCGTGCGTGTAGCTCTCCAGCCACACACTACACGGTGTACTTCAGTGGTCCCCAACCACCGGGCCGCGAGGAAACGATATGAGTCAGCTGCACCTTTCTTCATTCCCTGTCACGCCCACTGTTGAACTTGAATGCACGCATGGTCATCAGTCGCCTAAACACAGTGATACCCTCATGCCAGAGATCACTGGTTGGTCTTGGGCGGCCAGTGAGATGTGCCAATGCTACTGGCCTGGAGCGCGGACATATGGGCACCGCCTCTAAACCTGTTTAGTATTCGTGGCACGGGGACCTCCAGCCCTGACCTTGTCCTCTCACCCCACCTGCATCCAGTCACACCTGGCCAAGGTGTCTGGCGGCGGGCGGGCAGGAGGCTAGAGTTCTGACCCGGAGACTGTCTAATGAGGCAGTGAAGCCCTCAAAACTGCCTCAGTACCTTGAGTCAAAGCTCCCTGCAGTTAAAGACAATCCCATTGAGTTTTCTGAGTGAAAAAAACATGAGCAAGCGGGACAGAAGCAAGTGCTGATAGCCACGTAAACTAAATCGTGGAATAGACTGGACATAAGGAACCTACTTCGAGTATCACTGTATTGCGGTTGTGTTTAACCCCCCCCCCCCCCCCGTCAGCAGGTCTGCAAGAATATTGTCCATATTAAATCGGTCCACGGTACTAAAAAGGATGGGTACCCTGGTGTTTATACATTATTTCTACTTCTGGGTTGTGGGGTTTTACTTCTGGTCTTTTCTGCCTGGTGCGCATGCATGTAACTAACCAGTTTAATAGGTCGATCTTGCCTTTCACGAAAACCTGAGGTAGGGGATCTTGGGTTTAAAAAGGCTGGTAACCATGACTCTAAGATATATGAACAAAACAAATTAAGGGCACTAAAGGAGAGGACAACCCATTTCTCAAGGAGATCTAGGAGAATGTTATGGTCAAATTTGTCAAAGACAACATTTAGATCGAACTGAGACTCTGGTGTAATGTTTGTGATCGAAGAGGCCTGCCCAATAGATCTATCAGAGAGGAAGAAGGACCTCAGTGGTGAGGATGTTGCCTTATGAGAGGACACTGATATTGCTTTGCTCATGCTGGCAATGTATCTGAGATGCAATAATGATTATAGGCATACCGCAAGTCCTTATAAATAGCAGCATATTGTTGATAAGAGAGACACAGGCATGATTTACACTGCACCTTTCACAACCACGTGGCATTCTGAACCATTTCATAGCCATCGAGATGTGTTTTTGACATCTGATCACCAGACTGATTACAGAGATGATCAGACATTCATATAAGGACTGTGAACAGGTTTGTATTAACTAGAGGTCAGTAGGATGAGAATCTGACTGAAACCTATTCAGTTCTGATTGGCTGTGCAGTCTAAAACAAGAAATTACAGATTCAGTTCACAGACCAAAACATTTCAGACTGGAATATCTGCACTTAGAGGGTGATGAACTGTGGACTTCTCTGCCACAGATGGCAGGCGAAGTCAAGTCACTCAATACATTTAAAAAGGAGAAATATGCATTTCTAGGCACAAAAGGCATCTAAACATAGTTCAAATGAAAGACAGCACAAGCTTGGAGGGCCAACTTGCTTTCCTCTGCTCTTGGTTTCAGTTACTGTTGGGTTTTTGGGTGTTAGTTTATGACTTTTGTACAAACCTCTTTCACAATAAGGATGAACTCCTGATCTCTTAACCTACCTCATCAAGACCCTTGCACTTTATTTATCTACCTGGACTGTCGTTCCTCTGTGCAGCAACTCTATACTTTGCATTGTGCTACTGATTTCCTTTTTTACTACGTTGACGTACTTGAGCACAGAAAGATCTGGCTGGATTGCACACAAGCAAAACCTTATCTTGGGACATGTGACAATAATAAGCCAATTACTTATTTCCTGCTGAGAGGGCAAGCTGGACCTCTAATTAACCCTTCACCTGAAGGACACCACAACTAATTCAGCAGCACACCCACAGCACCGGATTGGAGTATCTGCCGAATATGTTTTGATTGGTTTACTTCCATTTTTGTGTTCCTCTCAAAGGAACTGGGTTTGTATTTCTGATGAATAGCAATGCACAGTTCACCAGCTGCATCAGCACCAAGCTGATGTATATTTTTTTAAATCCTTATTGCAAGACTTAAATGGAAAGTTTAAATCAATTTAAATCTGCTGGCTATCCCTGGCTCCTTTGATAAAAGCCTTGTATTTGTCTTCTGACACTCTGACATATGTACTATGCAGCTTGTCCGACAAGAGGTGATGTAAGTAGATTTTCAAAATTAAAACTCATTTAAGTTTTTAAGCAGCCACTGTCATCCAATGCATCAATTCACTGCTGACATACAATGTTTCTTTATTTCATTTGGGCTCAGCATATTTTTGACACTTTTTTCTCATTTAAATGCAAATGAGAACAAAAACTTTGCAGTAATTCACCAGACCATCACAGAAATGGTAGGCCGACACTCACCAAAAGGACAACCTAACTTGCCTTCCCTCTGCTCAATGACAAAACATCTTCATCGCCTTTGAGGAATGACCGGGTAAGAAACAAACAGAATGGATGCTTCATGAGTAAATCCGGAACACTAATGCCTCCTTCCTCTGAGTTTATCTGTTTCTCCTACAGACTGTCATTCCAACACTAGTTGCCCTGGGTGGGCCAAAATATACCAGAAGCTGTTGGCTGGTCTACAAACAGTGAAATCAGTTGTGGTGAAAGTCTGCTACGCTTACTCTGCAGGAAAAAATCCTTTGCATTTATACATCACTTTTAATGTCTGCAGGGTATCCAAAACATTTTTCACCCACCTGATGCAGTGCAAATAATATATCTGGACTTCTACATTATATGATGCTACATGAATGATTACTCCGTAGGGTAGAGGATTAATAATGAGGTACTATGTAAGTGGTTTCTCTTTAGGATAAAGGATTAATTATAAAGAGGGTAACATATTAGCATGAACAGTGGAGCGCTTAATGAGCAGGGAGCAGAAAAACAGAGGTAAGTGGTTTTTCTTCAGGTTTAAAATTGAGGCTAGCTTCACAGAGATTCATGCTAGGTCTCAGCTGTTTATAGCCTATGTTCAGGATTTAGATGAAGAGACCGAGTAAATTGCATCCGAGCTTCTGGACAATACAGGGCAATTGGGAAAGTAATTGAGAGGAGAGCACAAAAGGTATGCAGCGGAAAGGTTAAAGAGAGTTACTAAAGGTGGCAGGTAGATTTTAATGCGGATAAATATGAGGTTATCTACTTGAGAAAGAAGAATGTAAAGGCAGAGTGTTGGTTCTGCCAAGAGATCAGAGAATCCTGGTACAAGCAATGCAAAACGTTATGTATATCCTGAGCACCAGATTAGATGTCATCAAAAAATGCTGAAGTGGAAGAAACTTTGTGTTTCAATCACATTTATGAGCTACAGATCCTGAGCTAGGGGTCAGTCTGAGCTCACAATAACCGTCTCAGTCACCAGCTGCCCTAGAAAATGGATCGTATTTAAGAACTGTTTCTGTAATGAGATAAAAGGAGGTGAAGGGGCAAACATGTAGGATAGAGAAGGGGGAAATTGAGGGGAAGATTCCAAGTGTTAAGTAGCACTGAGTAATGTACCCAGCTCCTCTTTCTGTGCCTTAGAGTAGCCAGGGCATTCCCTGTGCAATGCCGTCGCTGGTCTCTGTGCCATGATCTGGGCACTGCCACAGTGACCTGAGGCACAAAAGGCAGCACTTGTAGATCAAAGTGGGGCAGCAGAAATAAGATGAGTGTCCTTGTCAGAACCTGTTACTTGTGACATAGTTCCCTGTGTGACCTGATCCATATTTAATCATGCCTAAACAGCAAAGAAAATAGGTTGTAACTTCTTCATCGAATTTCTGTCAATAATTCAGAAAAGTGAGCAATAGCTTATTGATTATGTCACTGTGGACATAAAATACAAGGTGAAGCAACAGCCTGAGTTGGGGCAGAAAATACCACTCCAGTTTCCCTTGGAGAATAGGTACCATCACTTCAAAATGTGAGAAGCTATTTGCTCAACTATAAGGAACAGGTCCACATGTTATCTATTCTACTTCAGTTTATAGGCAGCAAAGCTAGCATGCAGTAAGTTAAGCAATTAGGGTGACAGTACAAAGCATTGGAAGAGAGACTGAATATAAATGTAAGGAAGACTTGTTTTCAGCTATGAAGATTATAGTTAAGCCACTTCTGGTGAATTAAAAGAAACACAATTGAAATGCTGGAGGAACTCAGCAGGCCCAACACATTGACTGTATTTTTTTTTCCATAGATGCTGCCTGGCCTACTGAGTTCCTCCAGCATTTTGTGTGTGTTGCTTGGATTTCCAGCATCTGCAGATTTTCTTTTGTTTCTGGTGAATTACGTGCAGTTTAATCTTATTGAGGAAGGTTATGCCAAATAACCTGATTGGGTTAATTCCTGGTATGAGGAAACATTAAAGTTGGAATTATATTGTCCAAAGAATTGAGAGAAGATCCATGAGAAGGAGATGCAATCTGTGGTTAATAAAAGGCAAGGACAATGTTAAATTGAAAAGCAGAGCATACAAAGCAGGAAGGCTGGTGGTAATTGGAGTTTCTAGGATACCACAGCGAAAGGCTAAGAAACCCAAAAGAAGGAAGAATATTGATTTTGAGAGAAAACTTGTGTGTAATATTAAAACAAACAGTAAGAGATTTTATGGATGTACAAACAGAAAGAAAGCAGCTGAGGTAGATGGGGCCTCCAGAAAGCAAAGCTGCTGAATAATTAACAGAAACACAAAAAAAAATACGTTAGTTCAACTGTTTCTATCAGTTTTCACCAAAAAGGACATTACAGATATTCCTAAAATAAAAGGTGGACTGTGAAACAAATAATAGGGAGAAACTTGTTGATACTTCAAACACAAAGAGATAAAGTAATTGTGAAACTCATGGGATTAAACGTATTCAAATCTCTGGACCTGATGATTCATGTCCAAGAATTTAAAAGAAGTGGTTGCAGAGATAATGGATCTTTTGGGTGAAATTTTTCTAAACTCTCTAAATTCTTAGAGAGCACCAGAAAATTGATAAACAACCAATGTATCTCCCTTGTTCAGAAAGGGAATACATAGAAACAAGGAGCTATAGACCAGTTAATGGAATATCTATTGTCCAATAAAATGCTAGAGTCAATAATCAATTTCAGAAAGCTAAATATAATCAAGCCCAGTCAACATTGTTATATGAAAGGTAATTCACGATTTACAAATTTGCTCAAATTCTTTGAGGATGCAAGAGTGACATTAGATAGAGGGAAACCAGTAGATGTAGTTCATTCATATTTCCAAAAGACATTTGAGATGGTGTCATAAAAGGGGCTAATACATAAATTAAGAGCTCAATGCATTGGAACAGTATTAGCATTGACTGAGAACAGGCTGTCGCTTAGAAAACAAAGAGATAGGATAAATGAGTCCTTTTCAGGCTGAAGAGATGTAATTGGTGAGCTAACCCTAGTATGGCTTCTTGGTCATCAATTGTTTACTAATTCTATTAATAGACTGAAGGAAAGAATAATATGTAAGGTTTCCTAGTTTGCCAAAACTTATTGGTAAGGTATATATGAAGACATTGTGATTCTGCAGCAACACACACAAAATATTGGAGGAACTCAGCAAGTCAGACAACATCTAAATGAATAAACAATCGCCGTTTCAGAATGAGTCCCTTCTTCAGGACTGAAAAGAAAGGGGGAATATGCCAGAATAAGAAGTTGGGGACAGGGGATAGAAGCTAACTGGAAGGTGGTAGGTGAAGCCAGGTGGGTGGGAAAGGTTAAGGACTGGAGAAGAAGGAATCTGATATGAGAGGAGAGTGAATCGAAGAAGAAAGGAAGGAGGAGCAGACCCGGGGGAAGTGACGGGCAGATGACAAGAGGTAAGAGGTTGGAGTGCAGAATAGAGAAGGGGGAGTATTATTTTACCAAAAGGAGAAATCAAAATTCATGCCATTAGGTTGGAGCCTAACCAGACGAAAAATAAAGTGTTGCTCCTCCACCCTGACACTGTTCTTTTCTTGGTACACCATGGTCCGACATGTCAGAATTGGAAGGGAAACAGAATTAAAATGTTCAGCCATTGGGACGTTCTGCTTGTGGTTAATTGTAATCCTACAATAGAACATAGGTGGATTGAATGATTGGGTAAAAGCCTGGCAAATAGACTTCAGTGAGGATCAGAGGGATTGAGGCGTTCTGATAAGGAGATCACAAAAAGTTAGTCGACAGGTCCAGCAAGTAGTTAAGATCATTGTGTTCTCGTAATCTGATTTAAACTTGTAGGCTCCAAGGGAGCATGAGTTGGCAGATAGTGAGATTTTTACCCTTGTAAAAAAATTTAGAACCAAAGTCTACTGCTTCTCACCCACAGCTCTAATTTGCTAATTAAATTTGCCAACGACACTACATTGATTGGCCCAATCTCAGACAATAACAAGCTGGCCTACAGGAAAGAAGTAATCTCTCTGACACAGTGGTGTCAAGAAAACAACCTCTCCCTCAACTGTCGCAAAAACAAAGGAGCTTGTTGTGGATGACAGGAGGAATGGAGACATAGTCACCCCTATTAACATCAATGGATCTGGGGTTGAGAGGGTGACCAGCTTTAAGTTTCTCGGTATCCACATCACCGAGGACCTCATGTGGTCTGTACGCCACAGTTGTGTGGTGAAAAAGACACAACAGCGCCTCTTTTACCTCAGACGGTTGAGGAAGTTCGGTATGGGCCCCCAAATCCTAAGAACTTTCTACAGGGGCACAATTGAGAGCGTCCTGACTGGCTGCATCACTGCCTAGTATGGGAAATGTACATCCCTTAATCGCAGGATTCTGCAGAGAGTGGTGCGGACAGCCCAGCACATCTGTAGTTGTGAAATTCTCATGATTCAGGACACTTACAAAATCAGGTGTGTAAAAAGGGCCCTAAGGATCATTGGGGACCTGAGTCACCCAAATCACAATCTATTCCAGCTGCTACTATCTGGGAAATGATACCACAGCATAAGGGCCAGGACCGACAGGCTCTGAGTCAGCTTCTTCCACCTGGCCATCAGACTGATTAACTCATGCTGATTTGAGTGTATTTCTATGTTGCATTGATTGCTCTATTTATTATAAATTATTATAAATTACCATGATTGCACATTGCACATTTAGATGGAGAAGTAACTATAAGTTTTTTACTCCTCATGTATGTGAAGGATGTAAGAAATAAAGTTATTTCAGTTCACGGAGAAGGATTGTGTATTTAATATGGACAAGGCAAAATGTTTTCTTTCATGATGTTGTAAATGTTTGGTATTCTGTATATCTGATAGCGGTGAATATTGTGTCATGAAACTGCTCAATGCCAAGATGGATTTATTTACCTACTCTGGCACAGATGGAGGCCATTTGGCCCACTGTTAACATTCTGGCTCCCAGCAGCTCAGTCCTTCAGCTCCATCCACCATCTCTTGGTTTCCTTGTTTCCCTACAGCTTGTTCTCACTCTGAAATGTTCATACATTCCGTTTTCATTTGCCTTGTCGTTTCCCTACACTAGAGGCAATTTGCAGTGGTGAATTCACCTGTCAGCGCACTTCAGGGACTGAGAGGAAACCAGAGCAACAGGGGCACCCACATAATCACTGGAAGTGTGTGCAAACTCCACACAGAAAGCACATGAGCTCAGGATTGAACCTGGGTTGTCTGGACCTGTGAGGCAACAGTGCTAACAGTTGTTCCACCATGCGTCCCAGAATCAGCAAAGGGGAAATCAAGAGGTGAGGGGATTGGGCAGGAAATAGAATGGACGCCAATGAATTGATCAGCAGTGATCTTGCTGACTGACATAGAAGTATTGATCTATTCTGTTTCTTTCCTTATGCATTGGAAGATTGAAACCAGCATCCACAAGCAACAAACTGATGGACCAGACTTGGGTTTATAGGAATATTTACATATTACAGCCTATTATAATACAGATTGATTCTTCCACAATTCGCCACCTGAAGACCCATCCTGACATTTGATCTCTTTGATAACTGCCACTCCTCCGGAACGCAATGTATTTATGTACGCTGTCATCTGTCTGGGTGGCACACAAACGGAAGCTTTTCACTGTATCGCAAGACATTTGACAATCGTAAACCAAACACAAAATACCACAGAGCTGATGAAAATTATGGTGTGAGGCAGGTGAGAAAGAACTGGAGGCTGCATACCTGATTAGCAACCTGCTCAGGTCTTCACTCTACTTCGACGTGGACAATGTTCTAGCTTCCAAAGTAGGGATCACTATCCCTAAACCTTCTTTGTTTCTGGTGCTGATAACTTTGCTAGTTCTGCTACCCCTGACATCAGCTGGCTAACTCCAGCTTAGGAGGCCTTCCTAATACTTTGGACAGTCCATTTATCAACCCATCTAATTTAAAGGAGTTCTGAGGAGCAAGATTTTTTTTCACACAGAGGACCATGTGTATATGGAGGGAGCTGCACGAGGAGATTGTAGAAGTAGGTAACATTACAATGTTTAAGAGACACTTAGACAGGTGCCTAGATGAAAAAGGGTTATGGGGGATGGGCCAAATGAAGTCAAATAGGGCTAGTTCAGGTATGGCCATGGCCAGAATGGACAAATTGGGCACAGATCCTGTCACAGTACTGTAACTTGTCCCATGATTAGGTTAGGGCTAATCAAGGTTGTGGGGTTGCTGGGGCCATGTGACTCAAAGGGTCGGAAAAGCCGACTCTGCCCTGCATTGCTAAATAAGTAAATAACTCAATACCTCTATGACTCTATATCTTTGGGATGATAGACCCTGGTTTTAGATACCCCAATTGGGTAAAATATCAATTTTATAAATGCCCTTGTTAAGCCCCCTGAGAATTTTATCCATTCCAATATTGTTCACCTATCAGTCTTCTAAATCTCTCCTCAATCTTCTAAATGCCTCATATATAACAAGCTCATAATCCCCAGAATCAATAAAATAAACTTGTGTTGTATCTATCGCACCTATAGAATTCCAAAGGATGGGAGACTAGGACCAAATGAGGTAAAGAACATAAGAGTGTGTTGAATAGTTGCAGGAGTGGGCCATCTTGCCCGTCAAGCCTGCTCCGCCATTCAATAGGGTCATGGCTAATCTGTCCATGCACTCAACTCCACTTGCCTGCTCTCCCCATAACCCCTAATTCCCCTCTTATGTAAATATATATCTAACTGTGTCTTAAATATATTTGAAGAGGTGGCCTCTTCTGTGTCCTGTGGTAGAAAATTCTATGGATTCTCTACTGGAGGAGGAGTGAAAATAAGGTGCGTGGTAAGAATCGTTTCTCCCTTGATGGGTTTCCCTTCTTGTCAAGTTGGCACGCAGCAAACAGCAATTCCTTGGGCAACATTTTCCAGATAGCCAATTTTTTCCAATTATTTCATGTTTTCTATGCCTTCTACTTGTTATTTTTGTCTTGATTGTGCTTTGGAGACTGTAGGAGCCTGTGACATCCAGGTTGGGGTTTGATCGAGTGATCTGCTGGTTTGCTGTCCCTGGACAGGATCACGAGCATGGGCTGCCTCATGCAGAAGACCAGAAACGAAGTGCGGGGCCATGATCCACTCCATTTCGAAGAGTTGAGGAAGACTGAAGCAGAGAGGCGAATGCGGAAGAGGTCAATGGTCACTCTCCTTGGAGGCCACGGGTTGATGCTGTTGATAGCCAGCTCAGTGGCATTTGGAAGGCCACACGTCAGTGGCATGGCAGACTGAAGGTCAGTGGTGCACCAGTTGCTCAGATAGTGCTCTTCGCAGAAGGACAGAGTTCGTGTGGTGCTCTCCTCAGTTCTGTTGGGAAGATTTCTGTGATTATTGGACCATAGTTTAAATTGCTCTGTCAGTTTTCTGTGTTTTCTTCCTTGTTACTGATTGGTAAGTTAAGGTTCTGAGTGGGCAATGCGTAGTTTTTTCTGTGAGGGAGGGCTGGGGATTTGGGGTCCGATGGTCTTGTTGGTTTTTCTAGGTGAGCAATCTTTTGGTTCTTGTATGTGGGAGAGGGAGGTGGAGCTTAAGGTTTTGGTGCTGTTTCTGCTGTTTTTTTTTGTGGGGCAGAGGGTTTGTGGTTTGATGTTATTGTCGCTGTTTTTTTTTGTGAGGGAGTGGGATGGAAGTTTGGGGTTTTTGATGTTCTGGCTGTCGTCTTCTAAATGGGCAATCTATTGGTTTTTGTGCGATGGAGGGGTTGGACAGCTTTGGGTTTGGTGTGCAGAGGGGAGGTTGATGATGTCTTTTCTTTCAAAAATCCATGGTTTTTCTGCATTTCATGGCTCTCTGGAGGAGGTGAATATCAGAGTTGTACTTTGGCAACAAAATAAACCTTTGAACCTCTGGGTTGTCAAAGACGAGGGCACGATTTTAAGGTAAGAGGTAGGAGGCTTAGAGAGACTTGAGGGGAGTTTTTAATGTAGAGGATTGCTGTAGTTGGAATTGCACTGCCAGAACAGATGCTGGGAACACTTAAGAAACACCAGGTCAAGTAACTGAGTCACCAAGGCTTAGAAAGCCATGAACGTAACACGTTAATGGGATGGGCCAAAAGTCCTGTTTCTTTGCTGTTAAACACGATGACTCTATAATTCCAGTATTATTGTCAAGTACTGGTGAAAACCCTTTTCTGGAACCTAGCGTTGGTAGATAATGAATGCTTTTGAGAACATTTTCAAAGTAGAATCTCTGAAGTAATATAGATACCTCAGTGACAGTCGATGTGTGAAATCCCATTGCTGGACATTTTGTTCTGTTGTCTTGTCCGGAGAAAGCATTTGAGAGGCATTTCATCCATTATCTTAACTCTCTCCATCTGCTGGGATTCACATCAAAAACATGCCAAAGCAGGTCAGACCTAGAGAAAAGCACTTGAAAGATTAAATTCTTGCTTAATGAATGAAACTTAAACAGAAGTAGAAACATTGACAATCCTCAGAAGTAAAGTTTGATTTCAAGCTAAAGCAGCAGAGAGAGGGCTGGTTACTCAGCAACAAAGAGATCCAAAGAAAATCACGAGGGAGTTAGAGGAAGGAAAAGGGTATTTAACAAACACCCAACATAAGTCACTGTGCTTTCCAATAATCCTATCTAGAACCCTACAATTCTCAAAGATGTGCTGATGAGAAGTGAATTACTCCAATATCTAAATCTCTCTGAAGTGAAACGTAAATTAGAGGATAATTAGATCAGTGTTCTGCCAAAAGCAATTGAAAACAATCAATATTAATAGACTCACAGCAAGGAAACTGTTAGAAAGTTGGAGAGTAAGGCCAGGATTTTGGTGGGCTCCAAATTGAACATTGGCAGTTTAGAACTGAACAGCAACTTGAACAGTACTGTATAAACCAGTTTCAAAAATAAAGTGAATGGAGCAGAATGAAAAAGTCTGTGAAGCAATGTGCACATGGCTGATCGTGTAGATGAACTGGAGGTAAAAGTATGTTGCAGTAGTCATCACATCGGAGACAAAGGAAGAGAAATTAGGATCAGATGTTTTACATCAGAATCAGAATGTGGTTTAGTATCACTGGCATATATCATGAAATTTGTTATTTGTACATTGCAATACATAATAACAAAAACTATGAATTACAATAAATATATATAAAGAAGAAAATAAAATAAAGAGTGCAAAAATAGAGGGAAAAATACTGAAGGACTGAGATAGTGAAACCTTATGGCGGAGGGAAGAAGCTGTTCCTGAAACACTGAGTATGCGTCTTCAGGTTCCTGTACTTCATCCTGAATGGTACCAATGAGAAGAGGACTTGTCCTGGGTGATGGGATTCCTTAATAATAGATGCCACTATTTTGAGGCATCACCTTCTGAAGGTGTCCAGGGTACTAGTGTCCATGATGGAGCTAGCCAAGTTTACAATTTTCTGCAACTGTAATGCAGCTACATTGCAGGCTATAACCCACTTAGAAAAGGATCAGTAGGAAAAGGAGGCAAATTACTGTTCTGCTCTAGGGAAGATATAATGGGAAGGACCTGGCTGGCAAATGCAGCAGAGCTCTCAACTACACCTACATCAGGGTGTCCATTTGCAAATTGCTGTCATTATTGATCATCTGAGTCTGTACCAGGCTGGACTCATTCACTTCAAGGGAAGGAGGAGCTGCAAGAGGTGAGGATTAAAAATGGGAGATCTCCATTTGTTTCAAATTAATTAAGACTGTTTAATATTATTAATTGCTTGAAAGTATTTGGGGAAATTGTTAAATGTTTGATTTTTTTAAAACTATTTTGTTAAGTGCTTTTCAAAATTTCTTTACTTGACGTTGATGTTGTATTCCTGGATGTTTCCAGATATTCATACACATTTGTGAGTTAGCTTAACTGGAAACATAATTTAAGTTAAAGTTTCCCAGCTGTTTTATGAGCCCAGCTTGTGATGCCTTGTTCTTGCAATGGACTCACAGTACACAAGTGCTTGGTATTCTGAGTGGACTAAATGTTTTAGAATAGGATAGTGTAGCAAGCAAGTTTACAACAGAAGATCTGCAGAAGGTCAGACCATACACAACACAGGAACTCTGATGTGGCAGAGTTCCAGTCCAATGGCATTAGAAAAAGGTAGTTCACTTAGAGAGATATGGGACCCCTACGTAGGGTAGAATAAATATGGCAAGGAATTAATTACATTAATGTGGGTAGGCCCACAAATAATTGTTGAGGGATAATTAGGCAATCAAATGACTTTCTGAAAATGAAACCTTGTTATCACATTTATCATTTGGTTTTACCTTGTAGGAGGTGATGCCATCTAAGCCATGCCACAGTTGTTGTACATCCTTCTGTGATTCCAGTTTGGTCCAGAATTCCCACTTTGTATGTGAAGTGGCTTTCTGGAGGTCGTAGCTGGACCTCTTGTGCTTGGTCACCAGAGCTGAACACGACTGATCTGACCCTCAGCAGATTGTGCAGCTCTTGGTTCATCCAGCTCTTCTGGTTGTAGGAGACCCTAAATGATTTTGTGGGGACAGAGTCACCTGTGACTGACTTTACAAATTCTGTGACAACTGTGCTGTATTCTCTGAATCCTCCAATGATTCCTTGAATATGGCCCAGTCCATTGACTCAAAGCAATCCTGTAGCTGTTCCTCTACCTCCTGCAACCACATGTTCATTATCCTTTCATTGGAGCCTTGTTCTTTAGCTTCTACCTGTATGCAGGTAGAAAGAGAACAGCCAGAAAGTCAGATTTTCCAAAATGCAGTCTAGGAAGGAATGGCAGGCATTCCTAATTGAGCATAATCGTGGTTGAGTATGTTGGGACTTCCTGTGATACTCAATCATTCGGACCTCTTTTGGGGCAGCAGTGATCTGTACAATAAGGATCGGTTGCACTTGAATCCGAGCGGGACTAATATCCTGGCAGAGAGGTTTCCTAAGGTTTTTGGGGAGAGTTGAACTGAACGATGGGGGTGGGAACCAAACTGAAGAGATGGACAATAGACAATAGGTGCAGAAGTTGACCATTTGGCCCTTCGAGCCTGCACCGCCATTTTGAGATCATGGCTGATCAACTACTATCAATACCCTGTTCCTGCCTTGTCCCCAAATCCCTTGATTCCCCTAGCCATAAAATACCTATCTAGCTCCTTCTTGAAAGCATCCAGAGAATTGGGCTCCACTACCTTCTGAGGCAGTGCATTCCAGACCCCCACAACTCTCTGCAGGAAGAAGTTTTTCCTTAACTCTGTCCTAAATGACCTACCCCTTATTCTCAAACCATGCCCTCTGGTACTGGACTCTCCAAGCATCTGGAACATTTTTCCTGCCTCTATCTTGTCCAATCCCTTAATAATCTTATATGTTTCAATCAGATCCCCTCTCAATCTCCTTAATTCCAGCGTGTACAAGCCCAGTCTCTCTAACCTCTCTGCGTAAGACAGTCCAGACATCCCAGGAATTAACCTCGTGAATCTACGCTGCACTTCCCCTACAGCCAGGATGTCCTTCCTTAACCCTGGAGACCAAAACTGTACACAATACTCCAGGTGTGGTCTCACCAGGGCTCTGTACAAATGCAAGAGGATTTCCTTGCTCTTGTACTCAATTCCCTTTGTAATAAAGGCCAACATTCCATTAGCCTTCTTCACTGCCTGCTGCACTTGCCCATTCACCTTCAGTGACTGAAGAACAAGGACTCCTAGATCTCTTTGTATTTCTCCCTTACCTAACTCTACACAGATCAGATAATAATCTGCCTTCCTGTTAAAGTGGATAAGGGGTGGTTGGCTCACAAATAGAGAAAGCTTGTAGGCAGTGTGAGAGGGAGGTTAGGCAGGTGATAGAGAAGGGATGCACTTAGACTGATAGTTTGAGATGTGTCTATTTTAATGCAAGGAGTATCATCAAAACAGATGAGCTTAAAAGTGTGGATCAATACTTGGAGCTATGCTGTTGTGGCCATTACAGAGACTTGGATGGCTCAGGGGCAGGAATGGCTTCTTAGCATGCCAGGCTTTAGATGTTTCAGAAAGGACAGGGAGGGGGGCAAAAGAGGTGGGGATATGGCACTGCTGATCAGGGATAGTGTCATGGCTGCAGAAAAAGAGGAAATCATGGAGGGATTGTCTACGGAGTCTCTGTGGGTGGAAGTTAGAAACAGGAAGAATTCAATAACTCTACTAGGTGATTTGTAAAACCACCCAAAAGTAACAGGGACATCAAGGAACAGTTATGGAGATAGATTCAGGAATGTTGCAATAATAACAGGGTTGTCATGATGGGAGATTTTAATTTCCCCAATATTGATTGGCATCTCCCTAGAGCAAAGGGTTTAGATGGGGTGGAATTTGTTGGATGTGTTCAGGAAGGATTTCTGACACAATAGGTAGATAAGCCTACAAGAGGAGAGGCTGTACTTGATCTGGTATTGGGAAATGAACCTGGTTAGGTGTCAGATCTCACAGTGGGAGAGCATTTTGGAAATAATGATCACAATTCTATCTCCATTTACCATAGCACTGGAGAGGGATAGAAGCAGACCAGTCAGAAAAATGTTTAATTGGAGTAAGGGGAAATATGAAGCTATCAGGTAGGAACTTGTAAGTATAAATTGGGAGCAGATGTTCTCAGGGAAATGTACTGCAGAAATGTGGCAAATGTTCAGGGAATATTTCCAATGAAACAGGGAAAAGATCGTAGAGGACAGGAACCATGGAGTACAAAGGCTGTAGAAAATCTAGTCAAGAAGAAAAGAAAAGCTTACAAATGGTTCAAAAAACTAGATAACAAAAGAGATATAGAAAATTATAAAGCTGGCAGGTATGAGCCTTAAGAATGAAATTAGAACCAGAAGGGGCCATGAGAAGGCCTTGTCAAGCAGGATTAAGGAAAACCCCAAGGCATTCTACAAGTATGTGAAGAGCAAGAGGATAAGACATGAGAGAATACGACCAATCAAGTGTGACAGTGAAAAAGTGTGTATGGAACCAGAGGAGGTGGTGGAGGTACTTAATGAATACTTTGCTTCAGTATTCACTACGGAAAAGGACCTTGGCGATTGTAGGGATGATTTACAGCGGACTGAAAAGCTTGAGCATACAGACAGCAAGAAAAGAGGATGTGCTGGAGCTTTTGGAAAGCATCAAGTTGAATAAGTCATTGGGACCGGACAATATATACCCCAGGCTACTTTGGGAAGTGAGGAAGGAAGTTGCTGAGCCTCTGGCAATAATTTTTGCATTACCAATGGGGATGGAAGAGGTTCCGGAAGATTGGAGGGTTGTGGATATAATTCCCTAATTCGAGAAAGGGAGTAGTAGCCCAGGAAATTATAGACAAGTGAGTCTTAATTCACTGGTTGGTAAGAAAAAGATATTGAGAGGCAGGATTTATGAATATTTGGAGAGGCATAATATGATTAGGAATAGTCAGCATGGCTTTGTCAAAGGCAAGTAGAGCCTTATGAGCCTGATTGAATTTATTGAGGATGTGACTAAACACATTGATGAAGGTAGAACAGTAGAAGTAGTGTACATAGATTTCAGCAAGGTATTTGATAAGGTACCCCATGCAAGGCTTATTGGGAAAGTAAGGAGGCATGGGATCCAAGGGGACATTGCTTTCTGGATCCAGGATTGGTTTACCCAAAGAAGGCAAAGAGTGGTTGTAGATAGTTCATATTCTGCATGGAGATCAGTGACCAGTGATCTGCCTCAGGGATCTGTTTTGGGACCCCTTCTCTTCGAGATTTTTATAAATGACTTGGATGAGGAAGTGGAGGGATGCGTTAGTAAATATGCTGATGACACAAAGGTTGGGGTTGTTTTGGATAGTGTGGAAGACTGTCAGAGGTTACAGTGTGACCTCGTTAGGATGCAAACTGGGCTGAGAAGTGGCAGATGGAGTTCAACCCAGATAAGTGTGAGGTGGTTCATTTTGGCTGGTCAAATATGATGGCAGAATATGCTGTTGTTCGTCCTTCGGAGTCGAAGACGACCACGACTTCTGTCAGGTGGAGGGTTTGTGACTGTGGGTCCGGAGGTGACTGGTGAGGCCAATCCGGGCCCTGAAAGCTCGCCCACATGTAGGTGCTGCAGTGGAAGTGGAGGTAGTTCAAGATTTGCACGTGGCGCATTTCCTCTGAGCCTCTGCGGTGCGTCTGATTTCTGCTGCATACGCTCCTTTAGTGGTCCTGCTCCACCAGGTTGGGCGGTCCAGAGCAGGGGACTCCCAGTTACTGGGATTGATGTTGAGGTCTTTGAGGGACGCTTTCGGGCAGCCTTTGAAACGTCTCTTCTGCCCTCCAGCTGAGTGCTTGCCCTGGCTCAGCTCTCCATACAGCAGCTGTTTTGGTAGTCAACTGTCAGACATCCTGACAACATGGCCAGCCCATCTGGCTTGGGCTTTCTGTAGGAGGGCGTAGACGCTGTGGGTGCTAGCCCACTCCAGGCCCTCTGTGTCTGGGACTTTGTCCTGCCATCGTACGTGGAGAAGTCTGCGGAGGCAGCTCAAATGGAAGTGGTTGAGCTTTTTAGCGTGTCTGCTGTAGACAGTCCAGGTCTCGCTGACATAGAGGAGGCTGGTGAGAACCACTGCTCGGTAGACCTTCAGCTTGGTGGTAAGGCCGAGTCCTCTCCACTCCCATACATTCTCACGGAGTCTCCCAAAGGCAGCACTGGCTTTGGCAATTCTGTTGATCTCTGCATCTACGTTCACCGCTCATGATTGAGTACTGGCCAGATAAGTAAAGCTGTCGAATGTCAGTAGCTTCTGACCCTTTACTGTGATGTGTGGTTCCTGTTAGGGCTTTCCAGGTGCAGGCTGGTACATAACTTCGGTCTTTTTGGTGCTGATTGTAAGTCTAAAGTTGTCACAGGCTCGTGAGAGGCAGTCCATTTCTCACTGCATCTTCTGCTCTGTGCTGGTGTTGCGGGCGCAATCATCAGCGAATAAGAGGTCTCTGACAACAGTCTCCTTTACCTTCGTAACAGCCTGTAGACATCGAAGGTTGAATAGCCCGCCGCCAGTCCTGTATCTGATGTGTATACCATCCTGGCAATCGCGGAAGGCATCAGTCAGCATAGCAGAGAAGACCATGCTAAAGAGTGTAGGAGCAAGAACGCATCCTTGCTTCACACCGTTCGTCATTGGGAAGGCTACTGACTCATCATCATCATCCAAAACTTTCATCATCATGCTATCGTGGAACTGCCAAACAATCGTGATGAACCTGCTAGGGCAGCCAAACTTCTCCATTATCTTCCATAAGCCATTTCTGCTGACCGTATCAAATGCCTTGGTCAGATCGACGAAGGTCATAAAGAGGTCGCTGTGCTGCTCTTGACATTTTTCCTGGAGTTGGCGTGCAGCAAATATCATGTTGACAGTTCCACGCTCTGCACGGAAGCCACACTGGCTTTCTGGGAGGAGACCTTGCTCAAGGTGTTGGAGAAGGCGATTAAGCAGGACGCGAGCCAAGATCTTCCCAGCTATGGACAGGAAGGAGATGCCTCAGTGATTGTCACAAGACTGGCGGTTGCCTTTCCTCTTGTAGATGTGGACTATGCTGGCATCTTTCAACTGTTGTGGGACCTTTCCTTCGTTCCACATAGACTGGAAGAGCTCAGTCAGCTTCTGCATCATGAATGGGCCTCCTGCTTTGTAGACTTCAGCAGGGATTGCATCTGATCCTGGTGCTTTGCCACAAGAAAGTTGCCTGATGGCTTTTCTGACGTCTTCTTCTGTGGGGAGGTTGTCAAGGTCCAGGTTGATCTCCACCTGAGGTAGGCGAGCAATGGCCTCAACATTGATTTCGGCAGGGCGGTTGAGGACCTGGTTGAAGTGTTCAGCCCATCTCTCCAAATTCTGCTTTTTCTCTGTCAGTAGCCGAGTCACATCTGCACTGGGGGGGGGGGGGGGGGGGTGGAGCCAGAAGACTGAGGTCCATACATAGCCTTCAAAGCGTCGTAGAAACGCTTGGTGTCACGACTGTCTGCGTAGCCCTGGATCTCATCTGCCTTATTGCTGAACCAGACATCCTGCATCTCACGGAGTTTCTTCTGCACTTTCTGTCTTGCACTGGCGAAGGCATCTCTCTTTGCTTGTGATGTGGGATCATTCTGGTGCGCCCTGAACAGTTGGTGTTTCTCTGACAACAGTGCCTGTATCTCCTCGTCGTTCTCATCGAACCAGTCTTGATGTCTACGGATTGCTGGTCCGAGGTGTTCGAGAGCGGTAGAGTAGACCATCTCTGAAAGCCATCCACTGCTCTTCAATGCTGGTGTGGTCATCCTGGGGTGTGTCAAGCAGCCTGCTATCTAGGTCTTCACGAAATTCTTCTGCAACTACGCTGCTCTTCAGCTTGGAGACATTGAGCCTCTTTGCAGTCTTGACCTTGGGGTCTTCTCACAGACAGGATGTGAAGTTTAAACTTAGACACTATGAATCGATGATCCGTCCATCAGTCGGCACCACACATGGCCTTTGTCATTCTCACGTCTTGCCAGTCCCTCTTTCTGGTGATGACACAGTCGACCAGATGCCAGTGTCTAGAGCGTGGAAGCATCCAAGATGTCTTGTTACGGGTAGGGAGGTGGAATTGGGTGTTGGTGATAACAAGGTCATGAGTAGTGCATGTCTTGAGGAGCAGCAGCCATTGCTGTTACACTTGCCAATACCATGTCTTCCAAGCATCCCTTCCCAGGTCTGGTCATCCGTCCCCACTCTGGCGTTAAAGTCCCCGAGGACAATAAGCTTCTCTGACTGTGGGACTGCTGCTATGAGGGTGTCAAGTTCTTCATAGAAATTATCATTGATGTCATCTGGGTTGGTCATTGTTGGGGCATATGCGCTGATCAGCATTGCACTCCTCTTATTGCCAAGTGGGAGCCGAAGCATCATCAGGCGATCATTGATGCCCTTTGAAAGCTTGGCAAGTTTACAAGCGAGGTGGGATCGGATGGCAAATCCAACGTCAGCCTCTCGTCGTTCAATGCTGCTGCGACCGCTCCAGAAGAAGGTGTACCCACCACCACGTCCTGTAAGCTGGCCCTTGTCTGCTAGGCGTGTTTCGCTGAGTGCTGCAATGTCCACGTTATAGCAGGCTAGTTCTTTGGCGACCAGTGCTGTTCTTCTTTCTGGTCTGACAGCCTTGGTGATGTCAAGCAGAGTTCGCACGTTCCACGTGCCAAGGTTGAGCACCTTCACTTTCGTCTTCTTTGTAGTTCGACTGCTGAGTGGGATCCCCCCCAGCCGTGTTGTGCTGGCCAGGATAAGATGAAGCAGGCTATGTTTGAGGCACCTTTCCTAGCCCCTTCCTCCATGGAGATGAGCAGAACGATTCCTAAAGAGGACCCAGGGGGCTGCCAAGCTCCACTGCTGCTTCATTCCAGTGGAGAACGACCCAATGCCCTGGGCTGCCTGTGTGCAGGTTTGTGACTACAACTTCCAGTGTATTTATACCTGCTGCTTCGCCACTCACCCATCGCCACAGGACTTGAAGAACAGGACAGGCAGAATATAGTATTAATGGTAAGACTCTTGGCAGTGTGGGGGATTAGAGGGATCTTGGGTTCTGAGTCAATAGGACACTCAAAGCTGCTGCTCAGGTTGACTGTGTGGTTAAGAAGGTATACAGTGCATTGGCAATCATCAACCATGGGATTGAGTTCAAGAGCCAACTGGTAATGTTGCAGCTATATTGGACTCTGATCAGACCCCACTTGGGGTACTGTGCTCAGTTCTGGTCATCTCACTACAGGAAGGACATGGAAACTATAGAAAGGGTGCAGAGGAGATTTACAAGGATGTTGCCTGGATTAGTGAGCATGTTTTATGAGAATAGGTTGAGTGAACTTGGCCTTTTCTCCTTGGAGCGACAGAGGATAGGAGGTGAGCTGTTTGAGGTCTATAAGATGATGAGAGGTATTGATCATGTGGATAGTCAGAGTATTTTTTCCAGGGTTAAAATGGCTAACATGAGACGGCACAGTTTTAAGGTGCTTGGAAGTAGGTACGGAGGAGATGTCAGGGGTATGTTTTTTTTACACAGAGAGTGATGAGTGCGTGGAAAGGGCTGCTGGCGATGGTGGTGGAGGTGGATACGATAGGGTCTTTTAAGAGACTCTTGGATAGGGACATGGAGCTTAGAAAAATAGTGGGCTATGGGTAACCCTAGGTAATTTCTAAAGTAAATACATGTTCAGCACCGCATTGTGGCCCAAAGTGCCTGCATTATGCTGTAGGTTTTCTACGTTTCTATTCTTCTGTGTTTCTACAATTGGGAAGAGATTTCTTCAAATGAGCTTGACTGAAGTCCCCAGCAATGATTTGAAAGGCATCGAGGGAGACTGTTCTTGTTTGCTTATGCTGTACTCAATACCTTGAGTGCTTGCTTAACATCGGCTTGTGTAGTTTGTAAATTGTGGTCAGGATCAAGAAGGGAAACACTTAGTAAGTAGAACAGTTCACATTTAATCATCGGATGAACAAGGTCGGGGGAACAAGAGTCTGACAAGACCGTTATGGCCAAACATCATGATGAGTTTATCAAGAGACACAGACTTCCACTTTTTGCCCCTCTTCAAAGCAGCAGACTGGTCCATCCAGTGTTTCTAGAAACCCTCAGTTCTTACTGACAGATCCAGCGTGAGCCATTTCTCTGTGAAACACAGAACGCAGCAATCCCTCACTTCCTTCCAATACAGCAATCTTTCCCTCAGGCCCTCAGTCTTGTTCTCCAGTGACTATATATTTGCTAACAAGATACTGGGTAGAGGGATTTATATACATTGGCCTTGTAATCTGGCTTGGAATCCTCCCCTCCTCCCTGTCTTCCATCCATGGCCATGTACCTTCATCCACTTAAAGATTGCTGCATTGGAGGGAAATGAAGGATTGCTGCATCCTCAGAGTGAAGTCTGGCAAGTCCTTCAGGATACCAAAATATCACTAGCTCATTAAGGTGGTTTACAGTATGTCACTTAAAGGGGAATTGCAGGTGGCAGATTGCAGCCATCATAGCTCAGAAGAGGAATATCTTGAAGGCTTGTGTGCAGCCCACAAAATGCCACCCCATGTTACCAGGGTTATCTTGATCTCCAGCTGATTGTCCAAATTCTGAACCTTTTTCTCGTTTTCTCCCCACAGTCCTTGAATCCTCTATCCCCAAAATACTACCAAATTCCTTCTTCTGTATACTGTATATAGACTATATTGATTTGGCCGCAAATGGATTCTTTGGTAGAGACTTCTAGAGGGCCACTACTCCCTGAATAATTTTTTTCCTCTTCTCAGTCTTCAACGACTTACACTTTATCCTCAGATTGTAAACCCTGGTTCTGTTCTGCCCAGCCATCAGAAACCTTCCTTCATCCAGTCTGTTCAGACCTGTTAGAATCTTACAAGTTTTCAGGAGATCCTTCAACTCTTGTGGATATAGATCTAACTGACACAATTTATTTTCATATTCATTCCTATCATTCTAGGAATTATTACAACAAGCCTCCCCTGAATTCCCTCTACAGTGAGAACATCCTTCTGTTGGCGAAGGTATCAAAATTTCCCAAGCAACATTCCAGGTGCAGTCTCGCCAAGGTCTTGTACAATTGCAGAACGATGTTCCTGTTATATTGCTGAATCTTCTTCCTGTGAACTCCAACACACAACTTTCCCTTTGGATTGCCTGTTTCTCCTGTATGCTTACCTTCAGTACCAGTACACCCTTATGTAACCTCTCGCCACCAAAGTGGATGATCTCACAATTATTCACATTGTTCAGCATCTCCCATGTATCTACACAGTCTCATAACTTGTCCAAATCAACAAGGTGTCTCTCCACATCCTCCTCAAGACTTGCCCGCTCACCCAGCTTTGCATCATCTGCAGATTTCGAGATATTACATTTAACTTCCTATCTAGATCATTAACGAGATTTTGTAAAGGGGAGGTCCCAGCACTGACCCCACTTTAGGAAGAAAAGATCTTCCTGTTCCAGAAATATAAATCCCTCCCTCTTCACCACATTTCCAACCACATATTCATCTAATCTATTCTCTTATCCTGTTCCTACATCCTGTAGTGGGTATCAAAGGAAGTAATTCTGAGACAGCTATATTTAAGGTCCAACCTCTTAATTTAGCTCCTAACTCTTTTAATTCACTGTTTATAATCAATTTCCTTTACCATCACAACCAGTGGCTGAATATTTACCTTTCAGAATCTCCTACAGTCACTCCAGAGCACCTTTGACCCCCAACCCCATTCTGGAATCTCATTTGTGGCCTTAGAATTCAGTCTCTTATCAAATTAGCTCTCCAAGTGTCTTCCTGCCCCTCCTGTGTAATAGAACCATTTACACTGCCATGAATTGGGCTGTTACTACTTTCTCCTGAGAGGCCATCACTTATGTCTGTGAGGGGTATGGACAAGAGGTATTCTTGCTCTACCTGTCTGGGCCCACTGCTCTGCTTGGTGTTCACCCAGTGCTTTTCCATCTGCACAGATATTGATCTTGGCCTGGCCAGCTCACTAAACATATCACTGACTGTGTCTTTGGCATTGTGAGTCCTTCTGTAGCTAATGGCAGTTGATTGTGTGTCTATGCATCTGCTTCTTTAGTTCTTCCACAGAGCTAAAAGTCATAGGTTTAAGATTCTCTATTGAGCAAACTTAACAAGATGCTGATATTTACAGGTGAAGCACACTGTAGCCAAAGAACACAGAGATATAGGGGACAGATGTTTGGTGTTCTGTCTTGTGGTTCAAGACGTACTGATCCAACAAGTGGAGGGAAATCAACAAAACACCCTGTCTATGCCTAGCAGTTATAGAAAAAACTCTGGGGAGTCAGAAGATGAATCATTTGCTCCTGTAGCCTTTGCATTTAGCATTTTCAATCAGTGCTGACTTTAACTTTTACATGTTTGAGGATTTGAGGATGGTGATGACATTGAATTACCAGGAGATATAATCAAGCTATCACTAGAGCCAGTAGCATTGTTGTCTCACAGCTTCTGGATTCATTCCTGACCTCCGGTGCTGTCTGTGTGGAGTTTGCCTGTCCTTCCTGTAACCAGAAAGACTTCCTGCAGATGCTCCAGTTTCCTCTCGCATACCAAGGACTTGACATTAGTATGTTAAATGGCCACAGTAAGTTGCCACATGGAATGTAGGTGAGTGATAGAATCATGGGGGAGTTGATGGGCAGTTTAACATGGAAGTTAGCAGAAATAATTGCTGATGGTTGGCACTAACTTAATGGGTCAAAAGGCTGGTGTCCATTCCCCTGTAACTCAGAAGGCAAAGAGGAATTGTGAAATTAAGTGATGAATTACTTTATGTGGATGCTAATCAATTATTAATCTGAAGCCTACAATGAGAAACATTTAATTGATAACTGAAAGTACAGACAGTTTCTGATAACAATTCTATGATAAGGGAAGACATGCAAACTATCAGTAGTGTCTTGAATGTAACTATGTATTTACTTTTCAGGAATATATACTCAGCGGCCACTTAATTAGATACACCTATACATCTGCTTGATAATGTAAATATCTAATCAGCCAATTACGTGGCAGCAACTAAATGCATCAAAAAACATGCAGAAATGGTCAAGAGGTTCAGTTGTTGCTCTAACTAAACATCAGAATGGGGAAGAAATGTGATCTAACTGACTTTGACCATGGAACGATTGTTGGTGCCAGACAGGGTGGTTTGAGTATCACAGCAACGGCTGATCTCCTAAGATGTTCACTCACAACAGTCTCTAGAGCTTACAGTGAGAAAAACGAAAGAAGATCCGGGGAGGGGCAGTTCTGGGGGTAAAAGCACCTTCCTAATGAGCCGGGTCAGAGGAGAATGGACAGGGTTCGTCAAGCTTTCAGGAAGGCAACAGTAACTCAAATAACCATACGTTACAACAGTGGAGTGCAGAGGAGCACCTCTGAATGCTCAGTAAGCTAATGAGCCAAAGGACTTGTTTCTGTGCTGTACCTCTCTATCATTCTATTCCATAGAGGAAGTCTTGGGCCAACACTGAATGGACCTGAGGTTTCTCTGTATGCTATTTATCTTGTTTGAATTGCCACAGTGCTTTCACTGATACAATTCCAAGTGACCTTGTGCTAAATGCTTCCACTCCATTACCAAGCAGCTGCTACAATTTGGCTTGAAGAATTATCAGATTTTCAAAACCACATTCCTCTCCACATAGGCAGCACTTGAAGCCAGGAATGAATCCAGGAGCTGTGAGGCAGCAGTTCTACTAGCTATGCTATGGAGGCACTCTACTGACTCCTTATGCTTCAATAAGGAGATTGTCAGCCCAAGATATCCGAAAATTGATCCTTGAAATATCAGCCCAGTGTCCTACACCCTCTCTGTTTTCCCACAGCTCTTGATAAAATCCCCTTACATTCAATTCCCTTCTGTAAGGATATAGTAGAGTTTCAGAATCAGATTCATTATCATCGGCATGTGACGTGAAATTTGTTAACTTAGCAGCAGCAGTTCAATGCAATACATAATCTAGCAGAGAAAAATAATAATAATAAATAAAACATAATAATAAATAAACAAGTAAATCAATTATGTTTATTGAATAGATGTTTTTAAATGTGCAAAAACAGAAATATTGTAATTTTTTTTAAAAGTGAGGGAGTGTCCAAAGCTTCAATGTCCATTTTGGAATCGGATGGCAGAGGGGAAGAAGCTGTTCCTGAATCACTGAGTGTGTGCCCTCAGGCTTCTGTTTCTCCTACCTGATAGTAACAGTGAGAAAAGGGCATGCCCTGGGTGCTGGAAGTCCTTAATAATGGACGCTGACTTTCTCAGACACCACCCCCTAAAGATGTCCTGGGTATTTTGTAGGTTAGTGCCGAAGATGGGGCTGACTAGATTTACAACCTTCTGCAGCTTCTTTCAGTCCTGTACACTAACCCCTCCATACTAGACAGTGATGCAGCCTGTCAGAATGCTCTCCACAGTACAACTATAGAAGCTTATTTGGTGACATGCCAAATTTTCTCAACCTCCTAAAATGTATAGCCACTGTCTTGCCTTCTTTATGACTACATTGATATGTTGGGACCAGGTTAGATCTTCAGAAACAGAAGATGGATGCATGACCAGAGATATTTGTTAAAAAATAAATATTAGCTGGGATAACAGAGAGAGAGAGATATTATATTCACCTACAAAATAATGCTGAGGGATCTTTTACAATTTTTTGAGATCTGTTCAGTATTTCAATCAAAGGTCTCATCCACTATAAACCTAACTGCAGAATGTTTGATGAAAGTCCTTTTTAGACGATTTGAGTTACTTTTATTTCCCGTGTTCAGTCTTTCAGTGACATAAATATCTATTGGAATACTTATAAGTGGAATTACTTAAATACAGTAGGTATTTTATCAGCAGCAAATTTGTTTTAGTTTTGACAGTTCACAAAACATTATTCATATATTTATGTAAATGTATTTAGCTGGCAATAATCAGAATCAGAAGTAAATTCTTCGGGTCTGATACACTCAGAACCATCAGGACATTGTCCCTGACACCAACACCAATCTCATCAGCTCTGGAGATCTCCCATCCACTGCCACCAACCTCATGTTTCCCTTACCCCACAATGTTCATTTCTGCCTCCTACCCAAGGTCCACAAACCTGACTGACCAGGTAGGCCCATTGTTTCTGCTTACTCCTGCCCACTGAAATCATCTTCACATACACTAACTCCATTTTATCCCCCTTGGTTCAATCCTTTCCCATCTACCTCTGTGATTCTTCATACACTCTCCATCTCCTCAGCAACTTTCAATTCCCTGGCCCTGATCATCTCATTTTCACCATGGATGTCCAGTCCCTATCCATTTATATTGCCCATCAAGAAGACCATAAACCTCTTTGCTTCTTTTTCAACAACAGACCCTACCAATTCCCCTCCATCACTACCCTCCTCCATCTGGCCCTCAACCTCAACAGTTTCTCCAAACCCAAGGTGTAGCCATGGGCACCCATATGGACCCCAGCTATGCCTGTCTTTTTGTTGGCTATGTTAAACACCACATGTTCCAAGCCTTCACAGGTAATGCTCCCCAACTCTTTCTGACCTATAATGATAAATGGATTGGTGCTGCTTTTTACATCTGGGCTTTGTCAACTTTGCCTCCAATTTCTACCCTGCCCTTAAATTCATTTGGTCCATTTCTGACACCTCTCTTCCCTTTCTCAATCTCACTATCTCCATGTCTGGGGACAAAGTATCTACAGAAGTATTTTATAAACCTACTGATTTTTACAGATATCTTGACTATCCTCCTTCCCACATTGACATCCGTAAAAATACCATTCCTTTTTCTCACTTCCTTCTTCTCCACCACATCTGATCCCAGGGTGAGACTTTACTCTCCAGGACATCTGAGATGTACCTCTTCATCAAAGAATGGTGCTTCCCTTCCTCCACTATTGATGCTTCTCCTCCAATTCCCAACATCCATCTTCATGCCAACTTCCTGCTACCTCAACACGGTTAGAGCTCTTCTTGTCCTCACCCATGAGCCTCCACATCCAGCAAATCACTTTGCACATTTTTTATCATCTTCAACAGACCCCAAAACCTATCATCACCTCCCCTTCCCTCACCATCTGCTTTCTGTGAAATTTGCTCCCTCCATGAATCACTTGTCCATTTGGTCCTGCCACTAATCTCCCTCCGGGTACTTATAAGTGGAAGAAGCACTACACCTGCCCATTCACATCCTCATTCACCTCCACTCAGGCTCCCGAACATTCCTTCTGGGCGAGGCAACACCTCACCTTTGAATCTGTTGTGGTCATTTACTGTATCCGATGCTTCCAATACAGCCTGCTCTACACTGGTGAGACCAATGTAGATGGAGGACCACATTATTGAGCACCTTTGCTCCATCCACAAGAAGCAAGATTTCTCAGTGGCCAACCATTTTAATTCCAATCCTTATACCCATTCCTACATGTCAGTCTGTGACCTCCTCTACTGCCATGATGATTCTATTTGCAGATTAGAGGAGTAACAACTCCTATTCCATCTGGGTAGCTTTCAACCTGATCATATGAACATTTATTTAACTGACTTATGGCAATTAATCCCCTTCGCCACTTCCTGCCACCTTTTATTTTCTCATCACCGTCTTATCACCTCCCCCTGGTGACCCTCCTCCTTTCCTTTCTCCCATGGTCCACTGTCCTCTCGAATCAGGTTCATTCTCCTCCAGTCTTTTACCTTTTCCACCTATCACCTCCCAGCTTCTCTCTTCATTGCCCCTCCCCCAAACATGGCTTCACCTATCACCGTCTGGCTTGTACTTCTTCCCATCCCGACACCTGCTTATTCTGGCTTCATCCCCCATCCTTTCCAGTCCTGATGAAGGGTCTCAACACAAAACATCAACTGCTTATTCATTTCCATAAATGCTGCCTAACTTGCTTAGTCCCTCCAGCACCTCTTGTGCATTGCTTCTACAAGATATTGCTTAGATGAGCATTTAGTATTGTTCTTGAAAGGATTAGAAAAGAAGTAGATCTACTAAACACTCACTGAATATATGTTCTTGCTCTCCTGCTGCTGTAGCACATCCACTTCAAAGTTCAACATGTTGAGCATTCAGAGATGCACTTCTGCATTCCACTGATGTAACGTGTCATTATTTGAACCACTGTCACCTTCTTGTCAGCTTGAACCAGTCTTCCCATTCTCGTCTGGCTTCTCTCACTGAGTTGCTGCCTCATAATGGCTGATTTGATATTTGCATGAATGAGCAGGTGTTCGGGTGTACCTAATGAAGTGGCCACTGTGTGTATATTTAGCTATAATTGCATTATAATTGTTTATAAATCATTGTATATTTGTATAAAATTAAATTAAATGGAATTTGTTAACTATTAAGATAATTTACTAAATGCAACCAGTTACATTTTCATGGGTTAACTCGTTTGAAAGGGAAATTTGGAGAGAAGTGCTGAAGTCAAGAGGGTGATTCCTTGTCAGCACTTAAAGATTAAGTGATCTAGAGCAGGCAGAAAACCAGACCAGGTTCTCCAAGAAAAGGCAAGTAGAAGCAAGTATCATGATATTGAAAAGCCCAGAAGAATGAATTATACAACATACTTCAAATGGAACAAAAGTTTTCTAAAGTTACCTTAACAATTCATAACCAAGGACACAGAATATTACATGCATTTCTCTACATCAAATGTAACTCCTAAAACTTAATATGGACTAATACCTATTAACTGCTTGAATGATCACATTATACATTTTTCCAAAATATTCCCAAGTATTACAGAGACAATTAATAACAATTGTTTCCGATGTTGGAGAAGTCCAGAACGAGGGGTCACAGTTTAAGGATAAAGGGGAAGCCTTTTAGGACTGAGGTGAGGAAAAACTTCTTCACACAGAGAGTGGTGAATCTGTGGAATTCTCTGCCACAGGAAACAGTTGAGGCCGGTTCATTGGCTATACTTAAGAGGAAGTTAGATATGGCCCTTGTGGCTAAAGGGATCAGGGGGTATGGAGAGAAAGCAGGTACAGGGTTCCGAGTTGGATGATCAGCCATGATCATACTGAATGGCGGTGCAGGCTCGAAGGGCCGAATAGCCTACTTCTGCACCTATTTTCTATGCTTCTATGTTTCTATGATGTTTTCTTCATGTTTTCTTATGTTCACGTACACTGCCTTTCTGCAACAATAGTGCCCCATGGACTTTGGATATTTTGGTTTCCTTCCATCCCTTTTGAAGCTGGGAAGTCATTACCTGACCTTCTCTTCCTGGGTGATTTACAGTGTGTGTGATTCACCCACCAGGAATCTCTTTTGGGGGAGGTATGACCTGTGCACAAAGGACAAGTTACACCTGAACTTAAAGGGGAACCAACATCCTTACAGGCCAGTTTACTAGAGCACAGCCTTCTCCAGATTTGCTGACTATTCTAAAGACAAAGAGTTGTTTTTGAATAAGTTAGACTTCCAAGCAAAATTCTTTATTCAGCTTCTTGTTGTAAACAGGAGCCAGTCTTCACTTAATGTAAATGACAAGCAATAATCAGTCTGAAGTAAAAAAGGGCAGCTTTTCAAACAAGCAGCAGTGTCTATAAAGCAGACTGTTGGCTCAGAACACAGGGTTATCTGCTCAGGAAATGCAGTGTAAGACAATGGGTTATACTTATTAATTGGGCTTGTATAAAACCATATAACAGTGCTAGGTTATGTTGTTCAATGAAGCTTGCAGACTAGATTGACACTATCACTTAGCACAGCAATTTCCTGATCTGTTAATAGTTGGAAGGTTTTTGTGCTCAGAGAATCAGCTTTAAGCATTAATTGTGGAATTTCTGGGAACTTGGTCCCCAGAAGCTTTTAGACTACTTGTGTGAAAGGGAATCTGAAATAAATATAACATGTATGTGAAGTCATCCAAGTGGCAGAAAAACAGTCGAAACAAAAGAGAGCAGCCAGCCCTGCTAGGAATCGTCCAAGAACATCAAGAAGAACAACAGTAAGGTAAGGTGAACTGGAATCTGCTCCTCTGCCTTTAGTTTTTGTGACTCATTTGGCTGCAGCTCGTCTTTGTAGCCTGTAAGAATTGTACCTGTGTATTGGAAGTTCTTGGTGCTTGAGAAATGGTTTGTAATTTGGAAGCCTCTTATAAGCTTTGTGAGTTTTAAATGTGCTGTAAAAATTTTATCTATATTTAAATGCATATCACTGAAAATAAATTAAGTGTCTAAATTACTTTGTTAGCTGGAAGTATTTCCTCTTTGGTAGGAGTATTGGGGCATGCTGTTCAAATAGGTATTGGCAGCTAAACTCATCATGGAGGACAAACAGGGAAGTGAACTAGTCTTTGAAGTGTAGGTAGCTATAGTATAACCTCCCCTTATCAAGGGCAACTTATCTACATGGGATAGGGCATATGATCTTCGTTTGAGTTTGGAAATTAGCATTCAATAAACCCAATGCCATCACAGTGTGCTGTTTGGTCCAAAGCCCTCCCATTATAGGAAACATCCTCTCCACGTCCGCTCCATTTCTACATTTCAATATTCAGTAGATTTCAATGATACCCACCCTCATTCTCAGTCAAGTATTAACCAGAAATTATCCCTCTGGGCCCTCTTCAATAGCAGCACATTCTTTTAGAGAAAAGATGTGGATAAACTGGAAAGATTGCAAAAAAAGATTCATGATGATGGTTTCAGCCTGATGAAGCGTCTTCACCTGGAATATTGAAACTTTATCCCTTCCATAGATGCTGTCTGACCTGTTGAGATGCTCCAGCACTTGTGTGTGTGTTACTGTGGATTTCCAGAATCTGCAGAATCTCTTGTGTTTATGATGATGGGATTTATTTATTTATTTAGAGATATTGCGCAGTAACAGGACCTTCTGGCCCAACGACTCTGCACCCACTAATTATATCCATTAACCAACCAGCCCATACGTCCTTGGAATGTGGTTAGAAACCAGGACACCTAGAGGAAACCCATGTGATGTCAGAGAGAATATGCATTCAGAGGTCACTTTATAAGGTACCTTCTGTACCTAATAAAGTGGCCACTGAGTGTATGTTCATGGTCATGTGTTTCTGCTGTAGCCCATCCACTTCAAAGTCCAATGGATTGTGCATTCAGGATAGTCTTCACTGTTATAACGTTAGTTATTTGAGTTACTGTTGCTTTCCAGTCAGCTTGATCTGTCCGTCCATTCTCCTCAGACCTCTCTGATTAATAATTCATTTTTGTCCACAGACTTCCTGCTGACTGGAAGCCTTTTTCTGCTTTTCAAACCATTCTCTGTAAACTCTCGAGACTGTTGTGCATGAAAATCCAACAAGGTCAGCATTTTCTGAGATAGTCAAACCACCCTTTCTGGCACCAGCAATCTCTCCATGGTCAAAGTCACCTAGATCACATTTCTTTCCCATTCTATTATTTGATCTGAGTAACTGAGCCTCTTGATCATGTCAACATGCTCTTTTGTATTGAGTTGTTTGATTGATGAAATATTTGCATTAACGAGAGATGTACAGGTGTATCTAATAAAGTGGCCACTGAGTGTACAAACCCCTTACAGACTTTAACCCAGGTCACCGACACTGTACTAGTATTACGCTAATCACTACTCTACCTTTCTGGTCTATGTTGGCAGAACTTGAGGGCCTGAATTATAGGGGATGTTGATGAGGCAAGGCCTTTATTGCTTACAGAGTTCGAGAATGAGGGCTGAATGACCTGCTGCTTTGCTCAAATGTATAACTCTATGAATATGATTTGTTCTGCAGCTATTTCCTAAAATTATATGCCCACCTGAGAAAATACTGTAAGAGAGTTGCCTTCAGCTCAGTGGCAAGGCACCAAGAGCAACGTTGACATGGCGTTGTGCAAAAGTTCCAAAGATCTTTCAATTACATTAATGGCTAATTAACACAGTTTCATCATAATTAAATCTGTGCCAGATAATGCTCATAAAACCAGACTTGGCATGATGTTGTGCTGATAGTAAAGTTTCTCATTTGGAAGTCTATTTTGTGCTTGGTATCATTTATTGCCTGAGCATGTACGTAGCTGGGACATTGCTAAAATCTCATTACTTTTGACCAGCAGAAGGAATGCTCAGAGGGATGGTTGCAGACTCTTTGAAATCCGAACAATACAGCCCAGGTCCTCTCACTAATGTCAAAAGCATGCACAACCTGGACTTACGAGCAATAGTTTGGGAGACCAGTGGGACGTATTTACCAGTAGATGCATGGCTGCAGGCACTTTCTGTCAACTAAGAACTTAGCTTAGATTCATGAACCATCCCCTCATGAAATTTGTTGTTTTGTTGTAGCAATACAGAGAGCAATACAGATATAAAAATCACTGTAACGTACAATAAGAATAATTATTAAAGGGTGCATCAATAGTGCATAAATAGTGCAAAATAGTGAGTTAGATTCCATGGGTTCATGGGCTATTCAGATATCTGATGGTGAAGAGGAAGAAGCTGTTGTATGTGTATCATCAGAATCCTGTGCCTCCTCTTTGATGGTCGTATTGAGAAGAGGGCATGGTGAAGGTCCTTCATAATGAATGCTCCCTTCTTGAGGCATCACCTTTTAAAAATGTCCTTGATGGGGAGACTAGTGTCCATGACAGAGAGGCTGAGGTTACAACCCTATGCGGCTTCCATGAATGTGCACAACACCAAAGTAACAATTTGAAGTAACAACAAGGTTTCACTCAAGTGACCTGGTTAATATTTACCTCCCAAGCAACATAAGTGGTCGCTCAGAAGCAGAATATTATGGCCAGCGAAAATTTGAAATAAAAGCAGGAAGTATTGAATGCACTCAGTAGAGCAGTAGAGTTATCATCTCAGGTCAACTGGCTTTTCAACAGATATTTTGTTATTCCTGGCCAGTTAATCACCAGTTGTGTGACTTCCATTTTTGCTAACCTGATTCTGCCAACAATTAATCATTGGCTGTGTTGTAGCAGAGTTTTAACACTTAAAATAAAAGACAGAGACTCTTTGGGCTCAATTCGCAGCGAGAACCTTTATTGTCGTGATGGTCACGGAGAGCCAACCCTCACGGTGGAGAGACTGACTCTGACCAGACGTGTATGTGAGTTGACCGTTATACAGATAGATGAAACGGTTTAACGTACAAGAAAGTATGTCACGTCTTAGCCTGCGGGTTTAGCTGGAACAGGCTGTTCTTCGTTCTAAGGCAAAAGCTCTAGGCTGCGGCTAATGCGGTAAATGCAGAATTTTTACCACCACAGCTATAAAATAATTTTGGACATCTTGAGGAATTACTAGATGCCATGCAAATGGAAGACCTTTCCACCTTTGGACAGCTACAAAGGAAGAGTAATCATTATCTTACCTTGTGATATCTCTTAGGTTAAAACAGCATCTGCACCCACACTTACAGATAGCAAGCTTGTTGCTGTCTGAACTTTGTGTAATTAGAATAAGGAATAAACAGGGTGATTAAATCCACTAATGATGACATGTTCATTTATTGTTCCATTGGACTGGGCGAAGAAAAGTTCACAATGAGACGGCTGAAAATAGCCACTTTGAATTAAAGTGTAAGACTTCATTACTCCAGCAAAATAATGGAATTGTCTTCCTGAACAATTAAGATGTGAAGACTAAT
This sequence comes from Hypanus sabinus, assembly GCF_030144855.1. Classification (NCBI taxonomy): domain Eukaryota; kingdom Metazoa; phylum Chordata; class Chondrichthyes; order Myliobatiformes; family Dasyatidae; genus Hypanus; species Hypanus sabinus. Next base: position 13,390,912 of record NC_082732.1, read on the forward strand.
GACTAGAAGAAGTAAGCTGCAAAGAAAGCTCGATGTCTTTGCTCTGAGAAGCACAATCGATTTTAAAGCCCGCTAAGTACCCAGGACTAGGAGACAGAAGAGTAAATCACAATGGTTTTAATGGGTTGCTGCATGATACACATCTGAAGAGAGACTGTGGCATTATTCCAACAACTGTTGCTCTCTTCAAGCACTTGAATATGCATCTGATAAACAGGCATCAAAGGGATTTCTAATCTAGAAGCTGTCACTTGGTAGACAAGAATACATTTGTAAAACGGACTAATTTTAGATGTGCTTTTTGCAATTTTTCCAATAATTTGAACAGTCTCTGTTGAGTTTCTAATTAGCAATTTGCCTCAGCCACAACTGCAAAGTACTGGCCTCCAACTAAAACTGCCACCTGTTTCCAATAGTAGGTCTTATATTAGAGTATAAGAAATAGGAATAGAACTAGTCTCGCTGGCCTTCAAGCATTAATTACTATTTAATAGGATGATGACTGATGCAGTCTTGGCCTTAAAATCAGTTTCTCTCATTCCTTTTGTCTCCTTTATAATTCAAGTGCCTCCATTACCACCTCTGTCTAGTCCTTCACTGTTGTCTGAGGCTACGTCCACACTACACTGGATAAACCCAGAACCGAAGCTTTTTCTCATCATTTTTACCCTCCATCCACACTAAAATGACGTTTTCATCCCCCAAAACAGGAGCTTTTCAGAAACACTCCCCAGGGTGTGTAATTTTGAAAACGCCACCTGGGCAGATCAGTGTGGATGGGATAACCGGAGAAATCTGAAAATACTGTCATGACATGCCGGATCAGATGGTGATGGCAGCGCGCTCCATTTCATTGTCTTCTTGAACGCAACCTAACAATTTCAGAACAGACAGCAATGAGACTGAAGCCAGAAGAGTTAGAAATGTACTCAACAATTACTTTGACCCACAACTTACTGAACAAATAAGTATACTCACTTTGCCCTGTTTTCTACCCTTGCTCAGATGAAGGTGGTTTACCTATTTATGCAAGTACTTCTCTGACAATAGATGTATAACAGCCTAATGTAACATTTTATGGAAATACAAGATAACACTGATGCAGACATGTTTTATACAATTAACAAGGTGCTTTATTAATGCAACAGAGTTAGTCAGTTTTTCAATGTTTGTCGTCAGCCGGGTCATACTGTCCATGAACTCCCCATCGGTTGCCTCCACACACTCCAGTATTTGTTTTTTTTTACTTTTAAGTTCTCCTGTGTGACAGCCAACAGCTGTCCATTGTTTTAAGTTTTTTCTAGTCTGTAACTACACAAACGCGCACTTTCACGGCAAGGATTGACGCCAAACATGTCGCTTGTTTTCGGTAGATGTGTCCTGCGCATGTGCAGTAGGAAGAGATTCGCCAAAATCTCCATTTCAATGTGGACAGAGATATCTCTTAAGACAAATAGTGTGGACGCCTATCATTTTAACGCGGAAGTGGCATTTTCAAAATTATCCAGTCTAGGGTGGACGTAGCCTGAGGTAGAGATTTCCAATGATTAATGGCTGTTTCCAAGGATGCATACCAAGAAAAATATCAGATGCTGCTGGAAGTTCATCAACATGTTGAAATATACACTGCAGACTACCTAAAACTTTTTGGTCTTCTGGCCTTGAGAAGAGAAAATTTGTACAAGTGCAATAAAAAGTTCACTTGCAGCAGCTTCACAGAAACATTGCATCAGACAAGCAATGTTCACAAGCAAAGGTTCAAAGGTTCATTTATTATTAAAGTATTCAACTCTGAAATTCTTCTTCTCCAGATAGCCATGAAGACAGGAGAGGAAAGGTAGTCAGTATAATCATCACCCAAATCACCCCCACCAAATCCCTCTTTCCCACACAAAATACAAGCAACAACAGAACAGGCACATTGTCCTCCAAATCTGCAGGCCCCGCACACAAAAGAAATGAGAAAATTCAGGCGAGAAACACAGAATACAAAAAAAACCATAAGACTGAAAATAAGTGCACAGTCCAAGTCCACATCCAAAATGCAGAAAACTTCGACAACATTCTCCCTCTCAATGGCAGAGCGATCTCACCAGCAATAAAAAGGCAGTCTCCACTCAAGACAAAAATCAAATGTAAAAGACATAAAAGAAATGAAATATTTGATTTCACGATCTATCCAGAAAATGTAAACTGGTGTGTTGTACGCAGGTGCCATCTTCACTGGAAGTAAGCATGAATTTTACAAAGTCATACAATTAAGACCGGAATTAGAACACAAGAAAGCTCACTGTGGTGTAAAGTGGTCAAGGTGTTGCTAAACTGAGGTAGTGATTAGGGCTGTGAAGATTGGTTCAAGAACTGAATAGATGGAAAGGAAGTAGCTATTTTTGAACCTGGTAGTGTGAGATTTCAGGCTTTTGTACCTCCTGCCTAATGGTGACAATGGGAAGATGGCATGGCCCGAATGGTGATGAACTTTGGTGACAGAAGACTAAGAAAGCTTTGGCTGGCGGACTCCATAGTTCAGGACTACGTATCGTATGATACATTGACAGTCTGTGCAACAGCCTCTCAAACATTTCATGGTTGCATTGTTGAAAGAGAAAACATCAGTTATTTTGGTGCTTTGCAAGCAAATATATTAATTTGATAATACAAGGAACATAGAGGTGGATGTTCTAATTGTATTTCCTGTGCTATTTTTATGAATAAATTATATTTTTATATAAAAAGATAAGCCAAGCAGCCCGTTGCTGTATTGTGAAGTGTTCTCGGATTTCCCTGGTGCTATGATATGAGTCCATGCACTCATTGGCTCTACATTCCCATGGCAGTTCCAACTCCAGACTTTAGAACTCCTAAGTAAGACAAATACACTTCAGGCTCAATTTTTTATGCATCGCTCATCACTAAAAGCCTGAGCAGTGCAGCAGGAGTAAGATGTGGCTGTCCACAGAATGGATCATGGCAAAACGAGACACAGAAGTGAGAACTCCTCTTAAAACATTACCACTATCATCTGTTTCTCCCTATCCCTTGGCTGTGTCTCACTGGACAGGAGGAGAGTTTACGGTCCAAAAACTCAGTGACTGTTTATTGAGGAATCTGCTTTAACTAAAGCCACAGTGACTTCATGATGCAATGGTGCTAGAGTGTGCAGCCACACAAAGGAACATAGAGGGATGTTTCAGAAGGTAACCACCGGGAGATCAGACTAATAGCATTCTGCTTAACATCACCGCCACCTATTGTGGAATGTGACAGTGACTGCTCTGCAAATTCCATTGCACATTTCCAATTGTGAACTAACTATCTGATGTGACTTCCACTCCAGCAAGTCTCCCTTTAGCAAACAGGTGTTCATGTTGATAGATATTTTGCTCTTTGTCAGAACCTGATTTACGCCATCCCCAGTCCTTCCTATTTCAATTTGTGTTTCAGTAAGTATAATTAATGTAGACATTAAACCATATACGTATAGAGTGGTGGAGCAGGTTGAAGAATCCCATATTCAATGTCTTTACTAGTAGTTAGACTCTTATTTTTCATCTATCCTTGTGAAATAAAAATAGGCCATTTAGTTTATCAATCCCATTCCCACACATACTCTCCTGGAACATTACTTCCAAATTGCAGAGTTGTTCCTTGCTGTACGAATATCTTGAGCAACACACACACACACACACAATGCAGGGAGAACTCAGCAGGCCAGGCAGAATCTATGGCGGGGAGTAATCAGTTGACATTTTGGGCTGATCACTTCATCAGGTGTTAAAATCCTGATGTAGGGTCTCAGCCCAAAATGTTTAATGTGAGTTGCTCAAGATTTGCAGCGTCCACAGAATCACTTGTGTCTTAACTTCTTCAACACGATACCACTGAGAGAAGAAACCAGTTACAATAAACCAACACTACTGTTGTCCTCACATTCCCATTCACACCACAAATTCTGCAACTAATCAACATAGAACTGCCTATTAATCAATCAACCTGGCTGCTAAACAATCAACCAATCAAAGAGGTTGTTTAAAATGAGAGAAAGTCAACATGATTTGGGAGGAACGTGTATATTTCAAAAACAAAGCATAAGATCAAATGTAAAAAAACCATTGTATTTCAGCCAGAGGGATGAATCTATGGAACAGTTGTAGTGAGAATTTAAAAACATGCACTACACTTAACAAATTTAAAAAATATTTAAAAATTATTTAATGAACAAATATAAAATACATGATTTAAAATGAATGGGAGTAATGTAAATAAATGATATTTGGAATTGGATTTTGTGTTAAAAGATTATGAATTTTTTGTTTTTGATGTGATGATTGACGCCAAATATGTTGTTGTATAAGTAAGGGGGTAGGCGTAATAAGCCGTAGCTTCAGCCTACACCCTTTCGGTCTGTTTTAAAGAAGATCTATGTTTTTTTCTTGTAATTTTGTCCTATGAAGTAATCGTTGTAAATGATGCTTTTTGTCATGTTTGAACTGACCAAAATAAATTAATTCCATTAACAATTTCATCATTTGTCTGCATGTCTTTGGGTGAGATGAAATCAGAGATCCCAGAGGAAGCCCACACAGTCACAAGAAGAACATGCAAACTCCACACAAAAAGCATCCAAGGCCAGGACTGAACCAGGGTTGCTATGTTGTGAGGCAGCAACTCTTATGAATTATACCACTTATTTAACCTTATTTGTGTATCCTTGCCATGGTTTTGTTGTAACTATCAAGAAGTTCTGGGAATTCACTAAACGTGAATGCAATTGAAATTTCTCTGGGAATGTTGGATTAACAAATCTGAACGTTAACCTTGACTCTGCTGAAGGGGCTACATTCAGCTAGCTGGTGGTCAGCATACACGTGGCACCCAATAACGTGCTTTTGGTCATTCTGCAGAGGGAAATTCAAACTGGGATTTAGGATAGGTAGGGACAGACAAAAGCATTCAGGCTTAATGGTGCAGACATGGAAGAGAAGCCACTGCTGGTGATCCACTGAGTGAAGTGGGATGGATAGGAATGGACACAAAAGATTGTTGGAGCAATATACAGAAAAGGCTGGAGGAAATCAGCAGGTCAGGCAGCATCTATGGAAGGAATGGACAATCAACATTTCAAGCCGAGGTCTTTCTATCACAACCACGGATTCAGCAGCACAGTAGGTACAGCAGTGTTCCAACATTTTGTGGCAGAGTTTAGGAGGGTTTTTGATCTTCCAGTACTGGGTCAGAAGGATGCCACCGACTCTTGGACCTGCGCCAAGGCAGCGGGATGGGGAGAGCCTATGCAGTGAAATTCCGTACCCGTGCAGCAGAGATGGGATGGAATGAGAGATCTCTCATCACTGCCTTCCAGGGTGGACTGGACACAGGGGTCGGGCATGAGATCGCTGTCCGGGATGAACAGGATAGTTGGATGTCCTGATTAATCTGGCTATTTGAGTTGATGACTGGGTAACTGAGTGGCGCAGGGGAAGAATGTCTCAAACTTCCTACACGGTGCCTGATCACCGTCATTCCTCGCCCTCTCCCCTCCTTCATCTGATCACCGTCATTCCTCGCCCTCTCCCCTCCTTCATCTGATCACTGTCGTTCCTCGCCCTCTCCCCTCCATCTGATCACCGTCATTCCTCGCCCTCTCCCCTCCCTCATCTGATCACTGTTGTTCCTCGCCCTCTCCCCTTCCTCATCTGATCACCGTCGTTCCTCCCCTTCACCGCCCAGCACCCAGCCCACTGAGGAGCCTATGCAAGTGGAATGCATGCACTTGTCTTAGAAGAAACAAGAGCGGCACCAGAGAACAGGTTCCTGTCTCAACTGTGGTGATCTTGGACACTTCTGGGCGGTGTGTTCCAAGGTCCAGTGAAAGAGAATACCCGTTCAGCAGGGAGGGGAATCCTGACGAGTCAGTTCTCTCTTCAGTCAGCTTCCCCTAATTCTGTAATGCTCACAGCTTCCTTGTTGTGGCGGTCTCAGACCCATGAGCTTAAGTCGTTTATGGAGTCTGGTACAGCCAGGAATCTCATGGACATCTTGGACAAGTCACTGATCTGGGACTTCCAGCAGACACAGGTCTGTGGTGCCTCAGGGGCTACCCCTAGAGAGGGGCACTGTCACAATCACAGATTCAGCAGTGCACTAGATACAGCAATTGTGCCTGTGAATTTGCACATGTCCCCTAATTATTATTTAATCGTGATAGTATTTAACTCCACACTTGTCGTCGTTGTGCTTGTCGAGACTTGGACAGAGCACGGCAACACTTCACTGCCTGTTTGCCTTCGGCCTTCCCTGAGAAATTGGACTTTTGAGTCAACTGACTCTGAAGACTCGCGGTGTTTGTTTAATGTTTAGATACTGGTTGTTGAGAATGGAGTTTGTGGCCTGGAGTTCAGGTTCTCATTCATTGTCATCAGTGAGTCCAGCAGTTGATCCCGAAGATCAAAGCCTGAGAGTCAATCAGAATTCCAGAAGCTGAGGCCCAAAGCCAGCAAATCCGGGTCCACTGGAGGTTGGAAGCTGAAGATGTCCTGGCCTGGGGCTGGAGGAGTGTGTGTGTGTGTGTGTGTGTTAGGAACCAGTGATCACAATATAATGGAAGTCACCCTGCAATTTGAGAGGATGAAGCTAAAGTCAGATGCATCAGTATTACAGCGGAGTAAAGGGAATTAGAGGGGCATGAAAGAGGAGCTGTCTGAAGTTGACTGACGCTAGCAGGGATAACAGCAGCTCATCACTGGCCGGAGTTTCTGAGAGCAATTCAGAAGGCACAGGATAAATACATCACAAAGATAAACAGGTATTCTAAAGGGAGATGAGGCAACCGGGGCTGACAGGGGAGGATTAAATACGAAGGTAAGTCAATCAATAATATCAATGAGGATACCAAAGGTGTTTTCAGATACTGTATATAAAGACTAAAAGAGAGGCAAGAGTAGATATTGGACGGTTGAAAATGACAGAGAGGTAGTAATGGGGGATGAACTCAGTAAGTATTTTGCATCCACCTTCACTTTGGATGGGACCAGTGATATGCCAAACATTGGAGAGTGCCAATGGGCAGAAGTGAGTGTAGTCACTATTACCCATGGAGAAGGTTGCTTTCAAAGCCAGAAAGTCTGAGGGCAGATAAATCATCTGAACCAGATGGGCTACACTTTAGGTTTCTGAAAGCAGTAGCCAAAGAGATTGTGTAGGCATTAGTAAAGATCTTTCACAAATCACAAGATTCTGGCATGGTTCTGGAGGACTGAAAAATTGCAAATGTCATTCTTGAAGAAAGAAATGAGACAGAAGAAACTTAGCCTAACCTCAGTAGGTGGGAAGATGTTGGAGTTGATTGTTAAAGATGAGGTTTAGGGTACTTGAAGGCATATAATAAAATGGGACAAAGTCAACATGGTTTCCTTAAGGGAAAATCTTGCCTGACCAACCTTTATGAATTCTCTGAAGAAATAACAAGTAGGGTAGACAAAAGAATCAGTAGATGTTTTGTGCTTATATTTTCAAAGGCCTATGACAAGGTGCCACACTTAAGGCTGCTTGGCATGATACAATCCCAAGGTATTATCAAAAAGGCATTAGCATGGCTAGAGCATTGGTTGATTGGCAGGAGTAAAAGAGTGGGAATAAATGGAGCCTTTTCTGATTGGCTGACTGTGACTAGCAGTGCTCCACAGGGTTCAGTATTGGGACCACATTGTTTTCTGCTGTTTGTCAATGATTTGTCCAAGTTTGTGTCTGATACAAAGATAGGTGGGGGCACAAGTTCTGTTGAGGAAGCAAGGAGGCTACAGAAAGACTTAGACAGATTATGAGAATGAGCTACAAAGTGGCAGATGGAATAGAGTGTCAGAAAGTATCTAGTCATGCAGTTTGGTACAAGGAATCAAAGCATAGATTATTTTCGAAATGGGAAGAAAATTCAAAAATCTGAGGTGCAAAGGGACTTGGAGTGCTCATGCAAAATTCCCTAATAGTTAATTTGCAGGTTGAGTCCCTGGTGAAGAAGATAAACACAACTGATATCATTCATTTCGAGAGGTCTAGAATATAAAAAAAACAAGGATGTAATGTTGAGACATTATAAGGCACTGGTGAGGCCTCAAGTGAGCATTGTGAGCAGTTTTGGGTCGTTATAAAATGCAAACTGCTCACCAGGGCGCTTACACCAACTTGACTCGTTAGCTAACTCTACTAACAGCTGCGCGACTTAGTGGTGAGAAGGCCACCTTTCATAAGCAATATGCGTCTAGGGTCTGTATGATTTGGGGTTCAACCAAACAGGAACGTCAGGATGTTCCAATTAAAGGAACCTCAGTATGAGCGAATGCTGTGTAAATACTGCCCATACACAGTTATTGGTAGTCCAGAAATGACAGATCATACACCAGCATAAAAATCATAAGGAAAGTATATTTACCAATTTTCCAATCTATCAAACAGTTAACAGAGAAAGAAAAAGAAAGGTAAAAGGTCCCATTACAGTTAAACCAGTCTACGTGTGCACATAAACACTGGAGCTCATTTCTGTAGTAGCTGGGAGTATCACTTTACTCATCATGCTGAAATCTCATCACCACCCATATGTAGAATGTCCCTTCTTGGAATCCTCCATCCCGGGAAGCACTCCCTGCAGTAGGGTATCCCCTTAAGACGAGATGCTCCAGCCATGTTCCCTGGCGCTCTTCTCCCCACACCCCCTACCGGAAGACCCCAAACCAGACTATGATCCTTCAGAAATCTCTTCCCAGCTCTCTAGAACCTTCTCACACATCCCACAATCCTGAAAGGCTGACACAACATTCCTTAACTTGGACAACATGGCTCCTTATCTTTAACCGAAGCCAAAATTCTCTTACCAGCAGGACACACTGATTTTACAGAAACTGCTAAAATAAAATACCTAAACACGAGGAAATCTGCAGACGCTGGAAATTCAAGCAACACACACAAAATGCTGGTGGAACGCAGCAGGCCAGGCAGCATCTATAGGAAGAAGTACAGTCGACGTTTCGGGCCAAGACCCTTCGTCAGGACTAACGGAAAAAAGAGATAGTAAGAGATATGAAAGTGGGAGGGGGAGAGGAGACCCAAAAGGATAGAAGAAGACAGGAGGGGGAGGGATGAAGCTAAGAGCTGGGAGGTTGATTGGCAAAAGGGATACAAGGCTAGAGAAGGGAGAGTATCATGGGATGGAAGGCCTTGGAAGAAAGAAAGAGGGAGGGGAGCACCAGAGGAAGATGGAGAACAGGCAAGGAGTTACTGGGAGAGGGAAAGAGAGAGAGAGAGAAAAAAGAAATCTATATATAATAAATACATACAGAAAGAAAGAAAGAAAGATGGATAAATAGGAAATGAAATGCCTCACAGCATAGCCATAGAAATCTTAACTAGGGCATTACATAAGAAAAGATGTGCTGACATTGAAAATGGTTCAAAGCAGTTTCACAAAAATGATTCTGCGATTGAAAGACTTATCATATGAGGAGCGTTTGATGACTCTGGGCCTCTACTCACTGGAATTCAGAAGAATGGGGCCAGAGAATGGGATCAAGAAGGAAAAGGAGCAGACTGGGTGAGCCAAATGGCCAGATCCTGCTCCAATGTTTTATGTTCTTTAGCAGAGTCTGAATGTTTGGCTGAAGAGGCAGATCCCAGAGCTAGGATAACCCATGGTGCCACTTAGCTCACACTATTGCAGTGAAGAATGAGGGTGAATTGAAACCAGAAGAGGTCATTCACTTCCACAAGGGTTTCCTGCCTTTCAGCTACGGAAGGAGATAGAGGAGAGCTTAGTGACATGGTGTTATGTCAATGACCTTTCTCTCAATGTCAACAAAAGAGCTGGTCATTGACATCATGCAAATGCTTCTGTCTACATCAAAAGTGTTGAGGTTGAGTGGATTAACAGCTTCATGTTCTTATCCGTGAACATTATCAATAGCTTACCCTGGTCCAACTATATTGATGTCATGGCAAAGAAAGTGAGAAAGAGTAGGGGGAGGGGAGGAGCATAAGTTGGCAGGCAATGGGTGAATCCAAGTGAGAGGAGGGAGGCAGGAAGATGGAGTGGGTGCAGAAAAGGAATGATATAAGAAACCACGAGGTGATAAGTGAAAAAGCTCAGCAGATCAGGCTGAGATTGATGGAGAGAGGAAAAGACTTAAAATGTTGCAGGTTGATGACCTTTTAGCATGCCCTCTGACTTGCTGCGTATTACAAGAATTTTCAGTCTATTTTTCAAATTTCTAACATCCATAGCTATTTTGTATTCTGTGGTCTGTACATCTCAAGCTTCAGTAGAACTCTAGCCTCTGCTGGATGTGCAACATACTTCTGCCATTCTCTGTATGAAGAAGTGCCTTCTAATTTCATCCTTGAATGCCTCATTTTAATTTTAATGTTGGAGCAAGGCAAGGCAGCATAAATTTCAACATTGTGCCAATTTATTCTTGGCCCTTATTGCATGGAACAGTTTCTCTCATTCCAGTTTATCAACTCCTTTAATTACCTCATATACATCACTCTATCCCTCTACATTCAAGGGAGTGTACTGTGACCTGATCACATCACCATTTTAGCACCAGTATCTCTGAGATACAACACCAGAATTGAACACTGTTGAATCAAAGCTTCACAGAACTGAGGGTAACTTCTATCAGCTTGACATAGAGGCTCAATCTTTTAGACAATATATGGTATCTGTGCACTGGTTTTTAATGAAGGAAAGTGTGGAGTGGACTTACTAAAATGGAAAGAGAAGTGAGATGTTAGGAAGGGTGGTAGGGAGGATATCCAGAGTTTGAGACTTGCCTAGTAGATGCCCATACTTGTTTATCATAAGAAGAAAAAAATCCACAAAAAAGAACAGTGAATATTTTTTAATCATTTTTTGCTGAGGATGAACTAGAAATGGTAATATCCTCACTGGCCTTTCAAAATCTCTCATAGATTTTATTTCTGATGAAAGACTTTGAGTTTTTTTTCCCCATTCTGCTTGCCTTTAATCCAACTTCCCACAAGAGAGCTCTCCTTCTCATTCTGTCTAATTTTCAAACTTTCCTATTAACTTTAGCTCCTTTCCCAGCCAACTTTTCCTATTGCTTTTCCTCCCAAAGTCCAAGGCTGTTCATGTGCCAGGCAAGGCATTAGCTGTATGTTCTTCCTGATACAATTTTATTTTATTGCTTTCATTTATTTATTGAGATACTGTGTGGAATAGACCCTTCTGGACCTTCCTGGCATGCCATGCAATCCCCAAATTCGATCTGAGCCTAATTCACAATTGTCCAATACGACAAAAAATCTACTAACTGGTAGGTGTTTGGACTGTGTGAAGAAACTAGATCACCCAGAGGAAACCTGTGCAGTCACAGAGAGAATGTAGAACTCCTTACAGCCAATGCTGGGATTGAACCTGGGTCGCTAGAACTATAAAGTACTGCGTTAACCACTACACTCTGGAGCTGCCCAATCATTTTACCACTGGTATCGCTGAGATACAATACCAGACTGACCATTGTAGAATCAAAGCTTCACAGAATCGAAGGGTATCTGGGGGCTCCTTTACCCCTTTGACTAGTCTGGCCACTTCACCAGTAAAAACAGCAATTTGCTTTAAAGGAAAGTTAAAGGCCATTTTTGTGCCTTATTTTAAAGAGAAGCAGTAGTATCATCATAAGCAAGATCATGCAAGTTTTCAGTACTCCAGGTGTGGCCCCACTAGTACACTGTACAGCTGCAGCATCAATTCTGTGCTCTTAAATTCAATCCCTCTAGCAATGAAGGCCAACATTCCCATTTGCCTTCTTGATAGCCGGCTGCACCTACAAACTGGCCTTTTGTGATTCATGCACAATCACTCCCAAGTCCCTCTGTACAGCAGCATGCTGCAAATTTTTACCAATTATATAATAAACTGATCTTCCATTTTTCCTTCCAAAGTGGATGACCTCGCACCTACCAACATTGTGCTCCATCTACCAGACCCTTGCCCACTCACTTAACCTATCTGTATTTTCTGCAGACTCTACATATCTTCTGCACAATTTGCTTTTACATCTCTCTGTAGATTCTCCATATCTTCCGCACATGACTCTTTTTGGTAAGATAATATGAAGAGATGCATCTGAGAATAGTAACAAGGGTTAACCAGAGGAAAGGATGTGGTACTGAACATAGACAGCATGAAGGGAAAAGTAAACTCTAAGGAAATAAATTGAACATGTGTGTACTGACCAGATGTTAACAAGAGTTTATGGAGGATAATTTTAATCAATATAGCTAAGGAACCATGTAGACAATTATATGGTCTATCTAGGCAATCTAAAACATATTGAAAGTTAATGTGAGGTGTGAAGAGTCAGGTTGTCAACAGAATCCCTTCAAAGTACTGGGTGTATAAAACCTTCAGGAAGACAATGCACTGCAAAGTAATTTTTCTCTCTACGGAGATTCATGGAGCACAGCAGCAGTAGTGATCACTGGCTTAAACTTTTTGTCTTTTATAAAATAAAACTTTCCAATGTTCTTTATGGAGTAAAATCAAACAAAATGCCACCCTCAAATATTTCCAAGGGTCACACTCAGACATGGAAGCACAGTGGCTACAAAGTTCAATCGGTTGTGTTGCTCAGTCCGCCAGACAAATGAGGGCATGATTAAGCATCTATTGCCTTAATGAAAAGTTACCAATTTTTATTTATAAATATGTAAATACTATAATTATATCATTGCATTTAATTAGTCATTTTTCAAAGTTACTGTCTTGTGATATGATAGCAAAAATTCTCTCTGATCAACACAGTTTCTTGAGCTGATCCCAACTCTTAACAAGTTTTTGCTTTGTTTTCTTCTCTTCCAGTGATAGTGTTGACTTTCAGTTCAACTAAGAACACTTTATCCCTAGCTGTCTTCCAGCACCAGCTCAGCTGGTGTTCGAACCACATGGTGTAAGGAGTGATTCATTAATTTATCAAAAAATTTGTTCTTTTTTGATCCAGTGATAATTGACACTTCTTTGAATTTATATCTAGCATTTGTTTGATCTGGGCATATTTAATAATTTATATTGTAAACTCCACTATTCTGTTAGAAGTAAGTTGGCACTGTGGAACTCTGGTATGCTTTGCACAATGTCTAAATTTTTCTGAAATAATGTGTGGTGCATTATCTGACACATCCTTTTCAGGAAATAAAGGTAAAACAAACAAACTTCACAAAATAGTCAGCATTCGTCATGAGCCCTGCCGGCCTGTGTACCTTTATTTGTTAATTGTTGTCTTATCTGGAGTTGTTAAGCTCTTGTGCTTCCTGTATAATCTTGACAAGTCTATTTTGGCACAGGTTTTCTGCATACTGTGATGACTTAAAGTGGACTCCCAATCACTGCTTATCATGGGGTCCTTGTGTTCAGAGAATGATTCATCTCACAGTGGAATTAGAATTGACTTTATTTCTTACATCCTTCACTTTCATGAGGAGTAAAAATATTCACATTACATCTCTGTCCAAATGTGAAATGTGCAATTTATAGTAATTTGTAATAAATATTATGTACAACAGGACAGTCAATATAACTTAGAAATACAATTGTACAGCATGAATTAATCATTCTGATGGCCTGGTGGAAGAAGCTGTCCCAGAGACTGCTGAATCCTGGTTTTAATACTGCAGTACCGTTTCCTGGATGGTAGCAGCTGGAACAGTGTGTGGTTGGGGTGACTGAGGTCCCCTATGATCCTTCCAGCCGTTTTTCTGCACCAGTCTCTGTAAGTGTCCTAGAATGGGGGAAGTTCACACCTACAGATGTGCTGGGCTGTCTGCATCACTCTGCAGAGTCCTGCGTTTGAGGGAGGTACAGTTCCCATACCAGGCAGTGATGCAGCCAGTCAGGATGCTCTCAGTTGTGCCCCTGTAGAAAGTTCTTAGGATTTGGGGACTCATGTCAAACTTTAGCCATCTGAGGTGAAAGAGGTGATGGTGTGCTTTTTTCACCACACAGCTGGAAGGTACAGAACACATGAGCTCCTCGGTGATGTGGATGTCAAGGAACTTAAAGCTGTTCACTCTCTCAACCCCAGCTCCATTGATCTCAATAGGGGTTAGCCAGTCTCCATTCTTCCTGTAGTCCACAACCAGCTGCTTTTTTTTTGTTGCGATTTTGAGGGAGAGGTTGTTCTCTTGACACCACTGTGTCAGTGTAATAACTTCTTCTTTTCTGGCTGCCTCATTATTATTTGAGATAAGGCCAATCAGTGTAGTATTATCTGCAAATTTCATTAGCAGATTGGAGTGTGGGTGGGAACACAGTCATGTGTATACAGAGAGTAAAGGAGGGGGCTTAGGACACAAACCAGAGGGGCTCCTGTATTGAGAGTCAGAGGGGCAGAGGTGAGGGAGCCCACTCTTACCACCTGCCGGTGATCTGACAGGAAGTGCAGGATCCAGCTGCACAAGGCAGGGTGAAGGCAGGCCGAGGACTCTGAGATTTTTGTAAAGCCTGGAGAGAATTATGTTTTTGAATGCTGAACTGAGGTCCAAGACCAACATTCTCACATAAGCATCCTTCTTCTCCAGATGCGTAAGGACAGTATGTAGAGCAGTGGCTATTGCGACATCTGTCGAGCGGTTGAGAATGTAGGGGGTCCAGTGTGGGTGGTAGTATGCTGCAGATGTAATCCTTGATCAGCTTCTCAAAGCACTTGCTTATTATTGAGGTGAGTGCAATAGGTCGACAGTTGTTTAGACATGTTATCTTGATCTTTTTAGGTACAGGAATAATGGTGGATGTTTTGAAGCAGGAGGGCACTCTACACTGGGAGAGGGAGAGATTAAAAATGTCTATAACACACCTGCCACATCCTGAGTACCCGCCCTGGGATGCCATCTAGTCCTGCAGCCTTACGACTGTCCAGTCCTTGGAATTACCTGCGTATGTCAACCTCAGAGATGGCCAAGGTGCAGGTCACCTCAACGGCTCTCTTCTAGGGGGGTGGGGGGGGTAGATTTAGCTCATCTGGGAGAGAGGTAGCACCACTGTGTTCAGCTCTGAAGTCTGCAGTGGTGTGCTGACCTTGCCATAAGCTGTGTGTGGTTTTGGGTCTGGATCTTGTCCCCGTATTGTTTCACTGCCTTGATGATTCTGTGTAGACCGTAGCTGCATTTTTTTGAGATCCTGTTGGTTATTGGCAACGTAAACTCTGTGTCGTGCAGCATGCAAGGAACTGTTGTTCCAGGGTTTCAGGTTTGGAAGGACCTTGACCAATTTTTGGGAGACAACGTCCTTGCTGCACTTCCTTCCGTGAACACGGAGACATCCTCATCAAAAAAAGACATTCCGGTTGATATTATCAGAGCAGTCCTGAGCAAGGAACCCGATTGATCAGGCCAATACTGGACGGTGTTAACTATCGCCACCTCTTGTTTGAGCTTCTGCCTGCAAAAGCAAGATGGAGGATTGATGCAACCTCCCACGCAGCAGAGGGAGGAGCGCTTTGTAAGCGTTGCGGAAAGGAGAGTAGCAGTGGTTGAGTATGCTATCTCCCCGTATGCTCACCTGGACGTGTTGACAGGACTTCAGAGAGACCGGGTCAAGACGCTAATGCGCTGCTGGAATCCCTATAAGTAATCTCTTGTTTCTGTCTCTGCGTGGGAGTCTGTCACTCCTCCATGCCTGGGTTTAGTCGTTCATCAGCACACACCGTGACAGCAGCACTCTGCCAAAAATGGAGTCAGCAGAGGTTCAACAGGGGCTTGGACAGCTGTCAGCTGGGGGTGGTGGTGCCTTCTATTCTCCGTTCTTGTCCCAAGGCTACCTTCTGAATTTCTTGAGTCCTCTTTCCAAGCTTCTCTAGTCTACATTCAAAGTTGTCAAGATTTCCTGGGTTTCCCATGGCCATTAAGGTTTCAAACGACTATTCCAGGTTTCTAACTACTACTCTAGGCGTCCAAGAACTACTCCATGTTCCCAAGTTAGATTCTGTGTTTCTGAGTTATATGCAATGCTTCAGAGGTATATGCAATATTCCCAAATTTACCAGCCCTTTCTTAAGAACATCAGGTCTGTCTTCACTTTATCAGCCCTGTCTCAAGCTTCCCAGGGCTCCCTGGGCTGTCAGGTACGAGCCTTAGGGAAAGAAGTACTGTTATGAGCCCTGAGTGCCTGTGCACCTATATTTGTTAATTGTTGTCTTATCCTGAATCATTAAGCCCTTGAGCTTTCTGTTTAATCTTATCAAGTTTATCTTGTGTGCCACTGCATATTGCGATTTTTAAATGTGGACTTCCAGTTAGCACTTATCGTGGGGTCCTTGTGTTTCGAGAGAGATTTGTCTTCCTGTGTTGCTCGGTAATGCCACCAAAATTCTGCTGGAGTTTCTACGAACACACGAAAGCTGTCGTTCCTCCACAGATGGGTTTGTTCATTTGAGAGTGCACACCGTGACAATATCTTTGGATTGTTCAGTTCAATGGATAAGTCTGCCTACTTTAAATGACTGCAATTGTTGGCTGCAGGATTTCTGTGGAGCCATTCCTGCAAGGGTTAGGGTACTGACTGACTGACTGACCTGTAAGGGGAGCATCATTTCACCATTGCATCTGTGTTAATATACAGTGTAACCCACATCTTTCCACTTACCCTACCCTTACTCCACTGTGCTGCCCAGATCATGCAAATCTCATAACAACTGTGATCTCGCTCCTCATCAGGCACATTATTGGTAAAACAGCAACCGAATCACTGAGTCATTCATAACCACAATATTAAAGTGAATAATGTCACCTGAATCTGACATCAGAGACAGGCGACCCATGTCGGAACAGCTCCGGACCTTAACTAGAATGAAATCTCTTACTTCCCTACCAATATCATCTGCAAAGGCAGGCAGCTCATGCAAAAGTGCCAAGCGAAACAGTCTTTCCCCTTCAGGAGGGACTTGAATCAGAGCGGGGTCTATTTAAGGCAGAGATGGATAAAGGGGAGAAAGTGGGAGAAAGAGGATGAAAAAATAATTAGCCATGGTGGAGCAGATTTGATAGGCTGGATAACCTAATGATGCTCCTATAACTTAGGGACATATGACCTTATGATCTCGTCATCTGGACAAAGAAATGGCAAATGGCTCAGAGCAGAGGCCAGATAAAGACAGCACGTCTCATTGAGAATGAGTCATACTTTAAAACAGAGAGTGAGAGGGTGAGATCTGAGCAGAGCCGGAGGTATTTAAAAACTACAAGTCCCATTGTGAGTGAGTTTCACTAGAGCCAATAAAAAGCAGCAAGGTTTAAGTGAAGCAGCCCTGTGGGAGCAGCTGTTGTTGGAGTGGGTGGTGCTAGAGTAAAAAACCAAGGTTTTGGCGAGAAGAGGCGGAGGCACAGGCGAGAAGCAGGGAATAGCAGGTATGGATTTTGCATTATATACTGTATAGTACTAGTTTTATATAGCAAAAAGATAACAAATCACAACCTTGTGACCACACATCCAGCAAGCGTTGGCTGCTTGAGCAGCCCAGGCGCAATGTTGATGACTTCAATCACTCTGATACACCGAGGAGGAGGAAAGTTATGTGAATGCTGCATTTCAGCAGGCAGTTGTACCCGTTAAGATTGAAACCAATATGGTCAGAGGAACCTAGACATAGCACCCATTATGGCAAAACAAGCCCACCACTTTGTTGTCTTATTGGGTGACTGGCATCACCACATAACCAATATGACGGTGCTCCTCTGACCATTGTAAGCTGTGACCAGAAAGAAGTTTAGTTTTGTATGGGGCCCGAACAACAATCAGCTTTTGAGGTTGCAAAGGAGGCTGCCGCCACTGCATTGCCCCCATCTCCTCATCGAAAGGGCCTCCCCTTTGAACTGCAAGTTTCTGCTAAAGATGACATGGATGTCTGCAGCCTCTTGGACTTCTGGTCCTGAAAGCTTCCTGATGCTGCATTTGAGAAACAGCTCGTTGCCCGCTTCTAGGCTTTCAGAGTGACTGAAACACAGACAGGAGATTCCCTTATCTCTCTCTCTGCCATGACCTTCCCATTGTGGGATAGGTACTCACTGACACACTCTCCTGTGCACAATAGAGTTCAATTGTCAAGTGCATGGTTATGAACGAGCATCAGAGAGACTGAACAAGATTAATAAAATATGCAAACTGGGTGCTAACTGGCCTTTTGTGTGGGGTGTTCCCTTTGACCTTCTATCTCCTGTTCAGCAGCAGCTCACCTGGTTCACCAATGGCTGTGCAATATGAAAGAATGGCCGTCGCTGTTGGAAGGCTGCCGTCTTGAATCCTTTCACTCAACAAGTTCTAAGAAAGGAAGGCTCTGATATGTCGACTCAATGAGCAGAGCTCGTAGCCGTGCATACTGTCATCATGCATGAAACTCCTGGGAAGATGGTGGCGCATTTGATCGCAGCGGCTTCTACAAGGTCAATAAAGGGTGCTATTGTCCTTTTTAAATGTACTTTATGTGATCACAAGATCCTACTAGGCATTAAGAACTGCATGTCTACCCCACCAGGGAGCTGCTCATTGCTGAGAAAACGAAGGAGCTGCGCATCATGGTGCTGCCTGAGTCGAAGGAGGCATACCGTCTAATAGCAAGTAACTGTCTTGGTCACTGTTCTTGTGATCACTAGACCCTTTGTGATGTGCAATGCCACAAGTTCAATTCACTGATTTGCTCGTTCAGAGCAGGGTGGACGGCTGGGGAGCTGATTGGTCTTGGCCGTAGCACGGACTAAGCCTCAAGCTGTGGTTTTGCCTATTTACAGCCGCTAGGAGAGAGGCGCTGGAACCAGAGCACTCCGCCAAGCCGCTTTGGAGTGGCATTCAGGCTGGAGTCAGTGCTGCCCCCCAGTGTTCACTCAGCAGAAGACAAGCTGTATTGTGTTTGACTGCAAGTTTCTGCGGCATTCATGGCTCAAGTCTGGACTTCTTTGTTGTGTAACTGTATGTTACTGATACATTCATCTTTTATGTGCAACATGTGCTTTGTGCTGTGTGACTTGGTACTGTGTTTTGTACTTTGGCTCTGGAGTAACACCACCTCGTTTGTCTGTATTCGCATACAATTGAACTTGAATTGAATTGAAACAGACCGTATTTATATCGATATTTGGACTGTTGCTAATGGACTAGCTGTCTGGTTGTCCAGGTGAAACCAGCAGTCTTGCACTGCTATGGGTATCCATTATGGGGAATGGAGTTATGGAACCGGTCATCGCATTTTACGATTGCAGCTTACCACGTCGATGTCCTTTTGAAAGATAATTCACTGATGACAAGATTTAGTGCTTCTGTTGTTACGGTGACATCTCACCCCAAGCCTCAAGCACTGTTATAGCCACTTGCTCAGTGGGCCTGTGACTCTTATAGTCGTTCTGGGGTACAGTGTATTGTGGAGTGGTCTAGACAGTAGGGTTTATTCCTGCCCACCGATGTAGCTTGTACAGTGGTAGGGAATTGTGGGTTATGTTTGGAAATTAAGAACTGACATTTTTTTGAAAATTTCTCTTATCTGGCTTTCACCATCAGTATGCCCCTGCTCAGACTTAGCAATAAATTATGTCAGTCCCCTTCCTTGACAAAAGCAATTCCAATCCCTCCTCAGTAATGGTGGACATGTATTCTGGTCTTTTGATGACAATACCTACTGTTAAAGCTAATCACGATGGTATATCTTCTTTTTGCAACAGGTGATCCCCATGAAATTCAGACCAACAATGGTTTTCTCTTTCAGGGTTTTGTGACCAAGAGAGAATGAAAACTATCTCTCCCTTTTTGTTCTTTAAAGATTAAAGCTTTCTTCTGTTTTAATGTTAGTCTTGTGTTTTGTTGGATGTTGAACTTCTGTTGAGACTCAACAACCCAGTGATAACATTGTGATTTGTGAAAATAATATTATTGATTTGGGAAAAGATGTCCATTATGTGATATGTGCGAATTAGGGGCATATAATTGTGATAGAATATTGTAAATCTAGAGTGAATGGCTTCATACAACTTTTTCTGTGAAATGAGGCAGCGAAACAACAGGACAGAGACAAGATTCAGACTCAACTTTCCACCAATAACACACGCAGCTTGTGGCGTTGTCTGCACACCATCGCAGACTTCAAAGCTAAACGCAGTGGAGTTTCCAACACTGATGCCTTGCTCCCAGCTGAGCTAAATCTTTTTTACGCACGATTCGATGTCACCAATACTGAGGTGACCTGCAGATGATGCGACCGGCAGCTTGGTCATCTCTGAGGCCGAGGTACGTATATGTCTCCAACGGGTGGACAGTCTCAAGGCTGCAGGACCGGACAGTATCCCAGGGTAAGTACTCAGGATGTGCGCAGCACAACTGGCAGGTGTGTTTACAGACATTTTTAATCTCTCCCTCTCCCAGTGTAGAGTGCCCTCCTGCTTCAAAACATCCACCATTGTTCCGGTACCGAAAAAGAACAAGGTAACATGGCTGAACGACTGACGGCCTGTCGCACTCACCTCAATACCAAAACAAATGCTTTGAGAGGCTGGTC
Organism: Hypanus sabinus; assembly: GCF_030144855.1. Classification (NCBI taxonomy): domain Eukaryota; kingdom Metazoa; phylum Chordata; class Chondrichthyes; order Myliobatiformes; family Dasyatidae; genus Hypanus; species Hypanus sabinus. The sequence goes on from NC_082732.1 coordinate 13,411,452, forward strand.
AAGGACTGTATCTGCAGCATGCTGCCACCCACACTGGACCCCCCTACAATTCGCTTCCCAACACAACCGATCGACAGATGACTCAATAGCCACAGCTTTACACACCATCCTTCCACATCTGGAGAAAAGGGATGCTTATGTGAGAATGCTGTTCAACACCATAATTCCCTCCAGGCTCGACAAGAAGCTTAGGGACCTCGGGCTTCACCCTGCCTCGTGCAGCTGGATCCTGGACTTCCTGTCAGATCACCAGCAAGTGGTAAAAGTGGGTTCCCTCACCTCTTCCCCTCTGACCCTCAACACAGGAGCCTCTCAGGTCAGTTCTTAAGCCCCTTCCTTTACTCTCTGTACACCCATGACTATGTTGCCACCCACTGCTCCAATCTGTTAATTAGATTTCCTGACGACACTACACCGATTGGCCTAATCTCAAATAATAATGAGGCAGCCTACAGAGAGGAAGTCATCACCCTGACACTGTGGTGTCAAGAAAACAACCTCTCCCTCAATGTCAGAAAAACAAAGGAGCTGGTTGTGGATTACAGGAGGAATGGAGACAGGCTAACCCCTATTGACATCAATGCATCTGGAGCTGAGAGAGAACAGCTTTAAGTTCTTCAATATAAACATCACCAGGGATCTCATGTGGTCTGTACATACTGGCTGTGTGGTGAAAAAAGGTACTATGGCACCTCATTCACCTCAGACAGTTGAAGGAGTTTGGTATGGCCCTCAAATTCTAATAACTTTCTATAGGGGAACGATTGAGACCATCCTGACTGGTTGCATCACTGCCTGGTATGGGAACTGTACTTCCCTCAATCGCAGGACTCTGTAGAGAGTGATGTGGACAGCCCAGTGCATCTGTAGATGTGAACTTCCCACTCTTCAGGACATTTACAAAGACAGGTGTATAAAAAGAGCCCGAAGGATAATTAGAGACCCGAGTCACGCCAACCACAAACTGCTACCACCCAGGAAATGGTTCCGCAGCATAAAAGCCAGGACCAACAGGCTCTGGGACAGGTTCTTCCACCAGACTATCAGACCGCTTAATTCACGCTAATGCAACTGTAATTCTATGTTATATTGACTATCCCGTTGTACATAATATTTATTATAAATTACTATAATTGCACATCTGAATGGAGAGGTAACGTAAAGATTTTTAGTCTTCGTGTATTTGAAGGATGGAATAAAGTCAGTTCAGTTCAATTCAATTCAATTCAAGTTCTCAATTGACTGTAATTTGACTCTTGCATCCCTGTTTACAATATTCTGTTTGTAGATCGTATTCATTCTGTTTGAATTGTCAACAACACGTAGCTAACACACCAACTCCCACCCCCACCGTCCCAGGGATGAGGACATATATTTCAATGTGAATTTTGAGGTTAATCCTTGGATCCCATATAATTTCTCATAATTTAATAATCCTGATAATATTAGTTTTAATAATCCAAGAGACATTAATATGTATTCTTCATTTTAAGCAGAAGGGAGAGTTGTATGTATTTTTCACCTAACAGGCATTCGAGTGGTGGATTTTGTGATATTAAATTTTTTTAAATGTTGGACAAATGTCTGGAGGGTGAAATGACAATATAACTCTTTCTGAGCTCTTAGCATGTGGGGTCTGTTAATGTCTGTAGAATGTCTATTAGTGACTAAATATCTGTTGGCTACTTTGAGGGCTAAGTTGATGGTTTTTTTCTTAGTGTCTGTATTTGAGCTTATTGAATTGAATTGACCATTTCTTAACGTCTTTCAGATACAGCAGTAAAAGCCTTTATATTATGTCTCTGTCTAAATGTGCAATCATTGTAATTTATAATCATTTATAACAAATAGAACAGTCAATGTAATATAGAGTAAACTCAGATCAGCGTGAGTTCATCAGTCTGATGGCCTGGTGGAAGAAGCTGTCCCAGAGCCTGTTGGTCCTGGCTTTAATGCTGCGGTACCGTTTCTCAGATGGTAGCAGCTGGGATAGATTGCGGTTGGGTTGGCTTGGGTCCCCAATGATCCTACAGGCCTGTTTTACACACTAGTCCTTGTAAATGTCCTGAGTCATGGGAAGTTCACAACTACAGGTGCACTGGGCTGTCCGCAGAGTCCTGCGATTAAGGGAGGCACAGTTGCCATACCAGGCAGTGATGCAGCCAGTCAGGATGCTCTCAATTGTGCCCCTGTAGAAAGTTCTTAGGATTTGGGGGCCCATACCAAACTTCCTCAACTGTCTGAGGTGAAAGAGGTGTTGTTGTGCCTTTTTCACCACACATCTGGTGTGTACAGACCACGTGAGGTCCTCGGTGATGTGGATGCCAAAGAACTTAAAGCTGTTCACCCTCTCAACCCCAGATCCATTGATGTCAGTAGGGGTTAGCCCGTATCCATTCCTCCCGTAATCCACAACCAGCTCCTTTGTTTTTGCAGGAGAGGTTGTTTTCTTGACTTCACTGTGTCAGAGAGATGACTTCTTCCCTGTAGGCCACCTCATTATTGTTTGAGATAAGGCCAATCCGTGTAGTGTCGTCGGCCAATTTAATGAGCAGATTGGAGCTGTGGGTGGTGATATAGTCATGGGTATACAGGGAGTAAAGGAGGGGACTCAGTACACAGCCCTGAGGGGTTCCTGCATTGAGAGTCAGAGGGTTGGAGCTGTGGGAGCCCACTCTTACTAACTGCTGGTGATCTGACAGGAAGTCCAGGATCCAGCTGCACAAGGCAGGGTCAAGGCCAAGGTCTCTGAGCTTCTTGTTGAACCTGGATGGAACTATGGTGTTGAATGCTGAACAGCATTCTCACATAAGCATCTTTCTTCTCCAGATGTGTAAGGACGGTGTGTAACGCAGTGGTTATTGCGTCATCTGTTGATCAGTTGTTTCATCCGGGAGACAACATCGTCAATGCACTTCCGAATGAAGCACGTGACTCCATGTGTGAACTTGGAGACATCTTCATCATGGAAAGACATTCCAGTCGACGTCATTGAAGCAGTCCTGCAGCATGGAGGCCGACTGGTCGGAACCACAGTGGACGGTTTTAACCATGGCCACACCTTGTTTGGCTTCTGCCTGTATGTCGGCAAACGCAGGATCGAAGAGTGATCGGATTTGCCGAAAGCTGGGCAAAGGAGAGCTTTGTAAGCATTGTGGAAGGGAGTGAAACAGTGGTCAAGTGTGTTATCTCCATGAGTACTCACCTGGTTGTGCTGACAGAACTTCGGAGAGACTTTCATCAGTGATGCGCAATTAAAGTCACCGGCAACGATGAAGGCAGCCTCTGGGGGTGCAGTCTCCGCCGTGTTGATGATCTCGTACAGTTCCTCGAGAGCCAGGTCAGTATCAGCCTGCAGCGGAATGTACAATGCTGTGATGATAACAGCTATGAACTCCAGGCAGCCAGTAAGGTCAGCACGGCAGCCCCAGGTATTCCAGGTCTGGAGAACAAAAGAATTTGAGAGCATGCACATTCTGGGGGGTCGCACCAAGCATTGTTGACCGTGAAGCATACCCCCTCCTCCTTTATTCTTCCCAGTGAGGTTTTTTGATCTGTCTGCCCAGAACAGGGAGAACCCAGAGGGTTCGAAGGCATGATCTGGTATATCCTCCATCAGCCAGATCGCCACGAAGCACTAAATGTCGCATTCCTTTGTTACCTGCTGATAGGAGATTCTGGCTCTCAGTTCACGAAGCTTGGTGTCCAGGGACTGAACGTTAGCTAACGTTAGCCGGGGAGCGGCAACTGATTTGCATGCCATCTCAGCCTCACCACGATGCCAGCCCTTCTCTCTTGCCTCCGGCACTTCTTCCGATGTAGTGGCATTGTGAGAGATGAGTCTCCCATGGATCATGCAAGCAGGAGATCCCAGTGTAGGAAAGACGGCACATCGTGGGTAAATGCCGTCTTTCTGATGTTCCGGCTATCAGCTACTTGAACAGAAAATGCTAAGAAAATCGTAGAAATTAGTATACTGTAGATTTGGAATGGAGCTGCTGTATGTGGCACCACCTTGTGTCTAGACATTAATGCCCTTTTGTAAGTCCAAAGAAATGTTGTGTGAAAAGCATTGGTGGCGTAATGGATGAGAAGCTCCCATTACTGTGTCTAATTGAATTATAAGGATATGCTGATCACTGTGTTAATGGACACAGGACGTGTTTGAAAAAAGACAGTCTGTATTGAGACAAATGATAAAAGGGTTTTTCTGTCTCAAGGTTGCTGTGTGTTTGTGAAACCCATATTTACTGGGATGCCTTTCCCTGCTTCGTTGGATTTCAATCAAGGCCCAGAAATTCACAAGGGAACTCACAAACAGTATTAAACCACAAGGGGTATATAATATAGTAAAAATAGTGGAAAGCATTTAAAAACAACTGAAGGCAACTAAGAAAGGATTAAGGAGAGAAAAGATGAAATAATAAGGTAAGCAAGCCAAAAATATAAAATAGGATATCATAAGTTTTTCAGATATATAAAAAGCAAAAGAGAGTGGATATCAGACCACTGGAAAATGTTACAGGAAAGGTAGAAATGGGGGACAAAGAAATTGTGGATGAACTCAATAAGTACTTTGCATCCACCTTCACTGTGGAAGAAACTAGCAGTATGCCAGAAACTGGAGAATGTCAGGGGAAGGAGTACAGTTATTTGAGGGAGAAGATAGCTTGCGAAGCCCGAAGGTCTGAAGGCAGATAAGTCACCTGATTCAGATGGAATACCCCCCCCCCCCAGGGTTCTGAAAGAGGTAGCTGAGAGATTGTGGTTGCATTATCAGTGATCTTTCAAGAATCACTCAATTCTGGAAGAGTTTCGCAGGGCTCGAAATTTGAAAATATCAATCCACAGTTTAAGAACAGGGGGAGGCAAAAGACAGGAAATTATAGGCAAAATAGCCTGACTACAATGGATGAAAAAATGTTGGACTCCAATTATTAAGGATGAGGTTTTGGGATATTTAGAGGCACATGATAAAATAGGTTGAAGTTAGCATTGTTTCCTTCAAGGGAAATCTTGCCTGAAAAGTGTGTTGGAATTCTTTGAAGAAATAACAGGCCAAACAGGTAAAGAAGAGTTAATGAATTTTGCATACTTATATTTTCAGAAGGCCTTTGACAAGGCACCCACATGAGGCTGCTAAGCAAGTTAAGGGACCATGGTATTACAGGAAAGTTTCTCATTAAAATATTGAAAGGCCTTAATAGAGTTAACATGGAATGGATGTTTCTTGTAGTGGTGAAGTCTAAGACCAGAGGGCACAGCTTCATAATACAAGGATGGTTCTTCAGATGAATGAGTGGTTGAGAAAATGGTTCAGGTTCTTGGGTCATTGGAGCCTTTAGTGGGGTGACCTGTACAAGGGGGTCTGTTTGCAACTGAACAAGAGTCAGCTGGAGACGCTCATGGAGTGAGTACTGTTTTGGATTCACTCCATAACCTTTACTTTTTTTAACCTTTGATCACCCTTATTCAGCTTATTTTTACCTATACCGAAAGTTTCTTTGTTAATTTTTTTTTTTGGATTTACTGCCAAGAGTTTGTTGTGAACTTTTGAAGATATGCAAACAGAAATGTCTCTCAGGTCTAAGGGATGGGATCCCAGACGCAATCCGAACGGTAACAGTAAAAAGCAGGCTCCGCCACAACAAACTCAATTAACTTTTGAATTGTTTATGGAGGTTTTGGATAAAAAATTTGCTGAACTACAACAATTTTTTAAAGAAGATATAAAGGCTTTTCAAGAGTACATGGTTAAGACGGATTTAGTAATTAAACAGCAACAAGCTCTTATTGCGTCTCTGCAAGAAGATGCTCGGAAGCGAGATTTGACTATTGAAAAACTGCAACAGGATTTAATTTCGACCATTAAGCTGATGGAAGCCCTTAATGCCAAGAGTGACGATTTTGAGAATCGGTCCAGAAGACAGAACTTACGTATACTTGGTCTTCCAGACAGCATAGAAAAAGATGACCCTTCGAAATATTTTGCTCAACTTTTAAAAGAAGCGTTTCTGACGATTTTCCCAAATAACCCTCCTTTATTGGATCAGGCACATAGAATTCGGCGTCGATCACCGAGTGCTACAGACAAACCTTCGGTGGTAATTGTCCGGTTCCATTATGTACATGACAAAGAACAACTTATAAGAGCAGCTTATCGGGCAGGAATGATTAAATTCAAAGAATTTTGCTTCCGCCTGGTCGAAGACTTTAGTCCTGACCTTTTAAAAAAAAGGCTTCTTTTTAAACCGTTGATGGCTGAATGTTATGAGAAAAATCTGAAACCTGCGCTCCTATACCCTGCGAAGCTCCGAATTTCTCCGTCGAATGCTCCACGACAGGTTTTCATTTCAACTTCAGAAGCGAGAAAATATCTGGAGGAGAACTTCCCTACTGCTACAGACACCAGTCTCTAATAAATGAATGATTCTGATCATGTAAGATGGTTCTCGATCTCTTAAACCAGAATTAAAATCTGGTTATTGGTGTAGGTTCATCCTATACTTTATACTTAAGTTAAAGTGTGTTTTCGTCATATCAATTGTTTTGCCTTATACACTTTAATCACTTAACTACATACTTGTCCATTAACTTTGTTCCTTCGAAGGTATATTTTTAATTCTTTGAAGGTGAATTTTTCTTTGATTAAGATGGTGGTTTTTTGAAAAAGATTTTTGGTTTTGCTTAAGATGGCATTATGTTTTTATTTTTTTCGCCTTTTTCCTACAATGCATCGCTTATCATAGCTTAAATATTTTTTGTTTTGTCTGGGCTAGAGCCCGATTTATAATTTTTTTAGTGATTATATTTTTATTCTTTTTATAACTAACTATACTTAGAAATATGGTTTTTATTATAGAGATTTTAATTTTTAAAGTTGGGGTGATTCTTTTATATATATCCTTTATATATGGAGTGTTCTTCAGCTGACATGGGGGTAGGATTAGTCTTACTTTTTCCCTTTTTATGTCATATTTTGGCTTTTTCTCTTTTTCTTGGGGGGTGGGGGGATGGTCTGTTTTCTAATTCTATTTTTTTTGTACCAGTTTGTGTTAGTTTTTTTATTTGGGCTGTTTTTAAACTTCAAATATGTCTGTGTTGTCGTCACTTCCGGGTCTTCTCTTTACTTTTGTTCCTCTTCCGGGTGCATGAGTTTATAAGTTGGTTAACCCTTTCTATACCAAAGGGTTAATTTTAGAATTATGGCTCAGACCATTAATTTTGTGTCTTGGAATACTAATGGTTTAAATCATCCAATTAAACAAAAGAAGATTTTCAAAGTATTCCAAAGACTTAATGCTCATATCATTTATGTACAAGAAACTCATGTGAGGAAAGAGGACAAATTTCGTTTTTTTAGATTTTGGCGGGGTCAACAGTATCACGCAAATTCGAATGCTAAAGTAAAAGGAGTTTCAATTTTTATTGACTCCTCTATTTCATTTGTTCATCATGATATTTTTTCGGATCCGAATGGCAGATTTTTGTTAATTACGGGTTTACTTTGTAATAAAAAGGTTGCTTTGGTTAATGTTTATGCTCCAAATATGGATTGTCCTGACTTTTTAAAGTCTTTATTTACCTCTTTACCCAATCTAAACGAATATAAGTTAATAATGGGTGGTGACTTTAATTGTTGTTTAAATCCTCTGATGGATAAATCTTTATCTATTCAGACTTTACCTAATAAGTCGGCCACTTGTATTAACTCTTTTTTGACTGACAATGGAGTTTTTGATATTTGGAGATTCCAGCATCCTAATGTCAAAGAGTTTTCTTTTTTCTCACATGTTTATCACTCTTATTCGAGAATTGATTACTTTTTTATAGACTCTTGTTTTATTCCATTGGTAATCAGTTGTAACTATGATATTATAGCTATCTCTGATCATGCTCCATTATTACTTTCTGTGAAATTTACGGATACAGCTTCTAATGCTAGACAATGGCGATTTGACTCTACCTTGTTGCAAGACTCTGACTTTATAAAATTTATGGAGGAGCAGATCGACTTCTTCTTTTCAACTAATTCTACAGATGATATTTACTGCGGAACACTTTGGGACACTTTTAAAGCGTATATACGTGGACAGATTATTTCTTATTCTGTTGGTTTGAGGAAACGTACTAAGATGGAAACTCTTTTATTGGTTGATAAATTTAAAGAGATTGATAAGAAATATTCGATTGCTCCTAGTAAGGAGCTTTACAAACAAAGGGTTGAACTTCAAATAGAACATAGTTTATTACTTACATCCTCGATTGAAAATCAATTAATGAAAACTAAATCTGATTTTTATATACATAGTGATAAATCTGGTAAACTGTTAGCTAGTCAATTGAAGAATGCTTTGGTTAAACGTCAAATCACTAAGATTGGTCAGCAGAATGGGAATCTGACAGTTAATCATGATGAGATAAATAAGGCATTTCAAGACTTCTATACCTCCCTGTATCAATCTGAATTTCCTCAAGATCATAATACCATGTCTGATTTTCTTGGGAAATTAAATTTTCCAAGATTATCATCTGATGATCTTTTGATATTGGATACTCCTATTATGGATGTAGAAATTAAGGGGGCTATTTCCTCAATGAATTCTGGGAAAGCACCGGGTCCAGATGGTTATACAGTTGAATTCTTTAAATTTTTTTCCGCTACTCTTTCCCCTTGGTTAGGTAAGGTTTTTGAGGAAGCCATTAGATTGGGGAATTTGCCACAATCTTTTTATAGAGCTTCCATTTCTTTAATATTGAAGAAAGATAAAGACCCTACTAACTGTGCTTCTTATAGACCTATATCTTTATTGAATGTAGACTCCAAGATTTTTTCCAAGTTACTGGCATCTAGATTGGAGAAGGTATTACCCAAAATTATTTCAGATGATCAAACTGGTTTTATTAAAAATCGTTATTCTTTTTTTAACATTAGGAGATTGTTGAATATTGTTTATACTCCCTCACATGGCACTTCAGAATGTGTGATTTCATTAGATGCGGAGAAAGCATTTGATAGAGTTGAATGGCCTTACTTATTTAATGTGTTGGAGAAGTTTAATTTTAGTCTGATATTTATATCATGGATTAAATTGATCTATCATACTCCAGTAGCCTCAGTGTTTACCAATAATCAAAGATCTCCCTTTTTTCGCCTATTTCGGGGCACTAGACAAGGACGACCTCTTAGTCCATTACTATTTAACATTGCCTTAGAACCTTTGGCAACTGCCATCAGACAATCACAGGATACTTTGGGTATTAATCATGGGACAAATATTCATAAGTTATCTTTGTATGCAGATGATTTATTACTATTCATTTCTAACCCGGATAAATCCATTCCAGCAGTTTTATCATTATTGACTCAATTTAGTGAGTTTTCTGGGTATAAGTTAAATCTTAATAAAAGTGAATTGTTTCCTTTGAATAAACGGGTCCCAATTTATGGAAATTTACCTTTTAAATTAGTTAATGACTCTTTTACTTATTTAGAGATCAAAATCACAAAAAACCATAAAGATTTATTTAGATTTAATTTTTTACCCTTAATTGATCAGATTAAAGGTTTGTTTACTAAATGGTCACCTTTATCTTTATCCCTAATAGGTAGGATTAATGCTATTAAGATGGTTATTTTACCTAAGTTTTTATATATTTTTCAAGCGATGCCAATTTTTATCCCGAAATCTTTTTTTACTAATGTTGACTCTAAAATTTCTTCATATATATGGCAGAATAAAAATCCCAGGTTAGGTAAAACATATTTACAGAAGACAAAAAAGGAAGGCGGGTTAGCATTACCTAATTTCAGATTTTACTATTGGGCAGTTAATATTAGATATTTGTTATGTTGGTTGAAAGATGGGGGTGGATCTTTTGGCCCTTGTTGGGTGAGTTTAGAAACTAAATCGGTATCAGCTTATGCTCTGGGTTCTATTTTAGGGACTTCTCTCCCTTTTGCTCTTTCTAAATTGCCGAAACGAATTGACAACCCGATAGTTAAACATACTTTGCGTATATGGTTTCAATTTCGGAGATTTTTTGGGTTGACTCAATTCGTTTTAAATAGTCCTATTGTATCTAATTGTTTTTTTTTCACCCTTCCATTATAGATCAAGCTTATTCGGCTTGGAAAACTAAGGGATTACTAAGATTTTCTGATTTATTTTTAGATAATTGTTTCATGTCTTTTGAGCAATTATCCAACAAATATAACTTGCCGAGATTTCATTTTTTTAGAAATATACAGATTAGACATTTTTTAAGTTCTGTACTCTCTACGTTTCCAAATTTTGTGCCTTCAGATATTTTGGAGAGTTTATTTGAATTAGACCCTTTTCAAAAAGGGCTTATTTCAAAACTTTATAATATAATTATGAAGATACATTCAGAGCCTCTTTATAAGACTAAAAAGGATTAGGAAAGAGAGCTTAGTCTTAGTATTTCTAGTGAGAATTGGGATAGAATTCTTCAATTAGTTAATACATCATCGTTATGTGCCAAACATTCATTAATACAATTTAAGGTCGTACATAGGGCCCATATGTCCAAGGATAAATTAGCTCATTTTTACTCTCATATTAGTCCTATTTGTGATAGATGTCATTCTGAAATTGCGCTTTAACTCATATGTTTTGGTCTTGTTCATTTTTGGAGAAATATTGGAAAGATATTTTTGATATTATTTCTGCGGTTTTGAATATTGATTTACAACCTCATCCTATTACCGCAATTTTTGGTTTACCAATCTTAGACTCACTGCATTTATCTTCTTCTGCCCGTCGAATGATTGCATTTCTAACTCTGAAGGCTAGATCTATATTGTTGAATTGGAAAGAAATTAATCCTCCCACTGTATTTAATTGGTTCTCTCAAACTATGTTATGTTTAAATTTAGAAAAAATTAGAAGTGGTACTTTTGAGACTTCTATTAAATTTGAAAAGTTATGGAGACCATTTATTCAACATTTTCATATGATGTAATATGACCCTGTGCCAAGTTCATTTGATTTCCCAGCTTTTAGCTTATGTATTTTGAGAGGACCGGAAGTGATGTCATTGATGAATACTTAATTTTGTGAGATATTATAAACAGCCCCCTTTTTTCCCTTTTTTTTTGCTTCTTTTTTCTTCTATATTAGTTATTAGATTAGATTAGCTAGTTTTGCATTATATTTTTTTTGTTTTTTTTCTTTCTTTTTTCTGTTTTCTTTATATCATATATTATGAAATATTTAGACTTACTATGTTCATACATATATTTTATGGCTTATGTCTTGGTAAACTCATTTATATTGTAACTATTATGTATTTTTTTCATATGCAATGGAATTTATATGTTGGTAATTTCTTTATCAATATATCATTTGTATTCTGTCCATATTACTAATATTAATAAAAAGATTTAGAAAGAAATAAAGCAACTGAACTGAAGGGGATCCAATATTCTGGCTGGGAGGTTACAGATGTAACTTGGGAGAGTTTAAACTAGTTTTGCAGAGGACTGGAAACCAAAGCCCCATGTCGGTAAGGGAAGGATCAGACCGGAAGGCAGATGTCAGTGAAAGTATTGAACGGCAAAATCAAAATAACAGGTATGTTGGGTCAGATGGTTTGAAGAGCGTATATTTTAATGCTAGAAGTATGATGGGTAAGGGTGATGAACTTAAGAGTATTGGTCAGTACATGGAATTACCAAGTTGCAGCCATTACTGAAGCTTGGTTGAGAGAGGGGCAGGAATGGATGATTAATGTACCAGGTTTTTGAAGTTTTAGAAAAGATAAAGGAGGAGGTGAATGGAGGGTGGGAGTTGCACTACTAGTCAAGAACAATATCACAGCTGCACTCAGAGGAGATATAATGGAGGGTATCGACACTAAGTCTATTTGGGTAGAACTCAGGAATAAGAAGGGTACAATCACACAACAGACCCCAAAATAGCCTCCAGGACATTGAGGAACAGATGTGTAATCAGATTAAGGAAATGTGTAACAATAATAGTGTTATTGTCATGGGGAATTTCAACTTCCCTAATATAAACTGCGGCCTTATTAGTGCAAGGGGTTCAGATGGGACAGTATTTGTTAAGTGCATTCAGGAAGGACTCTTAAATAAATATGTGGACGGTTCAACAAAAGGAGGGGCTATTCTGGACCTGGCATTGGGTAGTGACTAGCCAGGAGACTAACCTTTCAGTGGGTCTACAATTAGGGAAGAGTGACCACAACTCCTTAACTTTCAGGATAGCTATAGATAAGAATAAGTATGGTCCTTGTGGGAGAGTTTTAAATTAGAGTAGGGCAAATTATGAGGGTATTAGGCAGGAACTAAGAAGCATTAATTGGGAACGCCTTTTCTCTGGCAAGTCCACATCAGACATGTGGAGGGTGTTTAAAGATCAATTGCACAGAATACAGGTAAGTTATGTTCCTTTTAGAAAGGAGGACTGGTCAATCTTTGAGACTTTTCCAGTAGATCCCGAAAAAAAATGAAAAATAAATACAGAAATACTGTTGAGAGATGGTTTCCAGGTTGCGGGGTTTTAGTTCCGTTCTTTTTGCCCAGTGCACATGTGTATAGCTCCCCCGCCACGTGCTGGTTCCCAACCACCGGGCCACGAGGAAACGATATGAGTCAGCTGCACCTTTATTTTTAGAATCTTTTTATTGGTACATAATCTTCTACAGCTATAAAATGATACAAAACTTCAACAAATTAATATATATACAATTAATAAAGCTGAAGAAAATAAAAATTGATCGTGATATATAAAAAAGAAAAAAAACATTTATATGTAAGGAAAAAAAGGAAAAAAAAACATCTAACTAAGAAAAAACCCACTAACTACAAAAAAAGGAGGAAAAACCCATTAGGAATCAATCCCCGGAGCAATATGTCTTACACTCATTTGTATATAAAAAGAAAAAGAATCATCAACTGCCAATTCATATTTATATAGAATAAGACTGGAAGGAAACCATATAAAATAATTCAAATTAAATGATAATATTTGGCAAAAGACCGCCGTCTTCTCTCAAAATCAAATCAGGGATCAAAAGTCCTACTAATTTTTTTGCAAACTGAGACATAACATTACTTGAGAAAGCCATTCAATTAATGTAGGGACAGAGGTATCTTTCCGTTTTAATAAAGTAGCCCTTCTTGCCAATAATGTAACAAATGCAATTACATGTTGATCTGAAGATGAAATACCCTGAATATGATGCGGAACTATTCCAAATAGAACAATCAATCTGTTAGGTTGTAAATTAATTTTCAGAGCTTTAGAAATTATAGAAAATAAAGATTTCCAAAATGGTTTTAATAAAGAACATGACCAGAACATATGTGACAAAGTATCTACTTCAGTTTTACACCTATCGCAGTGGTTGTCTACACTATGAAATATTTTAGATAGTCTCCCCTTTGTTAAATAATAATGATGAACAATTTTAAACTGAAGTAAACAGTGATTGGCACATATAGAAGTAGAATTTACATTTTTCAAAACTCGCAGCCAATCTTCATTAACAAAGGTCATATTAAGTTCTCTCTCCCAATCTTGTTTAATCTTTAGTGAGAAGTTGTCTTTTTGTAACAAAAGTAAATTATAAATTCTGCTAATGGAACCTCTCACTAAAGGATTCAACTCCAAAATGGTACATCCAACAAATCAGATTCTTGCAAATATGGAAACTTTGATAAATATTGTTGTAAAAATGTCTAACCTGAAGATATTGCAGAAAATGTGTATGAGTGAGAGAATATTTGTTAATTAACTCTTCAAAAGTCATCAATCGACCATCACAAAATAAATCTGTAAAAGAACGGATCCCTTTATTTCTCCATAGGAGAAAAATGGGATCGGTTATTGAAGGTTTAAATAAAAAGTTTTGATATAAAAAACTAGACAAGTTGTTTAAAATTTTAAGAATTGTGAAACTGAAACCAAATCCGTAAGGACTGTTTAATAACAGGGTAAAGATTTAAATTTGGAATTTTAGAGAGTTGCAAAGGTAATGGAGCCCCTAATATTGAATTTAAATGAACTTTAACAGCTTTTAATTCTAAATCAACCCATAGTGGTTTTTGGCTCTTGTCAACCCAATATAGCCAAAAACATAATTGTCTGATATTAACAGCCCAATAATACAGTCTTAAATTAGGAAGTGCAAGTCCACCATCTTTTTTAGATTTTTGTAACTTTAATCTTGGTGTAACGTTCTCCTTCGGGTGTAACGAACGCCGAATTTAACGTCCAGATAAACCACAGCCAATGCAAACCAGATCACAGTAAGATTAACCATTTACTGTTCACTCTTCACATTAACATATGGTGAAAACTGTTGATAAAACAATACAAGATTGATACAGTATTTGTTCCTTCCTTAATATCACATTTCAAGTGTAAATACTTGCAAAGGTGACTATAACTACATTACACTAAGGTGCAGTATACAGGGAGAGTTTACCTGCTCCATTGACTACTTTAAATACACTTCCATGCAAACTATCCGCAACTCTTTAACTAACGAAAGCATAAACATTATCTACGGTCGTTACTTCAAACAGGATCGGCATTAACATCTTAGTTCAATATATCGATTATCTATTAACTTACAGCGTTGCTCTCACTGTGATTTCTAATACCTGCAAAACAACTTCTGCTCAGGTGTGCCTCGTGGTAAGCCCCCACCCTCGCGCTAATTTCAAACCGGTGTTTTCCCACAAGACGCGGCGAAACCGGATGTGACGTCATCGCATGCCGATATATTTTACATGCAATGAATATACTTTAAACACTTCTAATTCTAACTAGAAAATACTACTGAATGAATTACTAAGCGAAAATATTATAAACTAAATAACTGTCGTAAAGACAGCACACTTGGTCTTTTATTGTTCCAAGTAAAGAAAGAAATAAGAGAATCATTTTGATCAAATTTTTTTTAGTTAAAAAGATAGGTATATTTTGGAAAATATATAAAAATCTAGGTAAAATCATCATTTTCACAGCATGGATACAACCTATTAAAGAGAGAGTAAGTTGATTCCATCTAGAAAATAGTTGTTTCATGGAGTCCATTAAAGGAACTATATTAGCTTTATAAAGATCTTTATATTTTAGTAATTATAATAGCTAAATATTTAAAAGTATTAACAATTCTAAAAGGAATATCATTATATATAAAAACAGGGGCATTTAATGGAAACAATTCACTTTTATTCAAGTTAAGATTATATCCTGAAAATTTACAAAAATCTTTTAGTGTTTCCAAAAGATTAGGAATTGATTCCTCAGGATTCAAAATAAAAACCAAAAGATCATCTGCATATAGAGAAACCTTATGTATGGTAGAGATACCATGAATGTTTTTAGCTCCATGTAGTGTTATTGCCAAAGGCTCCAATACAAGATTAAATAATAAAGGGCTTAATGGACATCCCTGCCTAGTACCACGAGAAAGTGAAAAAAAGAGGACCTGAAATTATTAGTAATAACTGTGGCAATACGATTCTTATAAATCATCTGAATTCATCTATTAAAATTATTATCAAAACCACATTTTTCTAATACTTTAAACAAATATGGCCACTCAACTCTATCAAATGCCTTTTCTGCGTCAAGAGAGATAACACATTGAGGTTGCTTAGATATTGGTGAATATATAATGTTCATCAATCTCCGAACATTAGAGAAAGAGTAACAACCTTTAATAAAGCCCATTTGATCCATAGAGATGATTTTGGTTAAAATATTTTCCAAGTGGTTAGCCAGACAATTTTTGCATCCATATTTAATAGTGAAATAGGTCTATATGACGAACATTCAGTAGGATCTTTATCTTTCTTAAGGATTAAGGAAATAGATGCTTCATAAAAGGAAGAAGGTAAACTACCTTTCTCAAAGGATTCATGAAATATTTCCAAAAGATACAGAGAAAGTAATCTTTCAAATTTTATGTAAAATCCTACCGAATAACCATCAAGTCCAGGAGCTTTACCTGATTGCATTAATAAAATAGCTTTCTGAATTTCATGCTCAGTAATTGGAGCATCAAGCATCTGTTGATCTTCAGCAGAAATTTGAGGAAATTTAACTTATCCAAAAGCCTTCATTTTGGAGGAATCTGCAGGAAATTAAGATCTATAAATATCTGAATAAAAATCTTGAAAAATATTATTAATGTCTTCATGGTTACTCCATTATTTTTACGAACCTTTAAAATTTGTCTTTTAGCTCTAACTGCTCTTAATTGGGAAGCTAAGAGTTTATTATTTTTATCCCCCAAAATATAAAATTGACTTTTCAATTTAAGCAAATATCCTTCAATTGGATATGTTAATAATAAATTACATTGTGATTGTAATTCTACCCTTCTTTTAAATGAAACAACATTTGGAGAGATTGCATTGATGTTATCTAATTCTTTAATTTGTTTAGAGATTTTATCTAATTCTATTCTTGTTTGTTTCTTCAGTTTAGCTATATACAAAATAATCTGACCACGTAAATAGGCTTTTTATCCCAAATTACTAACTTTGAGACGTTTCCTGTATTATTAAAGAGAAAAACCTCTTTTATCTGAGTTTCAATAAACTCAACAAATTCTGAAATTTGTTACAAGTGTTCCGGAAAACGCCAAAATGGTCTGGTGGAAGCAACATCTTTCAGTTCAAATATTAGGTTTAAAGGATCATGATCGGAGATAACATTTGCTTCATACTCACATTTCTGAACATTAAATAGAAGTCGAGGGTCAACTATAAAATAGTCAGTTCTCGAATATATATTATGAACATGTGAGAAAAAAATGTATTCTCTATCACCAGGATGCATATGCTTCCTTTCTTCAATTAGACCATAATCAATTAAAAAGGAATTAATAAGTGATTCATAACAATTAGGGAGTTGATGTTTGGGTGATGACTTATCCATTAAAGAATTTAACAAGTATTAAAATCACCACCCATTAATAACATATATTCATTTAAATCAAGTAATAGAGCAAAGACAGCTTTAAAAAAAAAGGATCATCTACATTTGGTCCATAAATATTAACCAAAACAGTTTTTCTATTATAAATTAATCCTTTAACAATCAAAAATCTACCATTTATATCGGCTATAATATCCTCTTGATTAAAAGGATATTGGAATCAATAAAAATAGAAATACTTCTAATTTCACTCTGAGAGTTTGCATAAAACTGAGGATCCTTGCAAGATTTAAAAAAACGATTTTTATCACATAACCTGATATGCGTCTCTTGAGCAAAGATTATATCAGGTTGGAATCGGTTAATAATTTTAAACATTTTCTTATGCTTAATAGGATGATTCCAACCATGGACATTCCAACTTAAAACGTTTAACTGTTTAGATATCATCATGAGACTTTGTATCTAAAAAGAGTAGTTAGACGTATGTCAGGATAAGATCGTCGAAAATGATGGAGATGAACAATAATAATAATTTGCGTATGCAAATGTGTATGCAAATCCATAATGGGGATTAAAAAAAATCTCACCCAAACTACAAAGTCCAGAAATGTCAATATCGATCGACGCAAGCCCCAAAAAAGCATAGAAGCGATTATAAACTCTACCTACCTAAAAAAAAATGAAAAAAGTAATCTCTGTCTCCCTCTACCGAACATAAAACTCGTTACAGTCGACATATAACTCAATATAATTGAATTGGAAGGAACAGTGTGTTTTTTTGTAAAATAAAACGACCTTCAATTTTGAAAGTAACCTTCATAATATTAGACAAGGGAAGAAAAGCACATCCAAAACAATTCTTGAAATATTTGCACAAAAGAAAAACAATTGCCATCTTTAAATTATCCAATCTATCCTTAAAACGTAAAGAAATCCAAATAATTACTTGAAAGATCTTTACAAAAGCATACGGAGCAAAAAAAAATTTATTTAAATGCTGCAGAGAAAAAATTCTAGATGGTTCAAAATTATCTGCTGTCTTTCAACAGTTCTCCCGTTATGTCTTCTGAGGTTAAAACCATCCAAACCAGTCTTTTTCAGAGATAAAAATACATTTTAAGGTAAAGTCTTTCTATAACCGTCAAATTTTCCAATTTCATCACTCCTTACGCCACGAGATAATCAAACTGTTGTAAATCATTCAAACTTCAGGCTTCAGACTCGTCATCAGACTCGTCAGGCAAAGAGTTAATAAAACGCAATGCTTCGGCTGGGTCATCAAAAATACAAGCCCCAGAATTTTTGACAAAAAGCCTTAATTTAGCTGGATATTGTAACGATGGAAAGAGCTTTTTTGGATACACTGATGTCATAGCCGAAGCAAATCCAGCTCGCTTCTTAACAATTTCACATGGAAATTCTTCAAAAAAAGCAAATTTCCAAAGCTTGAAATTGAAACAACCTTTGCTTCCTTGCAAGCTTAATAATGCAGTCTTTGTCTCTAAAATGGAGAAAACGCACAGCAATATGCCTGTTTTTTACCTTGATCCAAAAGTTTTAAAGCACCGATTCTGTGAGCCATTTCAGTCCCCGGAGGTAGGGAGCAAAACCTTTGGAAATAAAGACTGAAGCATTTTAGCAAAACAATCCAGCATGTCGGCAGATTCTGATTTTTCTTTTAATCCAATAATTCGAACACTATTCCGATGCAACTGAGCTTCCAGAACCACGAATCGTTGTTGAGCCTTTTCCAAACGAGAAAAGAGGTCAGCCGCATTTCGACTAACTTCTTTAAGACCAAGGTTCAGAGAGTCAATTTTTTCTTCAAATTTCTCTTTTAGTTGAGTTACTTCAGTGCCGATACTGCTGATTTGAGACTCGAATCGCTTCACCCAAGGGGTTTCCCCCGAGAACTCGTCAGCTTTTTTAGACTGTCCGTTGCCTGGGTCCGGGTTCCTTTCGGTGCTTCTTAAAGTAGCCATAATTATAACTGTTGCTCTACAGATCCAACTGAATAAAGTTGAAATTTCAAAGTTTAAGTCGGAAAAGGGAGAGATTAAAGGCGGACAGGAAGAAACTATGTCTTACATGTCCATGAGCAGAAAGCGGGGTCCCAGTCAGCTGTACCTTTCCTCATTCCCTGTCACGTCCACTGTTGAACTTGAACCCACATGAGGTCATCAGTCGCCTAACCGCAATGACACCCTCACGCCAGGGATCACTGGTTGGCCTCGGGTATCTGGCCAGCGAGAAGTGCCGTTGCTGCTGGCCTGGAGCGGGGACAGATGGGCGCCACCTCTGAACCTGTTTAGCACACCGAATATTCGTGGGGAACCCGGTGCTAAGATATTTGCAGACGACCTAATTCGGACTCAGGGTTTCGTAGGTAGCAGAGCAGCTACCTCGCTGCCATCTACTGAAAGTCATCCCTCGAGCCAAACTTTTGACAGCCAATAGATCCTACAAAGGGGGGGCAGGTGCACGCCCTGTTGCACTCCTCGCTCGGTCAGCAGCTCTCCCCAGACTGCGACCGCCGCGGCCCCGGCACGGGAAAATCCACACCTGGCCAAGGCGTCTGGCGGCAGGCAGGTGGGAGGCCCGGAGGCTGTCTAATGAGGCAATGAAGCCCTCAAAACTGCTTCAGTACCCTCAGTCCAAGCACCTGCACTTAAAGACAAACACGTTGAGTTTTTTTCCAGCAGAAAAAACGTGAGCAAGCAGGACAGAAGCTAAGTGCTGATAGCCACGAAAACTAAATTGCGGAATAGACTGGACATAAGGAACCTACTTCGAGTATCACTGTATTCCGGTCGTGTTTAGCACCGCCCCCCCCCCCCCCCATCGGCCAGTCCGTAAGAATGTTGTCAATATTAAACCGGTCCGTGGTGCAAAAAGAAGGGTGGTGACCCCTGGTGTTCATTCATTATTTCCCCTTCTGGGTTGCGGGGTTTTACTTCCGGTCTTTTCTGCCCCGGTGCGCATTCGTGTAACTAATCGATCTGGAGTTGATCTTGCCTTTCACTAAGGCCGAGGTAGGGGATCTTGGATTTAAAAGGTTGGTGACCACTATCCTAATGAGTATTAAGGTCGATCAGTCCCAAGGGCCTGATAGAATTTACCCCAGATTATTGAAGAAGTCAAGATTGCTGGGCCCTTGGCCAGTATCTTCATGTCTTCTTTAGCCACAGGTGAGGTCCTGAAGGACTCGTGAATGGCTGTTGTTGTACCTTTATTTAAGAAGGAAACAAGAGAAAATCCGGGGAGCTATAGATCAGTGAGTTTCACATCAGTTGTAGGGAAATTACTGGAGAAAATTCCCATGGGTAGGATATATGAACATTTGGAAACCCATGACCTAATTAAGAAGAGCCAGCGTGGTTTTGTGTGGGGCAAGTTTTGCCTTACCAACTTGATTGGGTTTTTTGACAAGGTGATGAGAGAGATTGATGAGGGTAGGGCAGTGGATGTTGTCTACATGGATTTTAGTAAGGCATTTGACAAAGTCCCTCATGGAAGGCCAATCCAGATGAAGATGCATGGAATCCATGGCTAATTAGCTGTTTTAATTCAGAATTTGCTTGTGCATGGAAGACAGAGGGTAGTGGTTGAAGGCACTCATTCAAGCTGGGGGGATGTAGTTAGTGGGAATTCTGCTGTTTGTGACATATATGAACAACCTGGATGAAAATGTGGAAGAGTGGGTTAGTTAGTTTGCAGATGATACCAAGATTGGTAGACTTGTAGATAGTGTAGAAGACAGGCAAAGAATGCAGCACTCTATCGATCATTTGCAGATATGGGCAGATAAATGGCAGATGGAGTTTAACCTTGGTAGCGAATGCTGGGAGACAGTACACTGGCTTTGTGAAGGGCAGATCATGTCTAACAAGCCTGATAGAGTTCTTTGAGGAGGTGACCAGGCATATAGATGAGGGTAGTGCAGTGGATGTGATCTGCATGGATTTTAGTAAAGCATTTGACAAGGTTCCACACGGTAGACTTATTCAGAAAGTCAGAAGGCATCTGATCCAGGGAAGTTTGGCCAGGTGGATTCAGAATTGGCTTGCCTGCAGAAGGCAGAGGGTCATGGTGGAGGGAGTACATTCAGATTTGAGGGTTGTGACTAGTCGTGTCCCACAAGGATCTGTTCTGGGACCTCTACTTCTTGTGATTTTTATTAATGACCACGACGTGGGGGTAGAAGGGTGGTTTGGCAAGTTTGCAGATAGTGTAGAGGATTGTCCAAGATTGCAGAGAGACATTGATAGGATGCAGAAGTGGGCTGAGAAGTGACAGGTGGAGTTCAACCCAGAGAAGTGTACACTTTGGAAGGACAAACTCCAAGGCAGAGTACAAAGTAAATGGTAGGATACTTGGTAGGGTGGAGGAGCAGAGGGATCTGGGGGTACATGTCAACAGATCCCTGAAAGTTGCCTCACAAGTAGATAGGGTAGTTAAGAAAGCTTATGGGGTGTTAGCTTTCATAAGTCGAGGGATAGAGTTTAAGAGACGCGATATAATGATGCAGCTGTATAAAACTCTGGTTAGGCCACATTTGGAGTACTGTGTCCAGTTCTGGGCACCTCACTATAGGAAGGATGTGGAAGCATTTGAAAGGGTACAGAGGAGATTTACCAGGATGCTGTCTGGTTTAGAGAGTATGGATTATGATCAGAGATTAAGGGAGCTAGGGCTTTACTCTTTGGAGAGAAGAAGGATGAGAGGAGACATGATGGAGGTATACAAGATATTAATAGATAAAGTGGACAGCCAGCGCCTCTTCCCCAGGGCACCACTGCTCAATACAAGAGGACATGGCTTTAAGGTAAAGGGTGGGAAGTACAACAGGGATATTAGAGGAAGGTTTTTCACTCAGTGGTTCGTGCGTGGAATGCACTGCCTGAGTCAGTGGTGGAGGCAGATACACTAGTGAAGTTTAAGAGACTACTAGACAGGTATATGGAGGAATTTAAGGTGGGGGGTTATATGGGAGGCAGGGTTTGCAGGTGGGCACAACATTGTGGGCTGAAGGGCCTGTAATGTGCTGTACTATTCTATATGTTAAGGGTAAGATCTTTAGCAGAGTAGAGTAATTTTGGGATCCAAGTTCATAGATCCTTGAAAATGGCTACACAGGTCAATAAGATGGTTAAGAAGGCTTATGGGATGTTTGCTTTTATTAGACGACACTTTGAGTTTAACAATCAGAGCTTACGTTGCAACTTCATTAAATTCTGATTAGCCACATCTGGAGTATTGCATACAGCTCTGGCCACCCCCATTATAGGAAGGAAGCTGAGGCTTTGGAGAGAGTACAGAAGAGATTTACCACATGTTGCCTGGTTTAAGGGGCATGTTTTATCACAGGAGGCTGGATAAACTTGGATTGTTTTCTCTGGAGTAGTGGATCTGATAGAGGTTTACATGATTATGAGAAGCAAACTGTAGATAAGGTTGACAGAGAGTATCTTTTTTCCCAGGGTTGAAATGTCTAATACCAGAGGTTATACCATGCATTGAAGGTTAGTGGGGAATGTGAGGAGTAAGTTTTTGGCTCAGAGAGTCACGGATGCTTGGAATCCACTGCTTGATTTGGTGGTAGAGGCAAATCATTGGAGGCTTTTTATAGACATTTGGATAAGCACATGGATTAAGGAAGATAGAGGGAGATGGACATGGTGTAGGTAGGAGGGATTAGTGTTTGAGTGTTTTTGATTTGTGTTTTTAGCTGGTTTAGCACAACATTGTGGGCCAAATGGCCTGTTATTCTGCTGTACTGTTCTATATTCTAACAGTGGTACAGTGGGATTTCTTTAGCCAGAGGGTGGTGAATCTATGGAATTCATTGTCATTGATGGCAATGGAGGCCAAATCATCGAGTATATTTAAAGCAGAGGTTGATGGGATCTTGATTAGTAAGGATGTCAAAGGTTACAGAGGGAAGGAAGGGGATTGGGGTTGAGTGAAACAACAAATCAGCCATGCTAGTATAGTGGAGTGGATGGGCCAAATGGCCTAAGTCTGCTCCTTTGTCTTGTTTTCTTATGATCCTAATCTAAAGTGTATAATACTGTATTCCATTTGGGGAGTGAAAACAAAGCATAGGACCATCAGGAGATACTGACTGATATAAGAAACAGAGGGACTGTGGATGTCCACAGATCTTTAACATTAGCAGTGTAGGTTAATCAGGCACACAAGAAGTGAGGCACATGGACAAAAGTCAGGGAAATAATGTTTCAACAGGAACTCTTCAATTCTTGTGGTATATGCACTCCTTGTGTCACTGTGTGTGAGCAAGAAGGACATAAATGTCAACGTAGATTTCAACACCATCAGTCCCTCAGTACTAATCAAGAAGGTTCAAAACCAGGGCCTCTATACTTCCCTCTGCAACAGAATCCTTAACTTCCTCATGAAGAGACCACAGTCAATGCAAAGCAGAAATAACACCTCCTCCTCGCTGACACTCAACACAGGCACACCTCAAGTATGCGTGCTTAGCCTGCTGCTCTTCTCTCTCTACATGCATGACTGTGTGACTAGGCACAACGCCAATGACATCTATAAATTCGTCATTGACACAGATGTTGCCGGCTGAATCTCTGATGGTGATGAGTAGGTGTACAGGTGTGAGACAGTTTGGCTGGTTGAGTGGTGTCATATCAAAGCCTTGTACATAATGTCAGAAACAACAAGAAATTGATTGTGGACTTCAGGAAGAGAGAGTTAAGGAAACACACACAGTCTTCATCCAGGTTATCATCTTTGGAAAGGGTGAGTATTGTAAACATCTGGTGCTGTCAAGACTCTGAAGATCTAGTCTGGGCCCAACATATTGATGCAATTTTTATGAGGAACGCATAGTCATTACTATACTTCATTAGTGATTTGAGGAAATTTGGCATGTCACGAAAGACATACTTCTACAGATGTACCATGAAGAGCATTCTAACTGGTTGCTTCATCGTCTGGAAGGAGAAGCTACTGCACAGGATCCGGAAAAATCTGAAGAGAGTTCTAAACTCAGCCAGCTTCGTCATGTAGCAAATAATATCCAGAATATTTTATGTATTGTACCGTACACTGTCACAAAACAACAAATTTCAGGATGTACTGTGAGTCTCTGATAATAAACCTGATTCTGATTCTGACATTTTGATGCAGGTCAGAATTATGAATGACGCACATTGCTGACATCATAGGGTGATTAATCTAGAGCACCCACATTGTGGTGAATCATAACAAGCAGTGCCTGATCAAGTTTCCCAAAGTCTACAACTCCTGGTATATTGTATTCCCATCTAGATAACTCGGAGTTCCAGACACACATCAAAATAAACAAGACAGGCACATATTGATATTTGAAACAAACTCACAGAAATGCCTAACAGACATTTGTACCTATGAGTTTTCTAATCACAATGCAGAGGTAACTATCCATGATTTGGAGATTTTCAGAATTACATCAGTACAGGTAAGTCACTGCCTTCATTGAGAGAAGACCATGTTTAGTCCAGCATTGCAAGTTGTCCACTTGCTGATCACTGACCTGCTTCCCTCCAGACCCAATGTCAGGCTTGAGGCATCTTCCATTCTGATCATATCAAATTTTACTCAAACCTTCAAAGGGTGGACAAACCTGGATCTGTACAAGTATTCTCGAATAATATTTATCATTGAAAGTTGAGACAACAGCTGTAATAAGTCAGTGTCCTGACAACCACATGTTTACAGCTGCTCAAACACCTCCAATTCACCTCCAAACTTGGAAAATCTATGTTGATCAAATAAAATCTTCAGCCAAGTTAAAACCAATTTTAAAATGGTTTATTAATATTTCATAAGGATGTTAATTGAACTGGTAGTAATTGCCCATATCCTATTAAAAGATCCACAAATATGGGATGTGGATGTCTCAGCAGCTCTGGAAAGTGCCTTTGTCAATCATGGAGATGGGAATTTGGAGCCAAGTTTTGTCCTCCAGTGCCACTATCAATTATTTGTAATCTCACCAGCTTCTACCCATCTGGTCTTGGGGATTAACATTCCTCTCAAGGTTTTACCAATTTGTAGTCCTTGAAATTCACAACTCTGGATACAGTTCTATTCCCTGCGTTTGTATGAAGGGAATTAAATACACCAGTCTGAAGTATTTCATGTGTAATGAGCTAACATCTGCAGGCAGTTAAGCAATAAACATAGCAAACTTTGCTTCCAAGACAGACAGTGTTTTAAGTAAGAGCAAAGCCCAGAGCAGAGGAAACTTTGTGCTCAGAACACTTTATGTTGCTGACAAGCAGAACCACGCTGACCTGTACTGAAACTTGGCAGGGTTGCAGGTACAGTAGTCTTGCAGTAAGG
This sequence comes from Hypanus sabinus, assembly GCF_030144855.1. Lineage (NCBI taxonomy): Eukaryota > Metazoa > Chordata > Chondrichthyes > Myliobatiformes > Dasyatidae > Hypanus > Hypanus sabinus. Next base: position 13,436,762 of record NC_082732.1, read on the forward strand.
TCAAATCAAAGTTCAAAGTGCATTTATTATTTCAGTCTGTATACTTCATAGAACCTTGAGATTGTCTCCTTACCAACAGCCACTGAACAAAGAAACCTAATAGACCCATTAAAGCAAAAGAATACCATTAAACATCCAATGTGCAGAGACAAAGAAAACAAATCACGTAAACAACAAAAGTAAGCACATAGCATTCAGAACCGAATTTCACCAAAGTGAGTTAGTTGCAGTTCACAGTGAGATCCTGACAGAGCAATGAGCTGAAGTTCACTGTACAGGTGAGTAAATCTTACCAAGAAATAAGCAGCACTTCTGCCTGATACTTGCCTCCAGCCCCAATTCCCTGATGTTTTCAATCTAGCCTAGCACTTAAATCACAAAAACCTCAGGTCATTCCTCACTCTCGGACCTGGGCCCTGCCACTTTGATATGCTCTCAAAGCCCCACCACCTCCGTTCAGCCCATACTCAACCTTTCCCATTCAAGTCGGCACTTAAATTGATCAAACCTCAGATCCTTTCTCACTCTCAGGCTTGGGCTCCACCTCGACTATGCTCCCCCTCCACTCACGTCGTCTCAGTTCTGCCGCATCGAATCGCCCTCAAGTCTGCTCTGGCAATGGCCAAACATTGGCTCATTCCCCGCTCTCCCCAGCCCGGACCCAGCTGCCTCGATTCGGCCTGAACAAGCTTCGCAGCAATCACCCTGGACCTTCGAGACTTCAGTTCCTACAGCAAAAATGCAAGGTCATCCATACAGAACAAGAATATAAAGAATCAGAAATTAGTGACCATTGATACGGCAATTGCATCCTTCTTTTCAGTTTTGAAGAACTTAAATATAGTGAAGTTTGTTCAAAAGCAGCTTTACCACACTTCCTTATAATTGAAGGTATTGCAAATAAGTCAAGTTTCTCACACTAAAGGCATGGATTCTCAGAGTCTATAGCCCAGGAAGCATTCTCAAAGGATCAAATCAGATTACAATATGCACTCTTCCAGCTACTGCTGAATGCTGCTGAGGTATGACTACGTACACCAATAATTGGGAGTGAGGGAGTGTGACAGTGAAATTTGCAAAGGTATTTGAAGAAAAGTGGATGGAAGCAACAGCTTCCTTTTACAAGCAGTGATAATGGAAGACTTTTCAAGGTTGGTGGCTGTAAGGATTTTCTTTGAATGCCTGCACCACAGCCAAATAGATGTCCTTCAGATGTCAATGTTGGAAGCACATACAGCAAAAATCAAGGACTCCCCATCAAAATGGTTGAACTATAATGATGACATCAGTTTAGCACCCAGCATCAAATCACCCATCAGTAGCACTGGCCTGAGTTATTGTAAGGCAGGGTGGCTAAAAGGATGACTCTGACTTTGTGACTTGAGTGGACTTGTATTTCAGATCACAAAAATCCCGCACCAAAGTGGCCTAGCTTATTAACCATCCATTAACTTCACAATACATTATTCACCACCGGCCTCAACTGTCTCCCAGAAATTTGTTGAATACCGTACAGTATCCCTCAGTTGCAAATGCCTGCAACGATCCTGAGGCAAGCTTTCTGAGGGTGAGAGTGACCCGAACTTGACTCTGTCTTTGCAAGCAGCTCTCTCCTACTATTAGGCAAGACTTATTTCTTTCATCTCTCTCATCTTGAAATAGAATTTTTATGCTTATTTTGTTATGTAAGTTATGCAAAATTTACGTTGATTTAATTTTAATCAATTTCTCGTTCTTGTAATATCCTGTGCTGCTGCTGCTGCACAAGGCAACTTTTCATGGCTTTTTTTTCACTGTGTATATATGCCTTTGACAATAAACCTGAACCTAAAACTTACACTTGAATTACTTGTGTGATCTTGGACTTTTTACCGTTGTCTGAGGTTAGGGAACTGTGGCACAGACACACTTCTAGACCATACTATGCAGAGGCAGGTGACAGCACTAATCCCCAGCTTGTATCACAGTTGCTGTGATCAGGCCCAGAATCTTGCTCTGTGAACTGCAGGAAGCATGAACTCAGGCAATTTTATGGAATTTCATAAAATGATGAAAGGAAAAGTTAACGTTGATGTGAACACTTTGTTTCGACTCAATAAGTGAGAAAAACAGGGCCATACTTCTAAAAATTACAAGGCTCAAGACTTTCTTTATCACTGAGTAGAGAAGGCCCCTGAAAACAGCTGCTGGATCCTGCAGTGGATGCTAACCTCCAGCCCCCTTAAAGTGAAAACTGGACTTGCTTTGTTGTAGAGCACAGAACACTCCATTACTGGGTTGATGGGGGCAGTAGGTCTTCAGATAATTCAATGAATTCATTGGACTCCTTCCCATTGCCCAAATGAGTTAGTGAGGAGTTTTCTAGTATTTTCAGATTTTTGCTCTAAACTGAGCCAAGATTTTCTTCAGGAAACTCTATAGCTCTGAATTCTGTGGAGTAAGCTAAGTGGACACAGGCTTTTACAATGCCCATTATTTTTTACCTCTCCGGTCGGAGGCAAATGCCCCTAACTTGTTTCATGATTGTTGAGCGCACATCCATAAATCTCAAGGTACAAAGTAAATCCCCCTGAATTAAATCTCTTCTCTCAGAACAATAATAAACTGCCCAGAAGAATAATATGCCTGTTCAACCCTGTGCCATTCATGATAACTTCCATGATGGATATGGTTAAGTGGAAATGCAGGACATGTTGGAAACATAAAGTAAAGTCAGGAAATGATGGACATACTCAGCAGGTCAGGCAACTGAAAGGGACAAGAGTTAATACTTCTGGAAAAACTTTTAGCTTTAAGATGAAGCTAATATAACAATATAACAATTACAGTACGGAAACAGACCATCTCGGCCCTTCTAGTCCATGCCAAACGCTTACTCTCACTTAATCCCACTGACCCGCACCCATAACCCTCCATTCCTTTCCTGTCCATATACCTATCCAATTTTGCTTTAAATCACAATACCGAACTTGCCTCTACCACTTCTACTGGAAGCTCATTCCACACAGCTACCATTCTCTGAGTAAAGAAATTCCCCCTCATGTTACCCTTAAACTTTTGCCCCCTAAGTGTCAACTCATGTCATCTTGTTTGAATCTCTCCTACTCTCAATGGAAAAAAACCTATCCATGTCAACTCTATCTATCCCCCTCATAATTTTAAATACCTCTATCAAGTCCCCCCTCAACCTTCTACGTTCCAAAGAATAAAGACCTAACTTGTTCAATCTTTCCCTGGAACTTAGGTGCTGAAACCCAGGTACCAGTCTAGTAAATCTTCTCTGTACTCTCTCTATTTTGTTGACATTGTTCCTATAATTCGGTGACCAGAACTGTACACAATACTCCAAATTTGGCCTCACCAATGCCTTGCACAATTTTAACATTACATCCCAATATCTTTAGAAAATGTTAGAGATATGACAGATTCACAGGTACAGGGATATGTGACATAAGGGAGTTATGATAAAGTGAAAGACAAAAGCATTTAGATAACAACTGAGAGGATGGCTCCATGCCTGAGAGGTTAGTAACAAGACAAGTGAAAATGAGCAAGCTGTAAACCAGTACCACAAGTGGGAATAGTGGTTGAAACCTGGAACAGTTCAGTAGTGTGCTGTTTGGAAGTTATGAGCTACGAAATTCTAGACCTTTCAGATTCCATTGAGTTTCTTGAGGCTGATGACAGAGAGATCAGGAGTCCCGTAACCAATCCATTCCTGCATTGTTGCATAGAATAGGTAGCTGTACACATACACAAAGGCAAGCTACCTTGTTGAGGGGCCTTTTTCTAGATATTACTTCTGAGAACAACATCCCAAAAAGGAACTTTTAAACCTTTCCTCCCAATGTGTGTTGTTGCCTTTAAAACCGAGTGAAGCTTCCACTCTGCATTTCATCTTACTGACTACATCACATGACCTGTCTTTGAAATCATTAGAAGTAATTTATTAAAATGAATATATAAATTAAAAGAAACAGCAACGTTTTTATTTAGAGCATCAACTGAATTTCCTGTCTTGTCACAATAAAAGAGCTGTTGCCTATACCAAAACATAATGTACATAGATGTTCATGTGTTCCCGGGATATTACTCTGTGCAAAATGATCTGTTTTAAGCCATCCATGGCTTCAAATATATTTGTGTGATTTATACCGCCTAACAAGCAGGTAAGGAAATAAATTCTTAAGTGACTATGCTGGAGGAATAACACATCTCTTAATTTCCAGGCATATGTCCAACTAAACCTAAAAGATATTTGTACATTATTGAATTACATGTTTCTGTGTCCTGAACACCTGGGCAGGCTATATTTATATGTTATATGTATTGATAAAGTGGATTTTAATAGTATTGAAAAATTAGGAAATTCTGGGAAATCTTCTGGGCCGTTGGATATCATTATTAATGCACTGATTTTAATGAACTTCCTTTATAAGTTACACAGCCATATAAGAAGTTATCCAATGAATCAGGTGTTTAAAGGATGCATGAGAAACAGCTTTCCAGAGAGTTTAAAACAGGGTCTCTGTAAATTTAAAGGGAATCCAGGAAGTAGAGTCCAGTGAACCAGATGCCAGAACACTGGGATTTCCGAAAGCTGGGAGAGCCAACGTTAAGACTCTGTGGGAAAGGACTTTAGTCTGAGTCCCTTCCACTACTATACATGGAGGGAATGAGTTGGATGGGGGAATTCCCCTGAACAATTAAGGCTGTATCGCCTCATGAGTGACAATAGTGCTATGTTTAATTGTGCCTTTTTCTCTTTAAAATTTACGCTGTTGAATGTACTGACCACAAACATAAATGTTTTACATTTTGCACTGGCTGTCATGGAATCACAGGCATTTATCAGTGCACTGATTCTCTAAATAGGCAGACATGTTTCATCCCATACTGCAACTGATTTAGTCATTTACTAAGTGCAAAGCCAGCATTTACTGCCTGCCCCTAAATGCACTTGAGAAGGTGCTAAAGCTCTCATGGTCCCAGAGCACATCCTCCACAGCCACCAATGCCAGCCAGTGCTTCTACTTTCTGAGGAGGCTGAAGACAGCTGGATTATGCACATCAACGTTCATGACCTTCTACAGATGCACAGTTGAGAACATCCTAACATGCTGCATCAACATTTAGTACAGAAACCGCATGCAGTGGATAGGAAGGCTCTACAACAGGCAATTAAAACTGCCCAGCACATCACTGGCACCAGCCTACTCACCATCAAGGACATATATACAGAAAGGTGCTGGAAAAAGGGCCAGAAATATCATGAAGCATCCCACACACCTTGTTCATGCGCTGTTTGTCCCACTCCCATTAGCATACATGCCAGGGCCACTAGACTCAAAAACAGTTGCTTCTCCCAACTGCCAAGCTGATCAAAACCTCTGCGCATTCATTAACCCATCCCACCACCACTATTTGATAATTTCCTGTCAGAGTCACCTTATACACAAACCCTCGTACCTGGCATTACTTTATGTCCATACAATCAATCTATGTATATATGTTCATCTTATGTATTTATATTTATTGAGTTCTTTGCACTTATTGTGTTCTTTTAATGTTGTATTGAATCTGGAGTAGCAATCATTTCATTCTCCTTTACACTTGTATACTGATGAATGAGAATAAACAATTTTGAATTTTGAATACTTAGCAGCTTTATTTAATTATTTAAATTGAGCAGAACAGCTTAAACCTTTTCAACCTCTGCACGTAATGAAATCTTCCAACTCTGGAATCACCTCAGTAACTTTCCTTTGTGCTCGTTCTAAAATTGCTACGACTGGATTTACACATTTATCTGAGCTTTGGCGTATGCTCGTTCTAAGTGTAAAAAGCTTCACACTTCTCTAGACACATGAACAGTCTGCCATGCTTTCATGACCTAATTCCTATTCTTGCTGTTATCTAAGTGTATCATTACTTTTTGATTGATCTACATTCTCTCTACATCAAGTTTTTGGTTGTTTATTATAAATGAAAATAGAAATAGACCCAAATTTAAGGTATGGAAACAGTAGTGCAAACTATCTCATGGTCCTAGTAACATCATCCACCAGTGCTCTTTGATTAACTGCCACTGAACTAATTCAGACACAGTTTGCTGTCAACAGATCCAAGGGTGCTCACCTTATCTAATGTATGTTTGACTAAAGAAATGTAATTTCCTAGGATACACAATGGGATCTTGCAGTGTAAGTCCATTGCTCCACAGTAGACAGAGTGGTAATGAAGGTGTGTAACATACTGTTTATCATTGGTCAGGGTGTTGACTGTAAAAGCAGAGAATCATGTTGCAGTTGTATAAAGCTTTGCTTAGACCACTTGGAATATTTTGTGCCATTCTCATCGCCACATTACAAGAAGGATGTGTGGGCTTTGGAGAGCATAGAGAGGTTCATGAGGATGTTGCCTGGATTGAAGAACATTAGCTACAAGATGTGGTTATACAAATTTGGATTGTTTTTTCTGGTGAGTAGGAGGCTGAGCATGACCTGACAGAAGTACGTAAGATTATGAGATACATCGATGAGGGAGATATTCAGAATTTTTCTACCCCCAGGATGGAAGTGCCAAGTACTAGAGAGTTTAGGCTTAAGATAGGAGGGCAATAGGCTTAAAGTTAAAAGAAACTCTCCAGACAAGGTTTTCTTACACAGAGTGTGTGAGGTGCCTGAACTGTGCTGCAAAAGTGGTGGAAATAGGCAGGAGAGAAACATTGAAGACGTATTTTGGGTCACACATGAACAGGCAGGGAATTCAAAGTTATAGACCATGCATAGGCAGGTAAGATTGGTCTGCACTTCTATCTTTATTTTTTCATTTTATTGACATACAGCATGGAATAGGCCCTGCAGCTGTTCATGCCACACCACCCAGTAATCCCCTGATTTAGTTTTAACCTACCCATGGGACAACTTACAATGACCAATTAACCTACCAACCAGTACATCTTTGGACTGTGGGTAGAAACTGGAGCACCCGGGGAAAACCCAAGCAGTCAAAGGGAGAACTTTCAAACCTCTTACAGGCAGCGGAGGGAAATTAACCCATCTCACCTGTATTATAAGGCATTATGCTAACTACTATGCTGGTCTTAGTCTGCACAGACATCGTCAGCCAAATGACCTATTTGTGTACTGTTGTTAGTCTGTGTTCTATGTTTATTGATGACATTCATTTACAATGATATTCCCACTCTGAATGAGTTACAATTCCCAAATGTATCCCTATTGCAGTTCTTGGACAGACATATAACATTCCCAACTCTCAGTTGCCGAAAGGGTCAATGGTAGGAATGGAAAAAGCATGATTAGTGAATTATTGGATTAACATCCGGAGACTTCGAAAATTGATGTAGCCTGAAAACTGCCTTGGTGCCGAGAAAGTAAAAAAAAAGCTATCCCAATAGCAGCAACCATAAACTACCAGACTGTAGTTAAAATCCATGTGGTTTTCTAATAACCTTCAGGGAAAGAAATCCATTGTCTTTATCCAGTCTGACTGTTATATGGCACCAACTGTGCTTTTGCAATTGACTCCAAACTGCTCTCTAAAATGCCAGCTAACAGTCTGGGAACAATTAGGAATAGGTAATAAAGATTCTGCCTTTTTAGCAAGGTTGTATTCTATAAATTTGAAAAGATTTGCCTGGACAAGATAGCTCGAGGTTCACAATAATGCAAAATATTCTGGCGGATATCCTTTTCGATGTCACTTCCCCTCCAAAGACAGATACTCCTCGGCTTGACAAACTTTATGTTTTTGTTTTTGATGCTTTAAGACTCTGTTTAATTTTACTTTCTAATCTTGTCTTGTAACCTTTCTTTTCTTTATGTATTAATTTCTTGGAGTGCCTGCTATATTTCCTGTGATGAATCTTGTTTCTGACATTCGTCAATATCTCTCTATGCCATTTTCTTTTGATTCCCTTCGTTATTCAAAACATGCCCACTCCTTCAAGACTAGATTATTTGCTAACTAACATATCAGAGGATCTGTCCTGGGACCAGCACATAAGTGCTATCGTAAAGAAGGCACAACAGAGTTATGGACTCTCTAGTTATTCAGCTGTGCAGAAAAAGCGCAGTAGTGCATGCAAAACTCATCTCATCTGAGGCAAGTTCTGTTCTATGTCCCCTGTATGCCTGTCAATGAGGCTATCTTGAGAGCCAAAGTAAGACCTAGATCACAATTATTTGATGGTAGAAACTTATTGTGCACTATAAAAAGTCATTAAGATTTGATATTGGATTTTGAAGGAGAGCAGAGAGACACATTAGAAGCAATTACACCAGGAGGTGGGACAGAGGGAGCTGTTCAGTTTATACCATGGAAACAAGCGGCAACAAAAGTTGGAGGTGTGAGCCACAAAAAAAATCATTTTCGCTGGGAAATCACTCTGACAAAAATGATGAGATTGAAGCACTTCTGTAATCTTACTTCTGGCTCTGTGAGGAAAAGACCATAGGAAAGATTAAAAGCATTTCTAAAACATCCTATTGCAGATAACTCTACAAAAGAAGAAAGAATGAAAGGCTGCTCAGATTACTTCCAATTTCTTTATACCTTTCAGTGTTGATGGAATTATGGAGGAAATTTATAGTGCTTGCCACGTTTTGATTCAGTGTCAAGTCAACTTAAAAGAAAGGATGTATTTACTCTGCACAGAACTGTGCTGAACTAGACCAAACTATAAATCCAAAACGTGAGGACGAAGGATAGATCTTAACAGTAAGACGTGGACTAATTACAAACCAGGACAGAGAGAACAAAAGTTTCAGAAGCAGAATGAATGCCTGAGATGGAATAAGCCCAGGATGAAGGGTTTTGGAACTGAAGCAAAGAAGCTGGGAGAAGAAGATTCTGAGAATTAATAAGTTTCCACTGGTTACAATGCAACAGATTGCATGTCAAAACACCATCCACTTCTACTTGAGGAAGTAATTGGAACCAATTCTCCAGAACAACATTAATAAGAATAAAGTGCTGCTAGGTTACACAATAGAGGGAGCTAAGACCAAAAATGTAGTCTTTCAGTGAGAAGGAGCAGAGCACATAATTAAACTGGCAAGGAAAGACTCGGTTTTAAGACAATGCATTCTGCGTTACTGCTGCTGTGGAAACATGCCCACCAATGGCAGGACTGAATTCATTATGGTTGGTCTAAATCAAGCCAGCTTGGCTGCTTTCAGACACCTGTTTCCCTTTCTGTGATAGGTCATTCAAAGGCTATGTACCTATTACTCCCTTTATCTACCTTGGCTTTTTTCTCACTACAAGCACCCTTGTAGCTTCCATTGTCAAAGGATATCTGGATTAATGACGTTCAAAATGGTGCCAAGTTGCAAGGTTTTAGCTCAGTTTTAGTTGTTTTTAAGCATATATTTGGGTTTGTGGCAATGGTTTTAGGACATACAGGGGAGCTAGGGGTAGGGTAAGGGTTTTAGGGGCACAGCAATACAGATGTGGAACAACTGTTGGCCAAGCCATGATATCTGGTTGGATGTCTGGCCAGCAGAGTGGACGAAGGCTGGTGCTCCCCGGGGTCAGTAAGTTGTCGGCAGGTTCCAAAGTTAGAGTTCTGCCCAAGCAGGAGGAACTAAACAAGGTCTGATGATCCCCTGGGTCCAGAAATAGATGTTTGAGACCTAATGCTTGAAGTCCTGTCATTGGCAAGCATGGACTTTGAGGCCTGCTGAGGATCGCGCCCAAGGGTTGAAGTAGAAGTCCGGATGTCGAGACCCATGGCTGAAGCCCTGTGCCTATGAATCTCTGCTGAGGTAATTGAAGGCCCAAACTCGGTGCAGCCAAATCTGAACATGAGTCCACTGGTGGCCAAACAACAAACAAACTGTTTTTCGGTTAGTGGGTTGTGTATGCTCATATGGAGGAGGGATTTGTTGTTTTATTGCTTGTTCTATTCTTTATTGTTGAGTCCCACGTTGTTCCGCTGAGCATTGTGGGCATGCTATCTAGGCACTTGTGGGCCGCCGCACCACACCCTCAAGTGTGTTGGCTGTTAATGACGTATTTCGCTGTGAGTTTTGATTTACACTTGACAAATAAATTTGAATTTGGAATCTTGAATAAAGGATCTACAGTGATATAAAGGACCAAGAAGTGAAATAAGAATATGGATGAATCACCAACTAATGTATATACAGAGCATTCGATAAAGATGACTGTGATGATTCCGTCACCTTTCTTGTATGACCTGTAAGTATACTGTTTTAGATCCACTCTGCATTATTATCCTTATACCCCTGTTGTTCCTGGCCTTGTGGGCAGCTGTTCCTTCACTACTCTGGCAAACTATGTTCAACATTGATTTCCGAAGCTGGATGTGGAGAATTTGCATAACATATTCCCTGTGACTCTGTGGGTTTCTCTTGGTGCTCTGGTTTCCACCTGACATCACAAGCAATAGCCTAGATTGGCCACGATGGATTGCCACTAATATGTAGATGATAGGTAGTAACTCCAGATGTAATGGGAACGCGGAGAAAATAAAATGGTTTAAGGAAAGGTTAAAGTGAAAGCAAATGGCCACTCGATGGACAGCACGACTTCAGTGGTCCCCAGTGTAATATTACTCTATAATGTATATCATTCTTTGCGGCTGCTCACCAACTTTTCTCAGATTTCACTTCTCCAATTTACACGACACCAGTCTGAGCTGTAGTTTAATGTAAGCCAGAGTAAAGTTGGTAGCTGTGGTGGAAACATTGCTTGTCACCTGTGTGCGATGTTGCAGGTTCTTCTCCAGCTTCCACTCGGGACTGATAGTCATTCATGTCCCATGGGTCTTGAGCTGGCTCGTGAGGGTAATGTTAGACCTACAGGCCCTGCCACAGGTAGGGAAGGCAATTGCTGATGGATCAGGTGGGTGACTAGTTTAGAAAGTGGTCTGCTCCTTTTGCTAAGCTTCCAAATGAGTGGATGTGCGAACCTTGGCTGTGTATTGTCACTCAAAGAGTGAAGCTGGATGGCTGTGTTGGATAATCATTTTCCATTTGTCTTGTTAAGCAGCTTCACACCAGCTGGAAGCTTATTACAGGTGAGATGAAACACAGAGGCAAGAAAGGAAAAGAAAACTGAAGGGCAATGATAAAGCCCTCCTTGTCACCAAACCCCGCTGAGATTTGATTTGCTGTGGGCTCTGGCCATTAATATCATTATTTGCGTATCATCATGTAGTGGATGTAAGATGGAGATGGATTTTTCTGAGGAGGATGATCCACAATCCCTCTCATTTGAATGGGGAGAGACCAAAAAAGGCCAGAAATATTGATTAATGCGGGCACATGGAGAAGATTCTGTCCGTTCTACCTCCAGATGTCACAGTGAGATTCAGAGGGCTACTCCTTAGTCGCCAGGGGGCAGCATAGGTTTGTGGAGATGACTTTTCCTGCAGAAGACAACAGGAAGACCACTCTGTAAGTTACCACTGCCGAATGGCTGTCCTTTTGTGAAGATGGCAACCATTACAGCAGCTTTGAGTTCCCCTGGACGTTGTCGTCTTCCCGGACATGAGTGATCAGACTATGAACATAGAACATTTTTGCACTGAACTTTGGCTCCATTGATGATTACAGTGTGTGGCGTGACTGCACTACTGCATCCACGTTTGCATTTCAGAGTGTTTATCTGGGTGACCACAGTCCCATCCTGATTGCCACCAATGCAAAAGGATATGTCAAGCACATAATGACATTTGCCATGATAGAGGCCAATAAGGGGTGTGTGGACAGATATAAAGATTCTTACTATGTTGTAGGTTTAATTTTCTAAATTATTTCCTTTCCATCATTTTAATTTTTTAAGTAATTTAAATTATATTTCATCAATCCAATTACCTGATGGAACATCTTAGGACAGCAAGCGTACATATGTGTGCTGGATATTGTGGCACTGTTAATTATTGAAGCTTGAAGCTCTCTTTCTCAAATGTGGCAAAAAAAAAATCACTGACTTTGCAGCTACTTTGAAAATAAGCCAGTGAAATCAATCAGCTAATTACGCAGAACAGAGAAATCTTGTTAATTAAACCTGCCTTGATTGGAGAAGTCTCATTATTAAATCCTTCATGTCATCTTCTGTTTAAATAAAGCCACAGATAAGGTATACAAGTGAATGGTGATTCAGCTGAAATCATCCCTGGAACCAAGCTACGAGGAATTGGACATTTCATGTAAGGATGGGAAAACAAATTCTCAAAACTATGGAAAGTGATGCAAAGACATTAAAAAGTAAGTTTGGCAGAGATCACATGACCTACTGTAAAGAGTCAAATAAAATCATGAACAAGATAAAACAAATGTGATAAAATAAAAAGATGACATTTGTTAAGTATAATCCAGCACCAGTTTTTAATATTGTGTTTTATTTTTCTACAGATTTAACTCAGTTAGAAGTATCTGAAGTAAAGAGTCACTTCTAAATCATATCTAGTTAATGCAGAATAGTCTGAAGGGCTTCAAGGAGCGGGGGGGGGGGGGGGAACCAACAGCTGACACAGTTGGCTAAACGACATCATTTTATGCCACTGTGTGTATAGTTTTGAAATTCCTTCCCAAAGTATGTGTCAGCAACAACTTGAAGTGTTCCAGGTCAGTGAAATTCAGGTAAATGCTCCAGCTGGTTTGCACATAAGAAACGCCCCGAGGCACAGAACATTTGAGAAGGACATTCCTGGTTGCCAGGAGATGCTGGGGAATTTCCAGTGTTTTCTTCCAATTGTAACACAGGAATCAAGTGCGTGAGTTGGCCCATCCAGCCTCCTCCTCCATGCAATATAATAGCTGATCATCATTTATTATTATCATGTACTGAAATGCAGTGAAAACTTTAGTTTTGCATAGCATCAACACATCATTTTAAACCATAAGGAGATCAAGGTAGTTACAAGGGAAAATTAATAATGGAAAGACACCTCTCACTTTCCTAATCACTGACCATTCAGATAACCTGCCTTCCTGTTTTTGCCAATATAGTGGATGACCTCATATGTATTCACATTGTGCTGCATCTGCTCATTCCTTCAAATGGTCCAAATCAAACTGGAGTGTTTCAAGCTTCATCCTCCCACCCAGTCTGGTGTTGTCTACAGCTCTGATGATGTGATATTAAATTCCTTTGTCAAAATCGTTAATGTAGCCTGTGAATAGCTGGGGTCAGGGAATCGAAGCCTGGGGTACCCCATCAGTCACTGCTTGCCATTTGACAAAGGGAGAGATATATCCAACTCCCTGTTCCCTGTTTGCCAAACAGTTCTTCATCCATGTGAGGACTTGACTCACAATCCCATGTTCTTTCATGAAGCATACCATCCTCTTACACGGGATCTTGCCAGAGTCTTCTGAAAGTTCCCATCCACTGGATCTCCCCATTTAGTCTACTAATCACAAGCTCAACGTTTTCCAATACATTTGTCAAGCATGATCTCCCTTTTCATAATTTCATACTAACATTGACCAACCATAAAACTGCTTAGCAAAGTTACTGCCATTTTGCTGTTTTTTTGATTATTCCTGACTACTAGTATCAAACTAACCAGTCTACAATTCCATGTTTTCCCTGCCTGCCTCCTGTTTGAAATAGTGAGGTTACATCAGCCAATCTCCAGTCCTTAAGAGTTGTACAGAGTTTAAAGAATGTGGCAGGAACATTGTATTGATTACTTCCCATTGGCCTCAGTGGGCAAGTTGTTTTCAGTCTAATATACAGCTTAAAGAGAGATGCCCCAAAAAGTAGCACTGCTTCAGTACTGACTTCATAATGAGCCTGAGTATGCATGCAGTTTTTATGGATCAGTGAAGGCTTTGGATAATCTGTATTTGTCAGTTGTTAGATTTTTCACATATGGCAGCTTGAAGATTAACACAAATGGAAGGATTAATGGTGTTGAAGCCAATCAATATAGATTAAGAATATTGAATAAACTCAGTGATGCTGAGAAATGTGTTATTCCACGCAGGGCAGCAGAACTTGAAAATAAGTCAATTTGTAGATTGTCTAACTAATCTATTCCTTGAAAGAAAAAGAAATGATTAATGACCAGTGGGCATTAAAATTCAGAAAAGGATTGAGAAACAAAGTAATCTACTTATCTGGTATTGATTGTGTTATAAACATTGAAGAATTTTTTCTCTCTCTTGTTCAGAGATCCAACAGCCAAGCATCTAATGAGACATCATGCCTATTTTCTAATTAAATAGAACATAGTTTAACACAATAGTCTTTGCCACATCAAGACAAAAGAATGATCAAACCCTTGTTCTTGGAACAAAAGGTTTCTGTCCTCCAGCACCTGACACTGACCTGCATGTGAATCCTTTGAGAACACTTGTAAAATATGGACTTTTACTTTTGTCTTAATCTGTTGTTGATTAGGATCCTTTAATTTTTTGCCTACAACTAGCCTTGTCTATTATTTTGGTAATTTTTGCAATCATTTTTATCAGCAGCCTAATCCTTATGGTTAATATGGTTTGCATATCAAACTTGGATATGGGAAACATTCAGTGTCAGAAATGCCATCATCCTTCATGGGGTATGCTTAATGTCTTAATGTGTTGACTTTGCTCATTTTTGGGAGCTCTAGGTTCTTTTTCTATCTTTAACTCTTTAATTCTAGCCTACTAAGTTTACTTGAAATAAGTGTCTGTACTGAGAAGTTCGAAATACATCAAGCATCAGAAAATTACCTTGCTGAGTCATCTCCAGGAATGCAAAAGAACTGACTTCGTGGACACAGCCAAGTAGGTGCCTTGGCCTAAGAAGCTCATCAATGCCTCTACTTCCAGAGGAGCCGGAAGAAATTCAGCATGTCCACTTTGACCCTCACCAATTTTTGTCGATGCACCGTAGAAAGATTCCTATCCTGAGCTGTGAACACTACTTAGCACATCACAGAAGCCAACTTCCCCTGCATGGACTTTGTCTATATTCCTTGCCTCCACACTATAGCAGCTGACACAGTCAAAGACCTCACCCACTCTACATATACACTCTTTCTTCCCCTTCCTTCACAGAAGCCTACTTATAAGACTATTGAATGGTTACCTAATACAACAACGTTGACTTTTAACTTCATAACGTACCACGTCATGGCTTTCTACCTTATTGTTTACCTGCTCTACACTTGGTAACTGTAACACTTTATTCTGCTTTCTGGTACTATCTTACCTTATACTACCTCCATGTACAGTTGTAATGGAGAGATCTAAATGCAAGAAAAGTTTTCCACTGTATATTGGTACATGAGACAATAATATACCAATTTACTAATGTACCATATTATTCTTTCAACCTGTTCTTGTTGGATAGAAATTAACTCTATTATTTCTCCCAGGGTGCAACAAAAATATATTTAAATTCATTTCTAGTTCTTTCCTGACTCAGAAGCAAGTACCCACAAACAAAGGAGGCACCGTGCACTTGTTAAAGGTTATATACGTAGGAACAATCTGATTGGAATTTAGAATTTATTTAAAATCTTCCACCCACCCCACAACGCACGGGAATAAAAATCTTTGTGTTATGACTCTGTTGCATTGTACGGACATGTGAATTTATAAATGTAATGGCTTGTAGAAAGAAGCTGTCCTGTAGACTGTTGGTCTTGGCTTTAATGTTACGGTAATTTTTGCCACACGGAAGCAGCTGAAGCAGTTTATGGTTGGGGTGACTGGTGACCCTGATGACCTTCCAGGCCTTCTTTCTGTACCTGCTCCTATAAAGATCCTCAGAGTTGGGAAGTTCACATCCATAGATGCGCTGGACTGTCTGTACCACTATCTGAAATGGCCAGCAATCAAGCTTGGTGCAGTTCCCATACCAGTTGATGATACAGTCAATCAGTATGCTCTCAATGGTGCCTCTGCAGAAGGTCTCGAAGATTTGGGGGCCCATGTTGAACTTCTTCAGTTGCCTGAGGGGGAAGAGACACTGTTGTGCTTTTTTTTGCCACAGAGCTGGTGTGTGCAGTCCACGTGAGATCATTGGTGGTGTGCATACCAAGGAACTTGAAACCACTCACTCTCTCAACTGCAGACCCATCGATATTGATCAGGCCAAGATGTTGTCTCCATTCCTTCTGTAATCCACAATCAGCTCTTTTGTTTATTGAACATTGAGGGAGAGGTTGATATCCTGGCACCACTGTGTCAAGGTGTCAACCTCTCCTCTGTAGGCTGTCTCATCACTGCTAGAAATAAGGCCAATCAAAGTTGTGTCATCTGCAAATTTGATCAGCGGATTTGAGCTGTGTGTGGCAGTACAGCCATGGGTGTAGAGGGAGTAGAGACTTAGAACACAACCCTGGAGGGCACCTGTGTTCAGGGTGAGAGGGGCAGAGGTGAGGAAGCCCATCCTTACCACCTGTTGGCAGTCCGATAAGAGGTCTAGTATCCAGCTGTAACATAAAGAATAAACTACAGTCAGAAAGAAGAATTATTGACAAAAAAGAAGCAAAATAATACTTACTGATGAAACTATAGAATGTCAGAGGGAAGCTTAGGTGTCCAACGGCCTCTCGTGCAGCTCGTCTCAACACCAGTCATGAGCTGCCCTAAGGGATGATTCCAATTTGCACCAAGATGGTACCCATTCTATACCCGTAAAAATATTAACGCAACTTTTATCCCAGTGCCTTTCCATCCCATAAGACCAGCAGATAGAGGAACAGGATTAGACTATTTGGACCATCGAGTCTGCTCAGCTATTTCATCATGGCTGATTCATTTTTCTCCTCAGCCCCAATCTCCTGCCTTCTCCACAAATCCCTTCATGCCCTGACTAATGAAGAATCTATCAACCTCTGCCTTAAACATACTCAAAGATTTGGTCTCCACAGCTACCTGTGGCAATGAATTCCACAGAATTCACCACTCTCTAGCTAGAGAAATTTCTCCTCATCTCCAATCTAAAAGGACATCCATATCTTCTGAGGTTGTGTCTTCTGGTCTTAGACTCTCCTACCATAGGAAACATCCTATCAATATCTACTTTATCAAGGCCTTTCAATATTCCATAGGTTTTAATGAGGTTACCCCTTATTTCACAGAGGTACCAGCCAAAAACTTCTAACCTATCATGATTTTCAGCCTAATCATGTAACATAAAAATGGAGATACATCGGTATCTAAGCACAAGGATGTGTATCCATGGATTTCTTCGGGATATTACCCCATTCCAAGCTGGCAGCATTTTGTCTTAGAAAATTCGATCTTGTGTTACATATTTTAGCATATATCAAGGAGGAAACAACTTTTTTCATGCACCTTGTACAGACCTTTCCCACTTACTTACCTCCCTGCCACTTCTAAAGCCCTTCACTACTTTCTCAGTTTCAAGTTTCCTGGTCACACCCAGTCCTTTCACTATGGACATCCAATCTCTTCAAACATCCAGCCAATATCAGGATAGCCTGATGGTCCTTTGCTTCTTCCCTGAGCAGATTCCCTGGATCACGATGCTTTGGTATGTTTGGCTGAAGTATTGAATATAAGAGCTGGGACATCATGTTACAAGACACAGGTTAGGCCACACTTGGAACATTGTGTGCAGTTATGGTCACTACAACAGAGAAAAGATATGGTCGAGCTAGAATGAGCACAGAACTGATTCATCAGGATGTTGTCTGAAATAGAGGGCACAAGTTATAAGAAGAGATTGGATAGGTTGAGATTGTTCTCACAGGAAAGTAAGTGACAAAGGAGAGACATCTAGAGATTAATGATTACAAGGGACATAGATCGAGTCATAGAATAGTACCTCAGAGAAACAGGCTGTTCAGCCCTTCATTCTGTGCTGAACCATTAATCTGCCTATTCCCATTGACTTGCAACTGGAATATAGTCCCCCATACACCTCTGGTCCACGTCGCTATCCAAAGTTCCCTTAGGTATTGAAATTAATCCTGAATCCACCGCTTGCCTGAACTCCCCAAACTCATTTTGCAGGACCTCATCTCCCACCCCAACCATGTCATTGGTACTGACGTGGACCACAACCTCTGGCTACTCATCCTGGCACCCAATAAACAACAAACCATTCAGAAATCTCATTCTCATCCACGGAGCCTCCTTTCTCTTCCCCTAATCAACAAATGCCCTATCACTACAGCAAGCCCCTTCTGCTCCACTTCACTTCTAAGCCACAGAGACAGGCTTCTCCCTGGTAGGTCGTCCATCCCCCTCCTACCTCTCCCCCACCCCAACATCATGCAAAGCGGTATACATTTATTGAGGGGAATGGCCACAGGGGTATTCTGCACCTGTTGGCTATTTCCTTTCCCTCTCCTGACAATCACACAGGTACCCACCTTCTGCAACTTAGGGGTCACTACCTCCCCGTAGTAACTATCTATCAGCTCCTCAGTCTCCCGTATGAGCCAAAGGTGATTGAGCTGCAGCTCCAGTTCTTAACATGGTCTCTAAGGAGACGCAGCTCAGTGCACTGCATAGCTATCAGCGAGACTGGACGTCTCCCAAAGTTCCCATATCTCACACAAGTAACATACCACTAACTCTGGACCCATTTTCAGTGCACTCCCTGTGTACTAACAGAGAAAAAAAAGCTTCCTGGAAACTTACTTACAGCTGTGTCTGTGCTTGCCCAAGCCTTTTGAGTCAAATCCAGACCACTCTAACACTGACCCACTCCAACAATGGCTGCTCTGCTAATACCTCCTTTCTTAATATTGGCTTAAACAATGACTCACTCCTGATGAGACTTGCAGTTTTTAAATAGTTCCCATCCTGCAAGATGTCACTTTCTCAATTGCTACTTCAAACTGTAGCATCAGATAGAACAGACAGTCACAGTATTTTCCAAGAGTCATGAAGATTAGAGAAGGGTTAAGTAAAAGGGGAAATACTGAAAAGAGATCTTAGGCAACTTATTCATACACAGTGTGGTAGCTGTGTGGAATGAACTTCCAAAGGGGTTAATAGGGGTAGGAACAATCACAATATTTAAAAATCATTTGGACAGGTGTATAAATAGGAAAATAATACAGGGATATGTGCCAAATGCAGAAAAAAAATGGAATTAGCATGGATAGAAACCTTGGTTGGCATAATTGAGGGCCCTGTTGACATGCTGTAGAACTTTAGCACTATAACACTAACTCAGTTCGTCTCCCTCAGGATGTGCTGCCTGACCTGTTGGGTAGTTTCAGCATTCACTTTCTTTTCATGTCTGCAACAACTGCAGTGCTCGACATTTCACAGTTCCAGCTTTGTTTATTGCTTTTCTCTTCCTAGTCGTCACTTACCTCTTCTACTCTACCACCATTAGAGAGCTCAGCTGTGATTAACAATCCATCACCACCAACACCACCACCATTAGCAGCACAGTCTCCAGACTTGCTCCCTGCCCGAGATATTCTTGTTGTCTGTCTACCCCTTCTCTTCATCTACAACATATAATATGTTGGCTTTCCAACTAGTTCTGATGAAAGGTCAGCAAATTAAAACATCAGCTCTTTCTCCAATCTGATCCAGCCTGACCTGCTGAGTATTTCCAACTTTGTCTGTATTTATTTCAGATTTGCAGTACCTGCAAGATTTTATTATTCAGTAGACAAAATTTAGGATGGATTGTTGGAAGCTCTATTCACAAACAGATGGCAAAGAAAAATACTTTGACAGTATCTCAAACATCCATAAATACTGTCCAGAGGAAGGTGTGGGTGTAGCCACATATTGTCTCTTAACTACCCATGTGTTGCTACATGGTGATGAAAAATGAAGATGGTATAGCAGGAGAGGGCAACAGTTTCTTATTCCTCCTCAATGTTTCCTCCCAGGGGAACTCTTGCCATGTTCTGAGAAATCCATCCCCACATTTCAGGTCAAATTATCTCTGTCCTTCACTAATATAATTTTGATCAATATCATTTGATATAATGGTATCAGTCCACTGACAGAAATGATGATGTGTTATGAAATGACCATGCACCTTTCTTCAGCAAAGCATAGAAACAGCTAACATTATTTTCCATTATATTGTTTTTGGTTTTCATCTACTGGATGCAAGTTGTATCTATCCCTGCATACAAAGCACTGTGGGCAGAGAGTCTACAGACAAGGTAGTCCCACGTTAGTTATAACATATTGTATATTGATGTTATAACATCATGGAGTTACGCAGCACAGAAACAGGTCCATTGACTCATTTGTCAGCAGGGATCCGATGAGCCAAAAGGCCTATTTCTGTGCTGTATAAGTCTACGACTCTATGATTCGTGTCAATAATGATACTCATCCAAGCTCGTTCTATTTGCCTGTGTTTGGCTCCTATCTATCTAAAACTTCTCTAAACATGTACTGGAGCTGTTGAAACATCTTTTAAAAATTGTAATTCTACCTGTTTCTATGGTTTCCTTTGGCTTTTGTATATCCAACACCATCTGTGTGAAAATAGAGTCCTCAGGTCCCTTTTAATTCTTTCCCCTCTCATGTTTTAAATTATGTCCTCTAGTTTTAGACTCCCCTACAGGAAAAGGACTGTGACCATTTACCTTATCTATACCTTAATGATTTCAAATACCTCTACAAGGTCACTCCTCAGCCTCCTATACTCCAGAGGAAAGATGTCCCAGCCAATCCAGTTGTTAGCCATGTGACGTGCTTGCTGATGTCACAAAGTGAGACAACTAAAAATCTGTCAATGACTACCTGCATTCTTGAGCTGGAGAGAAGTTCATCCAAGATCCACACTTGGGATTCCTCTGCAGGGTCAGTGTATATAAAATTAGCGTGTGTGCCAAGATGGTGAGGAAAGGAAGGGAGAACTGTGTGGGTCTTGGTTTGACTAGAGCGCAGGGAGAGGGAGGTTAGCTGGGTGAAAGCATTTTGCTGATGCATCTAAGCCACCAGCATCAATCTGAAATCACAGATTAAATGAAAAGCACAGTTCCATTTGCGGTTAACTACCCCACCATTTAGATGTATAGTTCTGGTCGCCACATGATGTCTTAGCAACAGAGAGACTGCAGAAGAGATTCATCAGAATGTTTTCTGGAATATAATTGGCTATAATGGATGTATGCTGGCTTTAATCTCACTGGGTCATACGAGGATGAGGGGTGATCTTATAGTTAAATGATGAGGAGTGTAGATAAGGCAACTGAGACCTTTCTGAAAGGGCAAGGGAATCTAAGAAAATATGGTCCAGATATAAAGAGAAAGGGAAGAAACTTAAAGGAAATTAACTGTCAGGTTTTTCATACAGAGGGTGATGTATTTCTGGAAAGAGCTGCCAGAGGAGGTGCTGAAGGGTGATATGATGTGTGTCGCGTGGCCAAGTGGATAAAGCATTGGTCTAGTGATCTGAAGGCCGCTAGTTTGAGCCTCAGCTGAGGCAGCGTGTTAAGTCCTTGAGCAAGGCACTTAACCACACTGCGACGACACCGGTACCAAGCTGCATGGGTCCTAATGCCCTTCCCTTGGACAACATCAGTGGCGTGGAGAGGGAGACTTGCAGCATGGGCAACTGCAGGTCTTCCATACAACCTTGCCCAGGCCTCAGTAATCATCAAAAAACAATGGACAGCCAAAGAAAATGATGTTTAAAAGGCTTTTAGACAGGCACTGAAATTGGAAAAGTGTAAGAGCAGGGGATCCCAACCTTTTTTATACCATGGGGCCTTACCATTAACCAAGGGGGTCTCTCTTCCACCCATCCAAGATATTTATCAGGATTGTTACATAGGCAGGTCCCTTAGTATTGTCAAGGATCCCTCCGATCCATCCCACAAATTCTTTGACCCCCTACCATCATGCCAGAGGTACTGCAGCATTAGGTCACGACTGATAGGATGGGAAAGGAACTTTTTCTCCCAGGCCATGAGGCTACAGAACCCCCTGCCACTACACATGTCTCATCATGTGTGAAGCACCAGTAGCTTTATAATATTTACTTCTTAACTTGTGTTGTAAATTGACATTATGCTAAACATCAATCTTCTGGAATATATTTTATTACATGTTAATTTATTTCTGGTAATATTACTTTATGTGTTGCATGTGAGTTATATGTACTGTGTTGTGCACTTGGTGCAGAGGAACATTGTTTCGTTTGGTGGTATACACGTATACGGTTGAATGACAGTAAACTTGAACTTGATTGCCTATAATGAATGTATGACCACCATGAAAGGGATTGTATGATTGACAGGTGTTTTAGTGAATGGAAGACTTTACACATCGGTTTCCATAGTGATCACCTCCCTTGACAATTAATACTGACGATTAATAACTCTGATCAACAAAGAAGTGCATAGATGGTACAAGAATTGTTTGAATGATTGAGCGTTTAAAGAAAAGTTTGGAATAGGGGAAACTGTAGATGATCTGCTGGATTGAGAAGTGGCAAATCAAATTTAGTCCAGAGTAATTTAATATATTGCATTTAGGGAAGAGCAACATGGCAAGGAAATATATTTATATTATTTATTTATTTATTTATTTATTTATTAGGATACCGCAAGGAATAGGTCCTTCTGGCCCTTTAAACCATGCTGTACCTAGCCTAATCATGGTACACTTCACACTGACCAATTAACCTACTACCCAGTACATCTATGGACTGTGGGAGGAAACTGGAGCACCGGGAGGAAACCCATGTGGTCACGAAAAGAACATGCAAGGGCAGGAATTGATCCCAGGTTGCCTGTACTGTGAAGCACTGTGATAACCACTACACTACCGTGCCGATGATGTACAAATGTGTGGAGGAACGGGTATCTTTGAAATGTGTTTTCAAAAAATCCCTGAAGCTAGGAAGGAAGGTCAATAAGGTGATTCCCAAATCTTGCAGGGTGCCTTCCTTTATTCATTGAGGCACGGAATATTGATATGCAGCTCATGGTAGAATTGCATACAACAACCTGTCTCGTTCTTGTCAGCACGCACAGGAAAGATGAAATTGTGCTGCAGAGTATGCAGAGGGACGGAAAACCTTAGATACCAGGAATGATTAGACGGTTTGTTCAGTAATTTAATTACTATGCAAGCACGCTCATTCTTGATGATTATTCCATTCGTTCACCAAATGCCGTTCCTTTCTTATGTGCGTTGCAGAGTTCAGTATTGGTGTAAAGGAAGCAGCTTCAGACCGATGCTAAACTGGAAGCACTGAAGTGTGCTTACCTCTAACAAGTACAGGTAATTGTGTTAGGTAATTGGAAGCAAACCTGAGGCTTTCCTCACACTCCAAGGAAATGGCTTAATATAATTAGTGTGACACAAAGCCTAACACTGTCCGACAACTGTTAGCTGTAGGGCAAGAACCAATATTTTTGGCTAAATTAGGACATCAGGGGCAGAAGCAGGAAGACAAATTAGATCAGGTATCAGCGGGAAGGAAAGAGAGAAAGATGTGTAGAGAGAGAATGAGAACTGAAGAGAATGAGAAAATGAAATGTACAGAGAATGAAAGAGGTAGAGAAATAGAGAAAAAGAGAGAGAGAAAGTACAAATTAGGCATCTGAGAGAAGCACAGAGCAATGATATCTCCAATTAATTTGATATCCCCCATCTCCCGTGTGGTCTCAGTCAAAATTTCCAGTGCTTATATACTTAGTTCAACAGTCACCAAGTATATTTCAAGTGATATGGATTTCCAAGGGACCAGTTCTGAGGACTGTGAAGTAAAAATCATCATGTTTCTCCTACTATTTATTTAAATCATAATTATTTCAACTAATTTGCAAAATGGATGAAAAGAGATCTAGGAGATGGAGCTGAAACTGGAATGAACAGCAGTGAAGGGACTTTCATCAGATAAGGTAAAAAGGGCCTGAAGGATCACTGGAGACCTGAGTCACCCCAACCACAATCTATTCCAGCTGCTACCATCCAGGCAACGGTACCGCAGCATTAAAGCCAGGACCAACAGGCTCTGGGACTGCTTTTTCTACCAGGCCATCAGACTGATTAATTCAATTGTATTTCTGAGTTATTTTGACTATTTGTTGTACATCTTCGTGTACATACCATTTATTACAAATTACTATCATTTGCACATTGAAACGGAGATGTAACGTAAAGATTTTTACTCCTCATGTACGTGAAGGATGTAAGAAATAAAGTCAATTCAATTCAAAATCCTATCAGTCAGCACTGAAGTCAAATCCACCTCTTACTGTGCAAAGTTGCAAGGCTGGTATTTTTGCCCTTAGTTGAATGTCCACATGTTATACTGAGCAAATTAAAATCAACAATGGACAAACCTTTTTGTTAAGAATGCCAATATTAAAAGAGAAGAAGCTTCAAAAATGAGTCAGGGTATTGTCCGCCTATAAAGTTAATGATATTCGATAAGTCTCTGCAACAAAAGCCATGGACCTCCCTTATGAAATAGTTTTAATTATCCAATTCACCCTTTATGGCCAATTAGACAAACTGAATAAAAGAGTTATTCATAATATAAATCAATAGTAACTGCCCTGGCACCAGAGAGACATGTCACTAGAAATATAACCATCGGCCTTATAAATTATTCCATTCATCAGCACAAACTCAGCTCTTTAGAATCAATGCGCTGGTGACAAAGGAATAAATCTAAAATAATTTATGCTGGGCAGTGGTACCTGACAAGATCAGAAAATTGATTTGTGTTGAGTGGAGTTTCAAGAAGTCTGTTCTCTGTTTGAAAGCATTCTGACAAACCTTATGGACGATGGTGTTGGGATCACAGAGCACTATCCATTGGGAATGCATGAGTATAATTCATTATTTTGAACCAACTCATTGCAATGACCAGGGATTGGGAGCCATCCTTATATTTTTCATTCCCTGACTTGAGCATGAATAGCACTCTAAGATATGTTTTTCATGAAATATCACCCACCAAGAACCTCCTCAGCCACTTTCTCCTAGTGGCTAGAGAGTTATTCCCCAAATCACAGTGTGGATTCCATCTGTGCAATGGGACAGTGGACATACTGTAGAAGATAGAACATAAAATACTACAGGACAGGAACAGGCCTTTCAGTCTATAGAATCTGTTCTGGCCAAAGCCAATCCAAATTAATCCTACACCTACACATGCTCCACACCCCTCCATTCCCTGCCCGTTCATGTGTCAATCTGAATACCTCTTAAATCTTGCTATTGTATCTGCTTCCATCACTTTCCCTGTCTTCTCCCACTCTCTGTGTTAAAAAAACATGCTTTGCAAACCTGCTTTTAACTTTCCCCCTCTCAGTTTAAAGCTCTTAGTATTTGATATTTCCACCCTGAGTAAGCCTCTGACCATCGACACTATTATGCCTCTCTTAATTTTGTATACTCCTATCAGATCAACCTACTGGCTCGAAAACTCCAGAGAAAATGACTTCCCCTTATAGGTACCACTCTCTCATCCAAGTAATTTTCAAATGAATCTCTTCTACACCGTCTCCAAAGCCTCCACATTCCTCCTTTAGTGCAGCAACCAGAACTGCACACTGTACACCAAATGCGGCCTAACCAAAATTTTTTCCAACTGCAACAAGATTTCCTAACATGAAGGCACACCTCCTTTACCACTCTTTCTACTTGTATTGACATGCTATTTACCATTCAATAACTCCAAGAAAAAAGAAAATTAGGAAGCAGCACCGACCACTATTTATGACCTTTTTGATCTCACAGAAGGTATTGATGCCATAAGTTAGGAAGAACTGTGGAACAATCTCCTTAAGGTTTGTTGCATCAGAAATGGAATTTCATATTACATTTGCTTCATGGCACTATGCAAGCCATGATCCTATCCATTGGATCTGCAAACAGAGCTAATCTTAATGAAAGCTGCAGCATTGTCCCAACACTTCCGTCAAACATCTTGCCACAATATTGCACGTTCCCTCCAACAAGGCCCGCTTGGCTCTGAGCCTAACATTCTGAACAAATGGGAAGATGTTCAATCTACCACAACTGCTCTCCAAAAGCAAGCTAATCACCACACACCAGTTTCTGACCCAAAAAAAAACTCATGAAACAAGCCAAATGGTAAGCTGCCTTCATTGCAAAAAGATTTAAGACACAGAAGTAGGGATTTTTTGCTTCAGTTGTACAGTGAGACTATATCTGGATTTTTGAATCCTTCTTTGGCTTCCTTTTCCAGGTCATGATATTCCTGGCATGGAAAGATTTCAATCAAGGCTTATGAGACAATCTCCTGAGAGAGCAGGACTAATATAGGTGGAGGGAATGGATTGATTAGACATATCTTCACTGGAGTTTCAAAGAATGAGAAGGAATCTCATAGAAACATGTAAAATTCTAATAGGACCAGGCAAGCTAGATACAAGAAGGATACTCCAGGTGTCAGAAGAGTCCAGAATCAGGAGTCACAGCTACAGAACACAAGGTGTACCAATTAGAATTGAGATCAGGAAAAAAAAATTGTTCCATCCAAAGGGTGGTGAACCTGTGGAATTCTCCATCACCAAGGCAGAGGCGGTCAAATGATTTAGTATATTCAAAACGGAGATAAATCTATTTCTTAATGCTAAGGGGATCAGGAGATGTAGATGAAGAGATGGGGAAAAGGGTAATGAAATTAATGATCAGCCATGATAGCTTGGAATTGTGGACTACCAGGCTTGATGTGTTGATTGGCCCTTTCCTGTGCCTATTTTCTACAATTCTATAGTCCTAACACTTTTGTTAGATGTGCTACACAGAGCCACTCACAATACTTCAGGTGCAGTCTAAGTGAGGGCAGCTATCATTTAAATCACTTGTAAACCCTTTGAGTTCCAGTTTTCTAGATGGTGGTCAATTAACCTTCCTGATTTTATTTTTGTAATATCTATGGTATCTTAAGAAAAGATGCAAGGTGATACCCAACCAGTCAGTGAAATTGCTGAGAATTCATAATGGACTATTTTGCATCACTATTCAAATTTGTTTACCAATTTCAATTAGCACGACCTATTAATGCATATATTGCCAAACTGAGGATATGTTTGAGGGGTAGGCAGGAAGAGTTACACATGGTCACATGATCTTTAATATCTGGGATTGCAATTTTATTCAGTTTTCTAGACTGAAGGAGCTCTGTTTTTATCCAGCAATCCAGCTCTGGTGCAAAGAATGTACTAAGTCATAAGGCAACTGAAAAGCCAACAGATAGTGAAAAGGTGGGACTGATGTAGCAGGAGCACTTGGCAGATGATAATAATACATGGTTTGAGGCACCTTCCCCCAACATCGCATAAACACAAGAGGTTCTGCAGGATCTAGAAATCGGGAACAACACACACAAAACGCTGGATGAACTCAGCATATGTTCATAGATGATGCCTGGCTTGCTGGGTTCCTCCAGCATTTTGTATGCATTTCCATTAACTCTTGCTGTATTAAACTTCAATGTAAGACTTGATGAAAGTAGCTATGCAGTATTCTATTCTCCATCAAATGTGATGGCAGAATATCGTAAGGCTCTTGACAGTGTGTGGAGTCAGATGGTTCTGGTGTCTGAGTCCATAAGATGCTCAAGGTAGCTGCACAGGTTGACTCTGTGGTTAAGAAGACAATTGGTGTATTGGCCTACATCAATCGTGGAATTGAATTTAGGAGCCAAGAGGTAATGTTGCAGCTAAATAGGACCCTGGTCAGACCTCACTTGGAGCACTGTTCTCAGTTCTGGTCACCTCACTACAGGAGGGATGTGGAAGCCATAGAAAGGGTGCAAAGGAGATTTACAAGGGTGTTGCCTGGATTGGGGAGCATGGCTTATGAAGACAGGTTGAGTGAACTCGGCCTTTTCTCCTTGGAGCAACGGAGGATAAGAGGTGACCTGATAGAGATGATGTGAGACAGTGGTCCTGTGGATAGTCAGAGGCTTTTTCCCAGTGCTGAAATGGCTGCCGCAGGTTTCAGGTACAGAGGTGATGTCAGGGGTGAATTTTTACGCAGAGAGTGGTGAGTGCGTGGAATGGGCTGCCGGCAGCGGTGGTGGAGGCGGATACGATAGGGTCTTTTAAGAGACTCCTGGATAGATACATGGAGCTTAGAAAAATAGAGGGCTATAGGTAATCCTAGAAATTTCTAAGGTAGGGGCATGTTTGGCACAACTTTGTGGACCAAAGGATCTGTATTGTGCTGTAGTTTTCTATGTTTCTATGTTTCTAACTAATTCAATGGGTGGAACAATTATTAACAACAATTATTATTAACAATTTTAATAATGGGAAAAATACACACACAGGACAGCAAGTACCTTTTTGGCTCTTAAATTCCTTTATCTGTTTTAGATGTTTTATTGAAAAAAGAAGGTATCAAAATAAAAATGACAAAATGAATTAAAACAGTTCCTGTTATTACAATCTTAGTTTAACTTCTGACCACACCCTTGTTATGTGTGCAGTATGAAAATAACTAAAAGAAAATATACAAAACCAATACTGTAGTGGTAAATCCAAAAAAAAATACAAACAACGTTAGAATCCCACCAACCCTGTGATGCACCATCAATAACTCTTTGAGATGTGAGGCGAGATATAGGCTTTTATTGGCTGGAAGAAAGAACAAGCAGCAATTGACCACCACATTGCATCCTGGAGACTGAGGCCGGGGTGGTGTCCCCAATTGCCTTTATACCGGGGTCCGTGGGAGGAGACACGGTCAGTGGGAGGAGCCACAGGAGCAGTCAACAGGGTGGGTGTGTCCAGACAGGTATATGTAGTTCACCACACCCTGTACTTATACACAATATCAAAAATATGAATAAATACTTCACATCTCAACTAAGAGACATACTTACATTTGGAATACATATGCTTAACTTCCAAACACACATGGGCTATAGCTTGAAATGAGTTCTCCTCACTCGCGTTACTTGAACAGAGATTAACACATTCACTGTAACTGTCTCAGAGACATGTTTCATTGAGATGTTTATTCTGCACGTTTTTGTCACAAATCCATAATTATTTTATCATCTTAAAATATTTTATGTAATGTTTTATTTAAGGGCCAGCGTTTAATGAGTCACATGACCAGAGTTTAATTATGGGTTGGAACCAACATGGAAGCAAGGGAAGACACATGACCCTAAAGTGACCTTATCCTGCATGTGGTCCAAGAGGTGCACACAGTATTTGTTTTATATTGTGTACAGTGTTGTTGATGTGTCTGTATATGGACGGTGTGATATGATTTTAGTGATTTATTTGATTTCAGCACACTTCTCTTGTGCTAACGCATTTGGGCCTGTTTATCGGCGGACACTAGCTTGAGAGACTTTAAAAGACTGAGAAGATGTATGTTTCGAACTTCTTATGACCTTCATTTTCTTGTAGATTTCTCAGTGTCTACCAAAGAAAGAGAGAGAGAGAAATAAAAATAAATCTTCAAAGACATCTGTATGCTGTATGGCCATTATTTCATTGGACTGGTGCAGTTACAATGAAAACCTGCAGCCAGCATGGTCGAGAGTTCAAAGTAAGGAGTGCTGCGTAGTGAAAACGTGCAGTCAACGAGGCCGAGAGTTCAAAGTAAGAAGCGCCACGTATATGGGTTATTTCATTGGACCGGTGCAATTGCATTCACATTACTCTGTTACATTCACATTTGGTCATGAAACAATAAAGAAAGACAAATAAACTTTTACAATATATTGCCTTGTAGTTGAACTACTAAAAAAACTAACCGAGGAGGCCAATTAAGGAACATCGCAATCATGCCATCCAGCATCGATCAATTTATTCGCGAAAATCTAAAGCATCCACAAGTAAAACACATCAAGTTACTGATATTCTAGATTTACAAACAAGTATAAATGAATTTACAGGGATATTATCAAATATTATTCATTTTTCCTCACCAAACCTGGAAAAAGCATTTGAACATCGTCCTTTCTGGAACATGGCAACTCTTCGTTCTACTCCACCCATGTGAAGTGACATCTCCATTTTCTCTTAAAGGCACAGGCAGCTACTTTAGCATTTCCAAGGTGAATATATAAGTGCACTTTAACAATAAAAAAATGGATATTCAATGGTCACCTGGTTACATTAAATAGTTAAATTAAATAAGCAGTGCAAAAATAGAAATTAAAAAAAGTAGTGAGGTAGTGTTCGTGGATTCAATGTCCATTCAGAAATCAGATGGCAGAGGGGAATAAGCTGTTCCTGAATCATTGTCTGTGTGCCTTCAGCCTTCTCTACCTCCAATGGGTGGTGGGGATCCTTAATGATGGATGACACCTTTTTGAGGCACCAATCGCTGAATGTGTCTTGGATACCATGAAGGCTAATACCCATGATGGAGCTGACTGACTTTACAACTCTCTCAAGCTTACTGCAATCCCATGCTGTAACACCCCGATACCAGATGGTGATGCAGCCAGTTAGAATGCTCTCCACAGTATCTCTGTAGAGATTCATGAGTGCTTTAGGTGACATACTAAACCTCCTCATACACCTAATGAAATATAGCCACTGCCTTGCCTTCTTTATGGTTACTTTGATATGCTGGGACCAGGTTAGGTCTTAGCATTATTAACACCTAGGAACTTGAAATTGCTCACACTCTCCACTTTTGATCCCTCTGAGGACTGGTGTGTGTTCCCTTCCCTTGTCTTACTCTTTCTGAAGTCCACAATCAGTTCTCTGGTCTTAAGAGTGGAAGGTTGTTGCTGCGACCCCACTCATCTAGCAGATCTAGCAGTCATACCTTGCCCCTGTACACCCTCTTGTCACCATGTGAAATTCTGCCAACATCAATTCAGCAAACTCACAGTTTTGGGTGTATAAAACGCAATTTGATTGTACTTCCAAATATTATAGAAAATCAGAAAGAAGCATTTTCAAAAGTGGAAGCAAGGGGCTAGCATAGTATACAGCCCGATATTACTACAAGAGCACTCCATTTCCACAAGAGTCTGTTTAGGTTTCAGCCATAACTCACTGGATTATTGCTACATTTTGATCATTTTATTCTGATGTTCATTCAAAATTCATCTGCTGTAGTACCTGCATTATCACAAAATGTCTACTCTTACCTCTGGAATTATACACATTTTGACCAGTAGTAAAAAAAGAAGTTAAGTTGTAAGAAAAACAGCTCTGAAATTAAGTAACAGTTTCAGCATTCTGGTTGATCCAACAAGCAGTTGGGGGAGGGTGGGAATACTATGTCAGTGTTTCTTGCAAGAGTTTCAAAGTAATTTGTGTTGTAAGGATGTAATTTACAACATAACACACCAGAAATATAATATGTATTTCAGCTCTCCTTGAATATTCTTTGAAAAATTTTGTCCTAGAGGGGCTATAACAAACATTTACTGGATTGAGTGCTGGGAAAATAGGACTGCCCTGCAAGGAGAGACGAAGCAGACAATATCTCTGGATTAAAAAAAAACTAAGAGGCAAATCATTAAAATGTACATCAAGTGGGCACCTTATTAGGTAGACTTGTATGCCTGCTCATTAATGCAAATATACAATCACCTATTCACGTGATAGCAATTCAATGCATAAAAGCATACGGCCATGGTCAAGTGTTTCCACTGTTAAATCAAACCAAACATTAGAATGAGGAAGAAATGCAATCTAAGTGACCTGGACATGGAATGATAGTTGGTGCTAAACGGGGCGGTTTAAGTATCTCAGAAACTGCTGATCTCCTGGGATTTTCACGCACAACAACCTCTAGAGTTTGGAGAGAATGGTGCAAGAAACAAATCACATCCAGTGAGTAGTTGCGAAGACACCTTGTTAATGGGAGAGGTCAAAAGAATGGCCAGACTGGTTCAAGCTGACGGACAGGTGACTGGGACTCAAATAACCATGTGCTGTAATAGTTGTGTGCGGAAGAGCATCTCTGAATGCACAACACATTGAAGTAAATGGGCTACAGCAGCAGAAGAGTACAAATATATACTCAGTGGTCACTTTATAAGAGAATTTAATTCGAGTGTGTACAATTCTTAGAAAGCTTTAACAGATGGTGGGATTTCCCAAATGAGGATTCGGGAACAGAGGATCAGATTTTACGAAACCAGGTTTTGGGACTGAGATGAGGAGCAATGCTTTCAATCGAATGATTGTGAAGTTCTGGAATTCTTGATTGGAACGGACTGTAGATGTTCAGTCTTTCAATGTTTGCAACACCGAAGTTAGTAATTCCACGTGGACACGGGGAACAGGGCAGGAACGTGAAGATGGTGAGGAACAAAAGCCGTAAGGACTAGGGCCAGAGTGCCAAAAACTCTACTGCTGTTCATTTTCTTCTGTTTTGCATTCTGATTAATAACTACCCTGTGAGTTATAATGAAAAAGAAGCGATTTTTTTAAGTACAATCATGAACAATAGCTGATCAAGTCAACTAGTTCTCAAAGAGAACTCTGATAGGCCAGTCAGATGGTTCACAGCTACTCAGTTAGAAACACACCTGAACAGTGCGGCGGAGGGAGGTGCTATGCATGACCTGATCTGAAAGCATCATGTTGACTCATAACAGATCGTGTTCACGGTGGAACAGCTTAGTCAAGGATGGGATGGTTAGCACTGATGGACAAGTTATACCTCCACTACCCCGTTGGATGATTGGTTCATCCAGAATGATATGTCCTTGTATGCACTATGCTTGTACCAAAGTCCATGATAAAAGATAGATGTCCAGTGGTGAGGTCATTATGATAATGCTGAGTTCAAATTGTCCTACAGCAGAATGGGAATTCAGTTTTAAAAAATTGGACTAACTTCCCAGTTAGCAGTTATCATAAGGATTTTGGATTGTGATGGGATCCCAAAACTGTTGTCCCTTGTGTTAGTGTTCAGAAAGTTTCATTTCCACGGTGCATACCTCAATTTTAGGAAATTCCCGTGCTTCTGTTTGTTACAGGTAAAGAAGCAATTGCCGTCATTTTAAATCAGGATAGAGTTGAGGCAGAGATGATGTTCCCTCTTCTCAAAACTGCCATCAAAGGGGAAGGTACAGGAGCCTGAAGACTCATACTCAATGTTGCAGGAACATCTTCCCTTCTGCCATCAGATTTATGAACAGACAATGAATACCACCTCATGTTTCCTCTTTTGCACACTTTATCTTTGTAACTTCTTGTAATTTTTGTGTCTCACACTGTACTTGTACCACAAAACAACAAATTTCCTGACGTACATTGGTGATAATGAACCTGATTCTGATTCTACTATTGAGTCAAGGATCCCAGGGCAAAGCCACAGAATCAGAAAAGTAAAAGTGGCAGGCAGGCAAATCCAGGGCAAAAAGCAAAAAGGGCCACTTTTCAACATAATTGTATAAGGGCTAAGAGTGTTGTAAAAACAAGCCTGAAGGCTTTGTGTGTCAATGCGAGGAGCATTCGTTACAGGGTGGGTGAATTGAATGTGCAGATAGTTATTAATGAATATGATATAGTTGGGATCACAGAGACATGGCTCCAGGGTGACCAAGGATGGGAGCTCAACATCCAGGGATATTCAATATTCAGGAGGGATAGACAGGAAGGAAAAGGAGGTGGGGTAGCATTGCTGGTTAGAGAGGAGATTAACACAATAGAAAGGAAGGACATTAGCCTGGAGGATGTGGAATCGATATGGGTAGAGCTACATAACACTAAGGGGCAGAAAACACTGGTGGGAGTTGTGTACAGGCCACCTAACAGTAGTAATGGCATTAAACAGGATGGTTGGGGATGGCATTAAACAGGAAATTAGAAGTGTGTGCAATAAAGGAACAGTAGTTATAATGGGTGACTTCAATCTACATACAGATTGGGTGAACCAAATTGGTAAGAGTGCTGAGGAAGAGGATTTCTTGGAATGCATGCGGGATGCTTTTCTGAACCAAAGTGTCGAGGAACCAACTAGCGAGCAGGCCATTCTAGATTGGGTATTGAGCAATGAGGAAGGGTTAGTTAGCAATCTTGTCGTGCGAGGCCCCTTGGGTAAGAGTGACCATAATATGGTGGAATTCTTCATTAAGTTGGAGAGTGATGTAGTTAATTCAGAAACAAAGGTTCTGAACTTAAAGACAGGTAACTTTGAAGGTATGAGATGTGAATTAGCTAAGATAGACTGGCAAATGATACTTAAAGGGTTGACGGTGGATATGAAATGGCAAGCATTTAAAGATTGCATGGATGAACTACAACAATTGTTCATCCCAGTTTGGCAAAAGAATAAACCAGGGAAGGTAGTGAACCCATGGCTGATAAGGGAAATTAAGGATAGTATCAAGTCCAAAGAAGAAACATATAAATTAGCAAAAAAAAAGCAGCACACCTGAGGACCAGCAGAGGAGGACAAAGGGCTTAATTAGGAAAGGGAAAAAGATTATGAGAGAAAGCTGGCAGGGAGCATAAAAATTGACTGCAAAAGTTTTTATAGATATGTGAAAAGGAAAAGATTGGTCAAGACAAATGTAGGTCCCTTACAGTCAGAAACAGGTGAATTGATCATAGGGAACAAAGACATGGCAGACCAATTGAATAACTACTTTAGTTCTCTCTTCACTAAGGAGGATATAAATAATCTTCCAGAAATAGTAAGGGACCGAGGGTATAGTGAGATGGAGGAACTGAGGGAAATACATGTTAGTAGGGAAGTGGTGTTAGGTAAATTGAAGGGATTAAAGGCAGATAAATCCCCAGGGCCAGATGGTCTGCATCCCAGAGTGCTTAAGGAAGTAGCCCAAGAAATAGTGGATGCATTAGTGATAATTTTTCAAAACTCCTTAGATTCTGGATTAGTTCCTGAGGATTGGAGGGTGGCTAATGTAACCCCACTATTTAAAAAAGGAGGGAGAAAAAAACCGGGGAATTATGGACCGGTGAGTCTGTGACGTCGGTAGTGGGGGAAAATGCTAGAGTCGATTATCAAAGATGTGATAACAGCACATTTGGAAAGAGGTGAAGTCATCGGACAAAGTCAGCATGGATTTGTGAAAGGAAAATCATGTCTGACGAATCTTATAGAATTTTTTGAAGATGTAACTAGTAGAGTGGATAGGGAAGAGCCAGTGGATATGGTATATTTAGATTTTCAAAAGGCTTTTGACAAGGTCCCGCACAGGAGATTAGTGTGCAAACTTAAAGTACACGGTATTGGGGGTATGGTATTGATGTGGATAGAGAATTGGTTGGCAGACAGGAAGCAAAGAGTGGGAGTAAACGGGACCTTTTCAGAATGGCAGGCAGAGACTAGTGGGGTACCGCAAGGCTCAGTGCTGGGACCCCAGTTGTTTACAATGTATATTAATGATTTAGATGAGGGAATTAAATGCAGCATCTCCAAGTTTGTGGATGACACAAAGCTGGGCGGGGGTATTAGCTGTGAGGAGGATGCTAACAGGATGCAGTGTGACTTGGATAGGTTAGGTGAGTGGGCAAATTCATTGCAGATGCAATTTAATGTGGATAAATGTGAGGTTATCCACTTTGGTTGCAAGAACAGGAAAACAGATTATTATGGCCGATTAGGAAAAGGGGAGATGCAACGAGACCTGGGTGTCATTGTACACCAGTCATTGAAAGTGGGCATGCAGGTACAGCAGGTGGTGAAAAAGGCAAATGGTATGTTGGCATTCATAGCAAAAGGATTTGAGTACAGGAGCAGGGAGGTTCTACTGCAGTTGTACAAGGCTTTAGTGAGACCGCACCTAGAGTATTGTGTGCAGTTTTGGTCCCCTAATCTGAGGAAAGACATTCTTGCCATAGAGGGAGTACAGAGAAGGTTCACCAGATTGATTCCTGGGATGGCAGGACTTTCATATGAAGAAAGACTGGATTGACTAGGCTTATACTCCCTAGAATTTAGAAGATTGAGGGGGGATCTTATTGAAACGTATAAAATTCTAAAGGGATTGGACAGGCTAGATGCAGGAAGATTGTTTCCAATGTTGGGGAAGTCCAGAACGAGGGGTCACAGTTTAAGGATAAAGGGGAAGCCTTTTAGGACTGAGATGAGGAAAAACTTCTTCACACAGAGAGTGGGGAATCTGTGGAATTCTCTGCCACAGGAAACAGTTGAGGCTGGTTCATTGGCTATATCTAAGAGGAAGTTAGATATGGTCCTTGTGGTTAAAGGGATCGGGGGTATGGAGAGAAAGCAGGTACAGGGTTCTGAGTTGGATGATCAGCCATGATCATACTGAATGGTGGTGCAGGCTCAAAGGGCTGAATGGCCTTCTCCTGCACCTATTTTCTATGTTTCTATCAGGGGATGTCCATTTGAAACTGAGAGGAAGAGGAATTTCTTCAGCCAGAGAGTGGTGAATCTGTGGACTGTGTTGCTGCCGAGGGCTGTGGAAGCCAAGTCACTGGTGTATTTAAGGCAGAGATTGGTAGGTTCTTGATTGATAAGGGAGTGAAGATGCAAGAATGGGGTTGAGCCTCATTGGTGAACCACCATTGAATGGCAGAGCAGAACCGATGGACTGAATGGACCAATTCTGCTCCTATATCTTATAGTCTTACGTTCATAGAGAAAATAGAGCTGGCCAGACTTCCATTTCAATTCCTTGGAATCACACCTTCTGCCAAGCTACTTGGAGCATAAGTGGCAAATATTTGACTAAGTATTTGTGGGGTTTTATTTGCCAGTAAGATCCGTAAGGCAATGCAGTATTCTTTAACAATGGGCTCTGTAGGTTGTTCACAGTGACCCACACCTGATTGCCATTTTTCCCTAGCACCTGACTACTTGCCCTCGGCTGCCTCTTCAGAGTATGCTATGCTATAAGAGCTCTATATCTCTTGAACAAGAAGCTTACTTCACAACCCTCTATGTGACAGATGTCATTCAGAAGTGGCCTCATTGACCCATATGTTTTGGTCATGTCCCACTTTACATAATTATTGGAAGGATATATTTACTACTATTTCCTCAATTTGGAATATAGATTTACAACCTCATTTTATTACTGCAATTTTTGGCATACCAAATGAAGATGGTAATCAGTTTTCCCCCTCAATCAGACGAATGATTGCTTTTGTAACATTAATGGCCAGAAGGTCTATATTACAAAATTGGAAAGAAGTAAATCCTCCTACTACATTTCAATGGCTTTCTCAAACTATTTCTTATCTGAGTTTGGAAAAAATTAGAAGCACTATTTTTGACTCATCAATTAAATTTGAAGAAACTTGGAGACCGTTTATTCGACATTTTCATATGAATTAATTTGGCCTTTTCCAGACCTTCTCTCTGTTTATTCATGTTCAGGTATGGAGTTCCGGAGTTCTTTGACACTATCTTATACTTGTAAACTGTTATTATTGCCCATGTTAGTTTAGTTTAGTGTTTTATTTTTTTTAATATATATTTTTTTTTCTCACATATTTTTAATATTTTTTTTTTCTTTTTTAATGGTTATTTTTGTTTTTTTTTCATATAATCATGGGACTTGATTAAGGTATTTTCTTTTGTTGATGTTTAGTAGGATATTATTATCTTATTATCAATGTGATTTCAAGTCTATTGTATTTATAATTTACTTATTACTATGTTATTTTTTTTTGTGTATATGTGAAAATCAATAAAAAGATTGAAAAAGAAAAGAAGCTTACTTCACTTCTGTTGATCTCTGTGGAATATTTCTCTGTGCAGTATCAATATTGTCATTATTATAATTAACTTTGAAGTAACTTCAGAAACATAAAGTGAACATAGTTGCAAGTAAGGCCCGACTAACCAAGTTTCTGCCAATAAGAGAAGCTACTAAACTTAATTAATGCACATGTGCAAGAAAATTATAATAAATCTGCTGATTTCTGATACAGCTGGTGAATTGCTTCTTTCCCCCAAATTTTAGCATAAAACTAGAACTGAAAAAAAAATTCAAAATTGATGCAGCGGATCACTCTGCACTAATTGGTTCCTGAAAGTCACTCTCTCAATGGCAATTCATAGTAATGATTCTGCTGGCATCCAGAACCCACAAAACGTATTTAATTCTGTCATATGTCACATAAAATAGGTACAAATCATTGCACTAAATCAATGTCTATTTGCTC
The DNA here is from genome assembly GCF_030144855.1 of Hypanus sabinus. NCBI lineage: Eukaryota > Metazoa > Chordata > Chondrichthyes > Myliobatiformes > Dasyatidae > Hypanus > Hypanus sabinus. The sequence goes on from NC_082732.1 coordinate 13,474,755, forward strand.
AATGTACAGCAGGGATTGCCTATCATTTGTGGAGGAGTTATTAAACATGAAAACAGTTATGCAAATATCCTTGTCTTTTACTACATTATTTTGATCATAATGTTGGGATGACTTTACAGTTTTAAAATGGAAAGTCAAAGATTAATAACAGGAGAACAAAGGGGTAGCCTCAGTTACATGTACTCTATCACACGTCTGGTCATTGGACCTAACCGCTCAAAAGGACCCTCTTATTACAAAGCTGTAAATGTTTTATTTCCCTGTAAAATTTATTCTTATTGCTTTTCTGTGATGCCAGCTATTTAAAGTGCAGCCTTCTACTTGGGATCCAAACCTGTTAGGAATTGGAACAGCCCCAATCTAATTTTACAGTGAGTCTTACATCTAGCAAGATAGCTTTAATACAAGTTCTCCTTGATGTTTTTTGAATTGTTAATGCTTTAGCAATCATTCTCTTTTATGAAAGACATGCAAGTTAAATAGCCACTTTTCTATAGCCCTTGTATTTGGCTTTGTATTTATGCAGGCTGCAATTGGAATCTGTGCACTTTCCCTCTACACAACACAACCAATTACTGAAGCTTTAACGCTAAATGAGCACAGATATTAAAAGGCATTTCAATTTTGTTTGATGCACAAAATACCAATTACAAATGACTATTTTTATTTAATTAACACCTTCTATGATCGCAGATGTTTCATAATGAAAGGGAATTTCTGAAGCCTTTGTTGAACTGAGGTACAGAGCATATCAGCAAAACAGCAAGCAATAATAAACAGATCATTTGTGTTAATGGACCATTATTAGTTAGACAGATGGAAGGGAAATGGTTGCCCCTCCAGAATTTAGAAAACACCAATGACCCACTATCTAATTACCCTGATGGTTTGGCATCTGTTCACCAAGTGCTGGTGCTCACACTCCCTTTATCACATCGGGACGCGAGTTTCCTTTAGCATCCAGTTCCCAGCTACTGTGGTCACTTTTGAACCCAGCATGCCTTAGTTCCTGCGCTCTCTTTAAATTCATTGATGGTCCCACGCTCAGATCCCACATTGCCTGATTCTGTTTCCCATGCTCCCTCAGACATCAAAAACAGAAAATCCCAGTAATATTCAACAGTCCAAGCTGCCATTAGTTTCAGGCGGACTGAACAAAACTCTCCACAGATGGTACCTGACCCATTGACTGCTTACTGCACTTCCTTCGCTTCCAATATTCAGCATCTGATGGGCTTGGTTTTTCAATAAACCTGGTTGCAATGCGAAATTTTCATGGAAAGATCAATTGCATCATCCTAGTAGGAAAGAGAAAGGCGAAGTCTTTTTTGCCACATACAAAATTCTGGAGGAACTCAGCAGGTCAGGCAGCATCAATGGAAAAGAGTGAACAGTCGACGTTTTGGGCCGAAACCCTTCATCAGGACTGGAAATGAAGGGGGAAGAAGAGAGAATAAGAATGTGGGGAAGGGGAAGGAGCACAAGGTGAAGCTGTGTGTGGGGTGGGAAGGTAGGTGGGTGGGGAAGAGGAATGAGGTGAGAAGCTGGGAGGTGGAAGAAGTAAAGGGCTGATGATGAAGGAATCTGGTAGGAGAGGAGAGTGGATCATGGGAGAAAGGAAAGGATGAAGACTCCCAGAGGGAGGTGATAAGCAGGTAAGGAGAAGAGTGAAAGGGGAGCCAGAATGGGGATTGGATGAAGAGAGATGGGTACCTGCTCATTAGCTTTCTGTGATTCTTGTACACAGACACACCCACACACCTCAGTAACACAGCATATAGTTGTCACTTTCTGTTTAAGCAATACACCTGCAGAATGAAACCAACAAAAAGTGAAATTCTTCCTTCATTGTCTACTTCTCAGTGTAGCCTAAGGCACGTATAACATCAGTTGTGGAGCATAAACCTCAAAACTAAATTAATGTGACAATGGATCACACACATGACTTTGCAAGGAGTGCTGAGCTGTAGGAAAACTTTGAATAGCAATCTCTGAGGGAAAAGTAATTCAAAGTGGATGAATACACTCTTCTCGGGCTTCCAGCGGATGCAAGTGTCGATTATAACTGATGTTTCAACAACAGACTCTGCCATCTTCATTGGGGATGAAGATGAAGATGGCAGAGAATGTCATTGAAACATCAATTATAATCGATACCTGTACCTGGCTGGAAGCCAGAGAAGAGCTTATTCATCATATACAGTATGCCTGAAGAGCACTAGATTTTGTTTTAATTCAAAGCGCATGGATTCCTTAGAGATTCCTTGGAGAATTTTTTTTCAGTGGTAAGTGATTGAAGCATGAGTGTGTTGAGCAATACTCCTTACAAAGTACAATGCAGGTAGAGCAAGTGCTGAGGAAGGCATATAATGTGTCAGGCTTTTTACAAGAGGATCTGAATACAAGCATTTGGAGTCACTGTGAATTCACTAGCCAAGACTGCTGTATATTTGCATGGTATATTTAGGAAAGATTCTAATGGAATTATAGGCACAGAGAGAATTGAAGGAGGTAGAATTACTGCAGAAAGCTAATACAGAGGTGAAAGATCACTGCTGGTCACATTGAATTTGGAGACTTTTACATATAAAGGATGGTGGCAGTCAGAGGAGGTACAATTATGACATTTAAAAGCATTTGGACAGTTACATGGATGGCTGAGCCAAACACAAGCAAATGGGGCTAGATCAGTTGATAACTTGACCAGCATAGATGAGTTGGCCTGAAGGGCCCATTTCTATGCTGTAAAGCTCAATGGATCTCAAATTAGAAAGGCAGAATGGTAGCGCAGTGCTTAGCACAATGGTTTACAGTACCAGTGACCTGGGTTCAATTCCTGCTGATATCTGTAAGGAGTTTGTACGTTCTCCCTGTGACCACATGGGTTTGCTCCAGGTACTCCAGTTTCTTCGCACACTCCAAAGACGGACCATTTGTTAGGTTAATTGGTCATTGTAAATTGTGCTGTGATAAAGCTGGGAATAAATAGGGTGTTGAATCGGAAGGGCCACTACCTTGCTGTAGCTTTGTAAACAAATAAATAAATCTGTCGAATGGCCTATCCATTCTCCTCTTTCTGAGGCTCTTAAGACCATAAGACATAAAAACAGAATTAAGCCAATCAGTTCATTGAGTCTGCTCCACCATTCCCATACACCTGCCTTCTCTCCATTTTCTTTGATCAATCAGCTTCTGTTTTAAATATACCCACGGACTTGGCCTCCACTCCAGTCTGTAGCAGAGTATTCCACAGATTCTCTGCTCTCTAGCTAAAAAAAAATCCTCTTTACCTCTGTCCTAGAAGGTTGCCCTTCAATTTTGACACTGTGCCCTCTCGTTCTGGATACCCCCACCATAGGAAACATCCTCTCTACATTCACCTTATCTACTCCTTTCAATATGCAGTGTGTTTCAATGGGCTCCTCTGGCATTCTCCTAAATTCCAGTGAGTACAGGCCCAAAGCTGCCAACCGCACTTCATATGCTAAGAGTATTTCAAGGTAGTATTTTGGCAGTATAGTTGCTGAAGATCTCCAGTGACCCAAGCTTTACATTGAACTCTAGTGCTTTCTATAGGGAGTTAGCAAGCTATCTCTGTGATCATATAGATTTCCTTGGGTGGCTGATTTCCTCCCACATCCCAAAGACATGCAGGTTGATAGGTCAATTAATCACTGCAATTATGCCTAATTGTAGGGGAGTGGTAGAATCAGAATCCAGTTGAGGAGAACATGCAGAAAATGAAATGGGATATTAAATAGGATATGTTTGGTGTGGATGTGGACTTGGTATGTTGAAGGCTCTGTTTCCATGCTCTGTGAATCTATGATTTATATCTACATGTGTTCCTGCCATTACTTGCAAGTTAGTATTAGTTGCTGGTATGTTTTTAGTGCTCCCAGAAAGAGCTCACATTTGGAGACAGTTTCCATGAGTATTTTTTCAATGCACTAGCAGAAAGAAGTGAACAAATGGCTCAGATATTTTCCTGTGCTTTCCTTGGAACTTTTAAAAGGACCCTTTAGTTCTCATTTACTTGTAGTTAGATCTTACAAGCTGCAACTTCTGCTAAATATGCCAGTGCCAAGTATGAACAACACTGGAGTGTCTGCCTAGATCTTGAGTATATCGAGTAGGCTAAATTCAAATAGTAAGGAAGACCTTGTAACAATCCCTATTCACAAGTGAGCAAGGGACTATCAAAATTTTGCCAGTGACCCAGGTTCAACTCTGCCGCTGCACGTAAGGAGTTTGTCTGTTCTCCCCCCAACCATGCGTGTTTCCTCCATGTGTTCTGGTTAGACATATAGGCTAATAGAGGTTAGTAGGTCAGCAGGCTATGTTGGAGTCAGAAGCAGGGTGACACTTGCCCCCTGCACCTCCTCAGATTGTGTTGGCCATTGATGCAAACGTTTCACTCCATGTTTCAATGTTTAATACAAAGATTCAAAGATTCCAAGTGCATTTGTTATCAAAGTATACAAAGTTATCAACGCTTTACACACTACCTTACTTTTTTAATATACAGTATTTCTGTTTTTGCACATTTTTTAATAATCTATTCAATATGAGTAATTGATTTACTTGTTTATTTATTATTATGTTTTATTTTAGTTATTGGCATTACTTGTTTCTTTCTTTGCTAGATTATGTATTGCATTGAACTGCTGCTGCTTAGTTAACAAATTTCACGTCACATGCCAGTGATAATAAACCTGGTTCTGATTCTATATGCACCCCTGAGATTCATCTTCCCACAGACAGCCGTGAAACAAGGAAAAGCATCGAACCCATTAAAAAGCAAGAAAATCAAGCCCCCAATGTGCAAAGAACAAATGACACAAAAAGTGAGCAACAAAACAGAATATAAAACATCAAACCACAAGTCAAACAGTTCAGGTCAATCCAGTGTGGCACTGCTTGCCGACCACAGGCCCAGTGCCAGCCTGCCCTGGCTAAAATCACACAAGATAGCAACTGGGAACACAATGTGAACCACAGTCCAATCCACAACCGCATTGATTAAACCTCGTCCAGCCGGCAGCATCGTCCGAGACGGAGAATGAGTCCAGCCCACGCAGGCACCTTCCTTGGGGAGCGGAGATCAAGAGTGAGTGAGGGACCATTCACCCAGAGGCAGACAGCGCTGAACACCCACTCTCCTTCCACTCTCGACCTCATTGAGTTTAATCTTCCTCGATACTTTAATCAGCGGGATGACGGAGAAACGGAATTAATACATATGACAAGTATACAGTAGCTCATCTTTAAGTGTTAGAAAAAAGAGCAAAACTAAAGGAATACAAGTTATCAGGACTTGATCATCTGTATCCCAGAGTTCAGATGGAAGTAGCTAAAGATATAATAGAGCCATTGGTTGAAGTTTTTCAAAATTCACTGGGTTCCATATTGGTACCAACAGATCAAAAATCTCCAGAAGTGACACCCCTAAATGACGAATAAATGGCTGGTTACTTAGAAAAGCTCAAGCAAAATCAATGTGTTGGCATAAAAGGGGTATTACACAAAATATCAAAGCAGATTTGAGGAGATTTGGTATGTCATCAAAGATTCTCGCAAATTTCTACAGTTGTACCATGGAGACCACTCTGACTGGCTGCATCACTATTTGGTATGGGGAGGGGGGGCTGGGCACTGCACAGGATCGCAATAATTTGCTGAAAGTTGTGAACTCAATCAGCTTCGTCATGTGCACTAGACCCCATAGCATCCAGGACATCTTGAAAAAGGTGACATGCATCATTAAAGACCCTTATCACCCAGGACAAGTTGTCTTCTCTACCATCAGGGAAGAGGAACAGGAGCCTGAAGGCACTGACTCAGCCATTCAGGAACAGCTTTGCCCCTCTGTCATCTGATTCCTAAATGGACATTGAATCCATGAACACTACCTCACTACTTTTTTTGCACTACTTATTCCATTTAACTACTTTATATATATATAATTTATTTATTTGTTTGTTTGGTTGTTTGTTTGTTTGTTTGTTTACTGCAATTCGCAACTTTTATTATTATGTATTACAATGTACTGCTGCCACTTTACAACAAATTTCATGAAATGTATTAAACCTGATAAAAAAAAAGCAGTATCTATTGAGTGGAATCTGTAGATGCACCATAATTGAATTCCCAGAAGGCTTTCATTAATGTGTCATACTAGAAAAGAGCTCGTAGATTTGAGGGAAACATCATATCATAGACAGAAGACTGATTATTGCAGAGAAGACAGAGAGTCAGAATAATTGAGACTTTTTCAGGTTAGAAGAATCAAACGAGTACAGTGGCCCAGTGATCATCTCTTAACCCTTTATTATTTAGTGTCTACATTTGAAGAGTGTAAGGGCCCCAAATTTGCCAATGAATTGAAAATAGATGGGGAGGTGGGATTTAATGAGGATACTTGGTGATGCACCATTAATAACTCACTCTGAGACGTAAGGCGAGATATCGGCTTTTATTGACTGAAGAAGGAACCAGCAGTGAGTGACCATCATATTACATCCTGGAGAATGAGGCAGACCTCGATCGCCTTTATACAGGGGCCTGTGGGAGGAGCCACAGGAGCAGTCAGAAGGGGACGTGTCCAGACAGGCACATAGTTCACCACATTCACCCCCCCTTTGTTTGAAAGAGTCCCCATGTGGCGAAGTTTCGTACAGGTCAAGTCTAGCAGGTGGTCGAATCTGGCGCTGCGATCTACGTAGCACCGGCTGTGATTGCACAGACGCCGGCAACATTGGTGATTGCACAGGAGATGGAAGTTGTGCTGGTTCCAGCTCATGCATGTGCGAGGCACCTGGTATAGAAGTGTCATGAGGAGTCCATGTAGGGCCTGGTGAGCGCGGTGTCACCTCGGGTACAGGGTTCATAGTTACCGGAGAGTGTTCAGGGTAGTGGTCTGCTGCACCTGCGGGTGCCAGGTCACGGATGGAGAGCGTGTCCTCCCGCCCATCAGGTAAGACCACGTAAGCATACTGGGGGTTCACATGCAGAAGGTGAACCCTCTCGACCAGTGGGGAGTATTTATTGCTCCTCACATGTTTGCGGAGCAGCACTGGTCCCGGGGACATCAGCCAAACTGGTAGAGTGACAGACTTCCTGGGAAAAGAGAATAGGAGTTCGTGAGGGGGGGGGGGTGGGGCCACTATCCAACCACCTGGGCCTTCCAAAGGCTTGTGCTTGGCACAATGATCCCCTCCCTGAGCAGCCACTGCACCGGTTTACAGTCGGGGTCAGGTTGGCGAACAGCGGCGGGGGAGGGACCTTGAGAGTGGAGAGACTGCAAGTGATGTCGGTAGCGCAGCTGTCGTGTTGAATGGGATGTGTGTGTCGCTGTGTGTGTGTGGTCAGTGGTGATGAAGTCCCACAGAACTGAGGATTCCGGACAGTGAGTGGTGGGAGGGGCCCGTCATATGCCATAGTCACACTTTCAAGGTGGCTCTGGAAGTCCAGCCCCAATAGCACAGGTGCGCACAGTTTAGGCATGACCAGTAGCGCAAAGTTCTGATATTCTGTGCCTTGCACCACCAATGTCGCTACACAACCCGCCCGGATGTCTGTGGAATGCGACCCAGAAACCAAATGGATCTTCTGACTTACTGGCCATGTTGCGAGCCCGCAGCGTTGCACTGTGTCCGGGTGAATAAACTCTTAGTGCTGCCCATGTCAAACAGGCATCTAGCCCTGTGCCCCTCCACCCGGATGTCCATCATGGACCTTGCAAGCGGGTGTGGGGCGCTTTGGTCGAGGGTTACAGTGGCCAGAATTGAATCGCCGTCGGGGTACCCGGTAAGCATCAGAGGGTCGGGGCGGGGCGTGCTGACGCCGACAAAGATGGCTGCCCACATCCGGGGTACCCGGTAAGCATCGGAGGGTCGGGGGCGTTTACGAGGGTGCTTTTTGTGGCCACAGAAATAACAAAGCACAGGCTTCTGACGGGCCACCGCCGTGGTCAGGTTCGGGGAGCTCGTGGAATCGTGACCGGCAGCGGTGATTTCGCTCGCGGGATCCGGCGGTGGCCGGGTCTGAGGCATCCACGGAACCGGCAGGGAATCACGCGACTGGACAGCGTCGGCGTAGTGCAGCGCAGCTTCCAGAGCATTGGCCATCTCGATCGCCGAGCGTAAGGTAAGATCGGAGTGTTCCAGCAGCCGCTGGTGCATGTACACTGACCTCAGTCTCGTCACAAAGGCGTCTCGCACCAGCAGCTCCGCATGTTGTTCTGCTGTGAGCGTCTTGCAGTCACAAGTTCGGACGAGCGTCTGTAGTGCTTGGAGAAACTCGGCGCTCGATTCTCCAGGCCGCTGTCGCCGGGTAGCTAAATGATGTCTTGTGTAGACGGTGTTCACCGGCCACAGGTACTGTCTTTTGAGGGCGTCCAGTGCCCCTTCGTAGGTTGGCAGGTCCCGGATAATGGAATAAACTTTTGGGGTGACCCTCGAGAGGAGAATTCTGTACATAATGGCAGGGTCAGTCGCACGAAGCTCCGCCAAGTATGATTGGAAGCATGCAAGCCAGAGTTCAAAGGCAAGAGCTGCTTCAGGGTCTTGAGGGTCCAAATCCAACCTTTCCGGACGTAAAACGGTTTCCATATTTTAAAACTTTCAGTTAATAAAATTGATGCACCATCAATAACTCACTCTGAGACGAAAGGCGAGATATTGGCTTTTATTGACTGAAGAAGGAACCAGCAGTGAGTGACCATCATATTACATCCTGGAGAATGAGGCAGAGGATCAGACCTCGATCGCCTTTATACAGGGGCCTGTGGGAGGAGCCAAGGGCCCCAAATTTGCCAATGAATTGAAAATAGTTGGGGAGGTGGGATTTAATGAGGATACTTGGGCTCTGTTAATAGGATGCAAATAGACTGAGTAAAGCTAGCAAATAGAACTTAATGTAGAAAAGTATTAGGTCACACACTTTGGCAAGAGGAATCAAAAGGGAGACTATTGTCTAAACAGAGTTGATGAATGAAAAGAATGCAGAGGGATCTACGTAGGAGTTCTTGTGCATGAAGAATAACAAGCTAGCATGCAGGTGCAGCAATTAATTGGGACAGCAATAGCATATTGGCATCTAGGATTTAGGAGTTTAAAGATAGATAAATATTGTTACAATGAAACAGGGTGCCACTCAATCCACACCAAGAATATAGTATTTCATCTTGGTTTGCTAATTTAGGAAAGATTATGTTAACACTGGAGACAGTCCAGAGAAGATTGAAGATGCTAATTCCTGACATGCGAGGATTCTTCTGTCACAAACTTCAAACAATTTAGTCTTGTAGATTTGAAGTTTAAAAGAATGAGGAATGATTGCACCAGCATGGAGAATCCTAATAGAACGTGATATTGGCACATTTATACTTGTGGGAGAATCTCAAATGAGAACAGCTACTAGGGAAAGGAGAAGTTACTTAAAACTGAACATTGTGACTGTCTGGAATTCTATATCCCAGAAGACTGTAGGGGCCAGAACACTGGAAGTGTTTAGAGGAGGCAGACACAGTTTTTGAAAAATTGGGGAATGGAGCACTAAGTGGAACAGTTGAAACTTAGAGTAGATCAGCCTTGACAGTATTAAAAGGCAGGGCAGTTTTGAGGACCCAGCGAGCCATCACCCACTCCAAATAACAGTACTTGTGTTTTTCTCCTCAGCTTCCATTTGATTTGAGAGCACATCCAAACTTCCTCCTGGTCATGACCTTTGTTAAATTGAATAACCATAAACACAAGTAAGCAGTTTCTGGAAATCTTGAGCAACATATGCAAAATGCTGGAGGAATTCAACAAGTAAGGCAGCACCTAGGGAGGGGAATATACAATTGACCTTTCAGATGGAAAACCTTCATCAGGACTGAAAGGAAGGGGGCAAAATTCAGAATAAGACAGTGGAGAAAGGGGAACAAATACAAGCTGGAAGATGATAGGTGATACCAGGTGAGGGGAAAGGTGGGTGGGTGGCATGGGAGTATGAAATAAGAGGGGATACGTGGAAACAGTCTTGTAAATTCCTGCAACAATCTTCAGTCTACTTGGACCTGAATTCTGATTGACTCTGGAACAAAAGGCAATGGCTTATGCATCAGGCTCGACAGCAGCTGTGTTAGGCTGACAGTAAATTTGGTTTAATATGTTGCTTGAGCCAAGATATTGATTGCAAAATCTTCTGTAATAATGCAGTTTATAGATAACATTTCATGCAGAGTAATCACTGGGGCTAAATCTGTAATCTTATATCTCAGAGAATGTAATCACTCATGATCCACTGAGTGGTAATGGAAAACACTCTCTTACATCACTCGCGGTTTTCGAAACAGATTGTTAGTGTCAGAAACAAGTTGACATTTGATGCCTGACAATATCTGAAGCACCAAGCAATGACATAGTGGGGTATAGCACTCTGCTCATCACCACCAACTGAAATGATGATGTATTTGTATATTGACTTCAATTTTTAGGGTGAACAGGAGCGAAAACAGGCACACCATGTGATGGTATTAAGTTTACTGACCACGAAGTTCTAAAGCCTAATGAAGACTTTAAGCCTTATCGGATATGAATAGCCACAAGCACGCTTAGTAAAGGGAGATTATACTTTAACTAGCCAATCTTCAAAGACTAGTTCACTACCCTGTTTATTCTCCATGGTGACTTTAGCTGCCAATATCGACCATTTGAGCAGTGGGTCCCCTCTCCTTACCAAGGAAAAGGTATTTTTAGCTAACAAAATAGTTTAAAAAACAGTTCATTTATTTTCACTGATATGCATTTAAACTTATACATTCTTAAAACATATTTAAAACCCCCAAATTCTCACTGAGGATTTCTATCTTATAAAGCATTCCAAATCACAACCATTTCTAAAACACAAAATACTTCCTAAACAGAAAGTGTTTCTTAAACATAAAACACTTTTTAAACATAAAGGTTAAAGTAATAGGGATTCCAAAGCACAGGTACAATTCCTATAATATAAAAAGACCTGTACACAATGAGGACGGATGAATCATTTGTCACAGAAATCTAAACTGAAAGAATGGATTCTCATTTCATCCTGTGTCTCTTTCAGGTTTCTCGTTGATGTTATTTACCTCAATGCGAAAACATCTGAACTGCTCTCGAACTTTCTGCCCTTTCTCTCCCATGATAACTTGCACATGATACCTATTAACACAAAAGGTCTAAAAGCATTTTTGGAAACTTTGACCTCAATTTGATGTCCATAGTTCACAATTTATGCAGCAAAGCTAACTTAAAACTTTCAAGTATAAACGCATGAGTTATGATATGTTAAATTATCCATCTCCTTAGCAAGCTTTACTGAACTACCAACTTAAGAGTCAGCTTGTCTGTTTTAAACAACCCAAATTAAACACCTATACTCTACTCTGAGCAGCAATAAAGCAGGTGCGGTGACTAGCATCTGCTTCTACACAAACAGAGCATCTTCGACATACAGAACCTGTTTGCAAAACTCTTCTACAGAGAGTGTTTTTTTTAACTTCAGGCTGATTACTGTTTTCCATTATCATTTTTAAGAGCTGAAGACAGAGTCCCTTTTACAACCAGATGATACACAAACTGTTAGTTGGAAGTTTACTTACATCTGTTTTTCGGTCTTACAAGTGAAAGATGCTGTGTGTAGAAAACAAGTTTAGCATAGAAACATAGAAAACCTACAGCACAATACAGGCCCTTCGGCCCACAAAGTTGTGCCGAACATGTCCCTACCTCAGAAATTACTATGCTTACCTATAGCACTCGATTTTACTAAGATCCATCTACCTATCTAAAAGCCTCTTAAAAGACCCTATCGTATCTGCCTCCATCAACATTGCCCACTCCATGCACTCACCACTCCCTGAGTAAAAAACTTACCCCTGACATCTCCTCTGTACCTACTCCCCAGCACCTTAAACCTGTGTCCTCTTGTGGCAACCATTTCAGCCCTGGGAAAAAGCCTCTGACTATCCACATGATCAGTGTTTCTCATCATCTTATGCACCTCTATCAGGTCACCTCTTATCCTCCATCACTCCAAAGAGAAAAGGACAAGTTCACACAACCTATTCTCATAGGACATGCTCCCCAATCCAGTCAACATCCTTGTAAATCTCCTCTGCATCCTTTCTATGGCTTCCACATCCTTGCTGTAGAACTGAGCACAATACTCCAAGTGGGGTCTGACCAGAGTCCTGATCAAGCTGCAACATTACCTCTCGGCTCCTAAATTCAATTCCATGATTGATGAAGGCCAGTACACCGTACACCTTCTTAACCACAGAGCCAACCTGCGCAGCTGCTTTGAGCATCCTAAGGACTCGAACCCCAAGATCCCTCTGATCCTCCACACTGCCAAGAGACTTACCATTAATACTATATTCTGCCATCATAGCTGACCTACCAAAATGAACCACTTCACACTTATCTGGGTTGAACTCCATCTGCCACTTCTCAGCCTAGTTTTGCATCCAAAATGTCCCGCTGTAACCTCTGACAGCCCTCCACACTATCAACAACATCTCCAACCTTTGTGTCATCAGCAAACTTACTAACCCATCCCTCCACTTCCTCATCCAAGTCTTTTATGAAAATCACGAAGCGTAAGGGTCCCAGAACAGAACCCTGAGGCACACAACCGGTGACCGACCTCCATGCAGAATATGACCCAACTACAACCACTCTTTGCCTTCTGTGGACAAGCCAGTTCTGGATCCACAAAGCAATGTCCCCTTGGATCCCATGCCTTCTTACTTTCTCAATAAGCCTTGCATGAGGTACCTTATCAAATGCCTTACTGAAATCCATATATACTACATCTACTGCTCTTCCTTCATCAATGTGTTCAGTCACAAGCTCAAAAAATTCAATCAGGCTCGTAAGGCATGACCTGCCCTTGACAAAGCCAGGATGACTACTCCTAATATTATTATACCTCTCCAAATGTTCATAAATCCTGCCTCTCAGGATTTTCTCTATCAACTTACCAACCACTGAAGTAAGACTCACTGGTCTATAATTTCCTGTACTACCTCTACTCCCTTTCTTGATTAAAGGAACAACATCCGCAACCCTCCAATCCTCTGGAACCTCTCCCATCTCCAAAGATCATTGCCAGAGGCTCAGCAATCTCTTCTCTCACCTCCCACAGCAGCCTGGGGTACATTTCATCCGGTCCCGGCAACTTATCCAACTTGATGCTTTTCAAAAGCTCCAGCACATCCTCTTTCTTAACATCTACATGCTCAAGCTTTTCAGTTTGCTGCAAGTCATCACTGCGATCACCAAGATCCTTTTCCATAGTGAATACTGAAGCAAAGTACTCATTAAGTACCTCTGCTATTTCCTCCGGTTCCATACACACTTGCCCACTGTCACACTTGATAGGTCCAATCCTCTTGCTCTTCACATACTTGTAGAATGCCTTGGGGTTTTCCTTAATTCTGCCCTCCAAGGCCTTTTCATGGCCCCTTCTGGCTCTCCTAATTTCCTTCTTAAGCTCCTTCCTAGTTGCCTTATAATCTTCTAGCTCTCTAGCATTACCTAGCTCTCTTTTCTTTTGTTCTTGACCAGATTTATTACAGCCTTTGTACACCACAGTTCCTGTACCCTACCATAACTTCCCTGTCTCATTGGAACGTACCTATACAGAATCCCACACAAATATCCCCTTGTTCAGCAAAACAAAAGTGAATATCTATTTCACCCCGCTCCCAACCCTCTTAGCAGGTGAGGATTTCTAAGCCAGCTTCCTCTTACTCTTTAAGGCTCCTCGGGAGCAGACCGTCACTCCTCCATCTGTTCCAGTAGATTACCAGCACTAGGAAAGCTCTCTTTGCTCCGATGCTCAAATTAAGTACTGCCCAATGTCAGGATTTCTGTGTCATTTTCTCTTTAGAGTATTCACTTCCTTGATCTCAGCGGCACACATTTTCCAAACCTCAAAGGAATGTCACACAACGCGAGTGATCAGGACTAGGAAAGGGAGAGAAGCAAGGATAATATGATCAGGGCAGTCCCTGCTTTTCATTCACCCAGGGTTAAGGACAAACAGAGGGATAGTGAGTACAAGGCTAGGGATAGCAAAGCAAACATATGAGAGAACCATGGGTCAGGTATGGGAGTTAATGGAGTCTTATGTGAAAGGGTTATACCAAAAGCAGGTCACTAAATTTCCACCTTTGCAGACTTCAATGTCTCAACAAATGCAACCATTCCAATGGCTAAGGGAATCACCCACCGGACAGCTGCCAAAAATAAATCTTCAAACCCATTTAAGTTAATGTCAATCCACCGAGAAATTGTATTCACCGCTGCGAAAGCTGCATTTGCAACAGCTGGAAAGGTCTTAGCTATTGTTTCAGCTAGAGTGTTAGACCAGTCAGGGACTTAGTATTGATCTGCAAAAGAAACTTGTGAAAAGTGGTGCCTCTCTTGCCTGGTTGTGTCCTTTCAGTTACTTTAGTAGCCTGTAGAGGAATATTCTTTTAATTTGGTTGAGCTTCTTCTAGCCACTGTTGACAAATATCAAGTCCTTCTAAATCTAGACCATTCTTTGGTCAGTTGATCTTAAATCATTGCTTAAAACTAGTCTTGCATTTTTATCTTGAGATATGCAACATAGATTAAATCATCAAATAATTTGAAGCGTCATTTCCTCTATAAACCTTTAAAAAATGGATGAACCTCTGCAGCAGTATGTTTGAGCAGCTTTCATCACCAGGAAGTTCTACCTTGCGAGTGAACCAAAGGATCACATGAGTGTTATTATGATAGTGACTATGGTCAAGGCAAAGCTCTACAGGCAGTTTTACTTGAATATATATATTTTTAATAAATCATGAAAATTGTTTAGGACCTAATTATTTTCTTTTCTCTCCCTGTATGTTGATGGTAACGTCATGCAATCAAGTACACAGCTGTAGTTGAAGACTTGTTTGTGTATGCAACATTTCCTATTTGAGGAGTAATATTATCAGTATAACCCCAAAATTTAGCATTATCAATTGGTCTCCAACAGTAAAATTTGTCACAGGCTTGTTTACCCATTTTCCAACCTGTGTTCAAAGTCTATTTGGAATATAATTGGATTAGTAATTGTTTGGAACTACCTTTTATTGTTAAGTATTACTTGCACCACAGCATAAAATATCCACAAAGTTTTGAGTAAGTGCAAATGGGAAATCTGGGTAGACAGAATAGTCTATGGAACTAAAATCTTTAAAAAGCTCATTGGATTTATCAATTTCAGTTGACCAGGAAGAAAAATATTTTCCTCTTACTGCAGCTTCTGCTTCTGTGCATCTTTCCATGCAAAAACCTGAATCAAGGGCTTCACTAGACCATTTAGAACATAACCCAGAAATCCAGAAAATTGTCTTATTACCATGACATTCAACAACGGAATGGAAAGTGACCATACCCAGAAAAATAGAAACGTCTAAAATCTTTGCATCAAATATGTTCATATACTGTTGGCCATAAAGGGAAAGTGCAATAAGATATCTGTCTAATTGAGAAGTCTTCATTAAAAGAAAATTAGGACTTTTCACAATCCTCCAATCTAACAATTTCAACATTATATAACCAAGAGTGGGATCATTCACTGACACAATCTCAATGACATTTTGTTCAAGTGTGGTAGGATCCATGTTAAAGGATTCCTCCATTAGTTTGTCTTCAATATCTGGGCTGGATATCTAGTAGTTTTGTTAGGGTGTTATTAATCATTTCTGCAGGTGATTCTTTTTTACCTTCCCATGAGTCAATGTTCATTTCATCTGCAAAGCTGTCAGTGTGAATATTGAAGTGCGCAGTAACAACCACTTTGCCAGGGGCAAGGATTAAGGGTTCCAGCGTATTAGTTCACATATCACCAAGAGGTAAGAGCCATTTGGTGAGATTTAAATTAGAACCTTCAAGGCTCGCAGATCCGCCTAATCTAATATTCTCCGAGTCATTACATTTTAGCGGTATTTCAGCCTGATGTCTCAATTTCCATAGTAAATGCAACTTCATCTGTGAAAAAACAAATGGTAAGTAAGGCAGAAGTTAACAATATTATTATAAACACAAATATTAAAAGTAAATTACAGCAATAGCTACATTTCTTCCTGCAGTTTGAATCCATCTTACTCTGAAAAAATCATTGCATTTTGGATGTATTATCCCTGGACAATGTATCAATGAGAATTCCTCCTGAACAGGATTTTTTTGTTGCTTTTCAGATCTTAACATGCGTTTTATCTTTTCAATATATCTCACTGCTATCCTCTTCCTCCCCACCTTCCCGTCAGAGTGGAGGGATTTCGTGGTAGACTGAAGTACTGGTCTAATATGAGTGTTTCACTCATTTAGGGAGAATAAACCCTGCTGGGGCAGGTGTGATGCTACCTCTGGAGTCAGTTTTACATGTCCTAGTCTCAATTACCCCAATCCCATTGTTGATAACCTGGGTAATGAGATAAGGTTTCCATCTCAGATGGAAACTAGGGTCAACATTTTTATTATGGAATTTCTTTCCATAGACTCAGTCCCCTTTTTGTCATCTCCAAATTGTCTTGTCAGTTTCTGAAGTTTTCTCTTAAATTACCATGAACTTTCTAAATTCCTTGAGAAGAGTTATATCAGATGTAGGCAATAGCATTTAGGTGGGCAATGTATATTAAAAAATAAAAATGTGCAATATTCTTGTGTAATGACATTTTGTTTATGGACAGCTGCACTTCAGGGATAAGCATAGCCCTCTTTGCCACTGAAATGGAGTGCTGTACTCCATTTGTATGCCTGTTTATCCACACATGACTTGAAAGCTTTTACCACTGAAATAAGACCCTTGGCTAGCATGTGTACAAGTGGGGGGTGCCAGAATATGGAAATATGAAGCTTTGGAGTGATGTGATGGT
Organism: Hypanus sabinus; assembly: GCF_030144855.1. Taxonomy (NCBI): domain Eukaryota; kingdom Metazoa; phylum Chordata; class Chondrichthyes; order Myliobatiformes; family Dasyatidae; genus Hypanus; species Hypanus sabinus. The sequence goes on from NC_082732.1 coordinate 13,491,685, forward strand.
TGCAATCTTATTCTAAGAAGTCACTGAGACTAACCACGTATATTCCTTACAACAATGAATTATCCCAAGAATATACTTGCTAGTTTTCCAATAAGGTGGGTTCCCCTAGGATGCCAGAAATGGGTCTATATAATCAATTTCCACACGTGCATTGGTGCAGTTAGGTTTGTCTCCACTCCACTCTGACGGGAGGGATAACGAGATGTATTGAAAAGATAAAACAGATGTTAAGATTTGAAAAGCTCTGAAAAACTCCTTGTTCAGGAGAAAAATCTCATGGGCACCTCACCTAATATCTCCCTCTAACGTATGTGATCTTGCAACCTCTTCTTTATTATAGGGCAGACATTCTTTACAATTTGCAATGTATCGCTTACAATTCTCCAAACATGTAAGGCTACTAGTATAACATGGCTAATTTCACATGAATGGCTTGTCTGCCACCATGGGTGTGTCTGAATCTTTGGTGGTTTTCTTGACTCAATGCTTCCCACTTGTGGACAGGAGGTATTTGCTTCTTATCATTTTTAGGGTGGAATATCCAAACCTTACATTCACCATCAGTTTTATATTTGTACCTTGTTGGATATCCTCTGGAATTAGCTTTAGTATTAGTATTATAGACAATAGGTGCAGAAGTAGACCATTCGGCCCTTCAAGCCTGCACCAGCATTCTGAGATAATGGCTGATCATCTACTATCAATACCTGGTTCCTGCCTTGTCCTCATATCCCTTGAGTCCCCTATCCATAAGATACCTATCTAGCTCCTTCTTGAAAGCATCCAGAGAATTGGCCTCCACTGCCTTCCGAGGCAGTGCATTCCAGACCCCCACAACTCTCTGGGAGAAGAAGTTTTTCCTTAACTCTGTCCTAAATGACCTACCCCTTATTCTTAAACCATGCCCTCTGGTACTGGACTCTCCCAGCATCTGGAACATATTTCCTGCCTCTGTCTTGTCCAATCCCTTAATAATCTTATATGTTGCAATCAGATCCCCTCTCAATCTCCTTAATTCCAGCGTGTACAAGCCCAGTCTCTCTAACGTCTCTGCGTAAGACAGTCCGGACATCCCAGGAATTAACCTCGTGAATCTATGCTGCACTTCCTCTACAGCCAGGATGTCCTTCCTTAACCCTGGAGACCAAAACTGTACACAATACTCCAGGTGTGGTCTCACCAGGGCCCTGTACAAATGCAGAAGGATTTCCTTGCTCTTGTACTCAATTCCCTTTGTAATAAAGGCCAACATTCCATTAGCCTTCTTCACTGCCTGTTGCACTTGCTCATTCACCTTCAGTGACTGATGAACAACGACTCCTAGATCTCTTTGAGAGATTATCTGAGAGAATTCTTAAAACATGATCCTGGTTATTTCTTCTTTGTTGTTTAACTACAACTAAAACACTGGCCTCCCTTACCATAGTAATGTTCATCCCAACAGCTTGTTCATTTCTTGTTTATTACATAGAAATGTCAGAGGTTTACAGTATGTCCCGGAATATATAATACCAGTGCTAATGGTCTAGTCAATAATAACTCATAAACGTACTTCCACATGGACAAATGTGAAGCAGTTTACCTCTGTGGGTTCTCCATCCAGTAATTGACCAAATGGGAAAATCTCTTTCTTCTGCATTCCTAACATAATGAGAGTCAGTACATATCAATACTCATTCTGTTGTGTTTACTTGTTTCCAACATATTTCGAGGGCTTTAGCCTCTGTAATTTGAGCTGTATAATTCCATAAAGGATGCACATGCAACTCCTGTAGTTCAAATTCAATTACCAAAATTAATTTCCTTTTATAATCAGCAGCAGGGATTATAATCGAGTGAATGCAACTAAAGGATGTTGTACTACATTAGATCACAGAGGATCGATTGTCCTGTTTATTATTTATTGTAATGCCTGCACTGTTTTTGTGCACTTTATGTAGTCCTGGGTAGGTCTGTAGTCTAGTGTAGCTAGCTTTCTCTGTGTTGTTTTTTTTACGTAGTTCAGTCTAGTTTTTGTACTGTGTCATGTAACACCATGGTTCTGAAAAACGCTGTCTCATTTTTACTATGTACTGTACCAGCAGCTATGGTCAAAATGACAATAAAAGTGATTTGACTTGACTTGATTTGAGGTGGTTCTACATCTTGCATAACAGGTAAGGATTTCCAGTCATAATTCTTAGGAACATATTTCCACTTTACGGTGTCGTCTTGTACAAGTATTTGCCATTTCCCATATTTAGTTATGGTAGCTCTCCATTCATTTGTTGACAATTTGCTATTATTTTTTAAGCTGCAAACTCAGTTTGTATAATATTAGTTTGCCCCTTTCAGTGATCTTAAGTGTATAGACATTGTTCTAAGGCAGTAAATTTCTATTCGGTTGAGGTGATATTACATGAGGCATAGTGTTTGAGGGCTTGTGTTTCTTCTCCCTCATTATAGCAGATGGCTTCAGCAGTTTTTAGGAAAAACACGAGTTCTCAGAGAAAGAGATTTTGTTAGGTCTCTTATCCAGAGGTCTACTGGTCTATTGCAAGCAGAACTGCATCATCTGTTTCTGTAGTGGCTCAAGATCTTCTGGGTGAAAGCAAAGGGTTTCCATTTACACCTGTTATATAATGGTTTTGACAACTGAGCAACGTCAGATATGAAAACTCCAGTACAATTCAGTAGACCTAGGCATAATTCTAATGTTTTATGGCTTTTGGATATTGTATTCATGAGACCTTCTGTCTAAATTCATGGGTTAAACCATATGATTAAATTATAATTGTCCTACCTAGGAAATTTACTTTAATACAACTGAGTTGAGATTTTTAATGTCAATTACATAGCCTTTGTCTGTCACTTTCAAGAAGTGGGAGTGACCGGAAACTTTGACTCGATCAATTGAAGATTTATATTTTTATAAGTTAATCCTTGCAGCATTTGCTGTAATGACTGTTGCTGTATCAAAATGGCAGGGCTGAATTTTGCCAAAATACGAGCTTTGGCATATGGAAATGCAAGAAATGCCTGTATCCTGTTTGTCAGATTAGAGTTGTTGCTGAAGTTCTCCTCTGCAGCTTTTATTACAGTAACGTTAACCTTCCTCTTCTTTGCATTTTGTTTTTCTTGAGCTGCGTGGAGGGAGTGAGTGCTTGGCTCAGGCCTTGTCTCTTTGTATAAGTAGAGGGTGAAGGATGAGGCGGGCATCAATGCATACGCTCAGTTGCATTCACTTCTCCAGAATACTGACGGGGCCCTTTGTCCCGGAAGGAGTTCATTAGTCGAAGACTTTCTTCTGCAAATAAAGATGTAGAGTTAAAGGTCATGGCCTATACCTGGTGCCCATTCATCTAGGTTATGTGTGAATATCTCTTCCTAAGGCAGGCGATCTCCAAGCAACTTACTTGGCTTGCTGATTATGTCATCCTCGCTCAAGGGCTAGTGTTGGAGAACACTGTGAATGCGATTGATCTGAGGAATAAGCTAGGTTTGATTACTTTGTTACTGACGCCACATTCTCTCTACACAGAAAAGGTGAGGACCCTGTGCCAGAATCTCATTGCTCCTGTGTGGAAATGAACTATAATCCTGCTACCACCATGTGGATGAGCAGGACCTCAACATTTTGAAATTATGTTTGCACTGGATGTTAATTAAGGGCTATTCCATGCCTGGTTCCTGAGGTTTTCACTAGGATAAAGAGGTAACATTATAGAATGACCAAGGTCCCAGTCTTCCACTTACCATTTGTTCTCCAATCTTATCAGCTGTTTTTAAGCCCTAGCTTTTGGCTATATTACTCAATGCAGTACTGAGTCTTTCAAAGACATCTACACTATTTATTTTGTTTATAAATCCACTCATATATCTGATATGGGAAATAGCACTGCTGAATATATTGGGGAGTATGACTGGCCCCGAATGTCTGTTACTTCATGGCATTCTGAATTAGCTACTTTGGAATTCCATCCACATCAGTTAGAAGCATAACACAAACTACCTGCAAACTCTGAATAGTCAAAGGTCCAAAAACGTGATAGAAAGTTTGTACTAAGGAAGCTGCAGTGGCTCACGATACAGGAACTGGTCCCTGTATTCTTCTTCAGCTGGTTATAGTCAATCTTTTTTGTAACTCTACTGTATACTTCCAAGCATCTGTGCTCCAGGCTTCATTAGTACCTCTAAGGTTTACTGGCGTGGGCTTTACCTCACGGGTGCCTGCTAGGAATACACGATATCCCCATGCATTGGAATTAAGATATAGGTCACCAGGTTCCATCACATAAGCATGTGGTCTACACCCAGGTGCTTGGTTTCCATCAAAAATGGAGCCAATTTGTCATCTTCTGGCACAAGTTATTGCTGCATTGATGGAAACTGGTACAAATTGTGATGGTCCGAATCCATAAAGTTGTACAATAGAATTTGGCTTGTCTAATCTGCATCCTACTCTATGTTCTATCCCGTCATCATTCTACTCTCTGTGATGAAGATTAATATTCATGAATATTAGTTAACATTAATATTCACCATGTTCAAGCTGTCCCATAGCTTATCCCATATTTCTGCTCTATTATTAATACATTCATAATGTCAACCAACATTTTCCCATGCAGCTGCTGGAAACCAGGATGTCAAATATTTACTAGATGGGATGCCATAGCACTTGTTGAGAGTCCTCTGTGTTGGTCTATTGCTAAGTAATAATTTTTCCTGAAATAATACATCTAGTATAAGGTGGACAGGTTGGACACCAACTGTGATGGTATTGGATTTGCGGACCACCAAGCTCTAAACTCAAATAAAGACTTTAAGTTCTATCAGATATAAATAGCAATGAGTACTCTCATTGATAATGCTTAGTCAAAGAATAATTCACTTCTCGGTTTATTCTGCATGGTTAGTTCAGCTGCCAATATCAACTATTTGTATGCTGGTCCTCCTCTCCCAACCAAGTGGAAGACATTTCCAGCTAACAAAATAGTTTAAAGCATAGTTCATTTATTTTCACTGATATATGTTTAAATCCATACATCTTAGAACACATTTAAAATTCATAGAGTATTTCCATCTTATAAAAGGCTTCCAAATCATAAACCGTTTCTGAAAAACACAAATCTTTTCCTAAACACAAAGTTTTTTAAAAACATAAAACATATCTTAAACTTAAAATTTAAAGCATTAAGGATTTCCAAAACACAGGTACAAATCCTATACACTAAAAAGACATTCCCTCAATGCAGACAAACAAATCATCTGTCGCAGAAATCAAAGCTGGAAGAATTGATTCTCATTCACCATGTGTCTCTTTCTTTATTCTTCTTGATGTTCCTAATGTCATTCCTAAAAAGCTTGAACTGCTCGATATTTATAGCCTTTATCTTCCAAACTTGAGTGACTTCAAATCCACATGATATTTCCTCGGAATTTTTTTTAATAGAACCAGTCTAAAAGCATTTTTTGGAGATAAAGACCTCAGCTTAATGTTTACAGCTCACAATTAATGCTGTAAAGCTAACTTAAAACTTACAGCTATAAGCACAGTAGTTATTGATATGCTAAATGATATTATCCATCTGTTCTACAAGCTTCCTTGAACTAAGCAACTTAAGAGTCAGCTTGTTTGTTTGAAACAACCCAGATTAAATAACCCATTGTCTTATACTCTACTCTGAGCAACAAAAAAGCACATGCAGTGACTAGCATTTGTTTCTACACAGGCAGAGCTTCTTCAGCATATAGAGCTTGTATGCAAAGCAGTATTATAGAGAGTGCTTTCTTGACAGCACTACTGTTTTTCATTTATATTTTAAGAACTAAAGATTGGCTTCCTTCTATGATCAGAAGTTCAATAAACTGTTAGTTGGAAGTTTACTTACATCTGTTTTAATCTTACAAGTGCCAGATGTTGTGTTTGGAAAGGAAGCTTAGCAAAAAACCTAGAAGTGAATATTCATCACAACTTGAAAGTGCTTTATAATTATACAGTGGAGTAAGAAAGCAACAGCCAGTTTCACTATGCACATATATCAACACCTGCAGGAACATCCAGACACAAACACGCACATACACATACTCAGACAAGCACCCTTATATTCACATATGAGCACAGACACACACACACACACACACACACACACACACAACTGCAGCATAAAGGAAGGATGGGTAACTTATTCTGATGTTAACAATTGAGAGAGAACTATTTATCACTACACTTCTACTACCCTTTTATTATTTTGTAGGAACGTTGAGATTCATCTGAGCAGAAAATAGAGATTACAGTTTAATTTCTCATTCAAATTACTCAATGCTCCGTCAGTGCTCAGCCAGTTTATTAGGATATGTGTTTCTGGAATGAGGCTGGAGCCCTAGAGTGTCTGATGCAGAGGATGTGTGGTATGAATGATTGAATCTTAAAGCACATATTGTTTCAGCGAGTACATATATCTTTGCAACTTTTCTATAGTACATTTGAAGTTCAGCCACTTAAAAGTATGAAATAATAGCAGCTGGTAGTGCAATTGTGACTGATATAAAAAAAAACTGGTGTTCTAGGTACTGGGGAAAGTTCTTGCTGCTCCATGCAGTGTGCCAAATGATTTTCATATCTATTGAAATGATCTGAATGTGGCCAAATACATGATCCAAAAATTGAGCTTCACTGCCTCTGAGCAGCACAAAATTACCAGGTGGGTTATGTGCTCAGGTGGTGTGCTCACTCTCAAGCAAGATCACGCACGCGTGCGCGCGCACACACACACATAAACACAGGCATACACATCACACATGCACACATACACTCCATGCACACATACTAATGCAGACAAAATATACATAAATATGCACACATATAAAGGCACATAGGTGCACACACAAACACAAACACTAAATTACTGGGGTATTTACAATTCCTTTGCCACTGATATAAATTTCAGGAGCTATTGGATGTCATGGACCATCATTCAACAAGAGATAAGGAGTTCAACCGTTTTTGAATAAAGTGAGATTAAAGCATTGGTGTGAAACATACTTGCTGCACATTTAACGGCATTGTCAAATGTTCTGCATAATCTGACTTTGAGATGTGCCAGATACAGCTGGATAAACACAGAATGACTATTATTGGAGTGGAACAATCAAACCAACTAAATGCCTCTAATGCTGAGAAGAATTGTCAGGGTTCAATCATTATTGCAAAATCCAATGAATAAATAGGGGAATATATAAAATATTGATAGAAGCTTCAGAAAAAAATTCTAAACATGTGCTGAGTGCTCTCCTAAACCAAGCAGAAAGTAAAGTGATTAGGATACAAATGCATGAATAATTCATACTTCCATTTATAATGTAAATAATGACAAATGGTAAATCTGCTTCAAGGTGACAAGGTTCATGGTTCTGCTGGCATGGCACCCCTCCTGTGCTCGGCCCAGGGGTACCAGAAAGCAAATCCAAGTCAGTGGACCATCTGATTGCCTACATCAGGTGAACAGTGAAACCAGAAGCAGCTTTGTTCTAGTTTTCTTTTTATAGCAGAGGATATCATGAGGCAGCAGCATAGAAACAACTCCAGCCTCCTAGCTGCTTTGTGACAGAATATCCTGCATACAAACTTCGTCCCACCAGAATCTGTATGCCCTATTTAGTTTGACTTTGCACTTCCTTGGACACCTCTTTACTAATTGATAAACTCCTCAATTAGGACCACTGTTACACTACCATGGAGAAAGCTTGCAGTTCTGTCCCACACCCACACTTTGGAAAGTCTGGTCACCTGACTGTACTTCTATCCCCTGAGTATAGCCAGAGACTGAAGACTGCAGAACCAGAAGAGAGCACCAAGGAGGTATGGTCAAGGGAGATGGAGAAGCTCTTACAGGACTGCTTTTGAGTTGGTGGACTGGACAGTATTCAGGGATTCATCTTCCACTCCGAATGAATATGCAACAGTTATCACTGACTTCATTAAAACCGATGTGGAAGATGTGTGTCTATGAGAACATAGCGCACGCCCAAATAAAAAGCCATGGATGAACCAGGAGATTCGTAGTCTGCTGAGGGGTAGATCTGTGGCATTTAAGTCTGGTGATCAAGGACTATACAAGGAGGCAAGGCATGACTTATGGAGGGCTATCTCAAGAGCAAAACAACGATTCCATTTGAGGTTAGAAGCAGTATAGGATGCAGTACAGGGTTTGCAGGTCATTACTTTCAACAAAGCAAAAGCTAAATCATGAATGGCAGTGATACTTCACTCCCAGATGAGCTCAATGTCTTTTATGCTGACTTTGAAAGGGAAAATAAACTACACCTATGAGTATCCAGTGACCCTTTGATCTCTGTCTCGTAGGCTGACGTCAAAATATCTTTCAAGAGGGTGAACCCTTGCAAGGTGGCAGGCCCCGATGGTATACCAGGCAGGGCACTGAAAACCTGTGCCAACCAACTGGCAGGTGTGCTCAAAGACACTGTCAATCTCTCATTGCTACATTTGGAAGTTCCCACCTTCTTCAAAAGGTCAACAATCATACTAGTGTCCAAGAAGAGCAGAGTGAGCTCCCTTAAAGAGTATCGCCCAGTAACACTCATACATACTTACAATTATGGTAATGAAGTGCTTTAAGATGTTGGTTATGATTAAAATCAATTCCTGACCAAGCAAGGACCTAGACCCATTTCAATTTGTCTATTGCCATAATAGGTCTACAGTAGATGTGATCTGATTGGCTCTTCATATGACCATGGATCACCTGGACAATACTAATACTTACGTCAGGCTGCTGTTTATTGACTGCAGCTCAGTGTTCAACAAAATCATTTATACAATTCTGATTAAAAAGCTTCAGAACTGGGGCCTCCTTACCTCCTCCTGCAACTGGATCCTTGACTTTCTCACCAGAAGACCACAGTCTGTGTGAATGAGAAATAATTTCTCCACCTCACTGATAATCAATACTGGCACACCTCAAAGGTGTGTGCTTAGTTCACTGCTCTACTCTCTCTCTACAGACAGGGCTGTGTGGCTAGCCACAGCTCAAATGTCAACTATAAGTTTGTTGATGATACAACTATTGTTGGCAGAACTTCAGATGGTGATAAGATGGTGTACGTGAGCAAGACAGATCAGCTATTTGAGTGGTGTCACAGCAACAACCTTGCACTCAACATCAGTAAGACCAAAGAATTGAATGTGAATGGTCGAAAGAGTAAGACATCAGTCCTCATCAAGGAGTCAGAAGTGGAATGGGCAACCATATGGATCACAAAAGATGTGGTTGGTGTAAAACTGAAAATGGGTACAGGGTCAGCTTTATCTGTAATGTCAGAGGCTGACTACAACAGACTGCCTTCTAAGCTAACAGTAGAAATGTTATGATGCTAAAAAACTACACAGGTGAAAAGAGTGCCTCCCAAAGGCAAACTGAAAGTGAATGTGCCGTACAGAGGCAGACGACAGTGGTTACAACATTATGTGTTGAAAAGTGGAGGGCCAGCACTTTTTGGACATGAATGGTTGAGAAAAATCCTACTAGAGTGGCACATAATTAAAGCGCTCATTATGTCATCAACAGGCAGCTGCAGCCCTAATGGTAGCACTAACCAAAGACTTAATGCTAATGAGAAGGTGTTTAAGAGGGTAAACCCAAAGGCATGAAGGCCAGAATTGAAGCAGCAACACCAAGATTCCATGAAGCGTGTCCAGTGGCTTATACAGTATGTCCTAAAGTAGATGCTGAGCTTCAAAGCTTGGAGACATCTGGCATTCTTTCCAAGGTTGAATGGAGCAATTAGTCCACACCCATTGTACCAGTGAAAGTGAAGTGAAGGCCGAAACTGTTCGCATATGCAGGCACTTCAAAGTGAGCATTAACTATGTGCTGCACACTATGCAGTATCTACTGCCATGAATAGAAGACATTTTTGTATCTTTGGTAGACGGGGAGAGGTTTTCAAAGATTGACTTGTCACACGCCTATCTGCAAATGGAGGTTGAGGAGTCAAACAGGAAGAACCTCAGAATCAACACTCAGAAGGGACTGTTTCGGTATAATCGTATCGTTTTTGGTGTCACATCATCTCCAGCAATTTGCAAAATGGATCAAGTGCTCCAAGATATCCCAGAAACACAATCTTACCTCGATGACATCATCATGATGGGCAAGAATGATGTTGAGCACCTGAAGAACCTTGGTAAAATGCTTACCAGGCTGAGTGTGATCTGTGTGCAAGGAGAGAAAAATATAAGTGCCATTTACAAGCAAGGCTTACATAGGTCAAAAGAGAAGATTGAAACAGTGATACAGACAAGTAAACCAGAAAACGTGTCACAACTCAGGTCATATTTGGGCCTTGTGAACTACCAGCACCGGTTTCTCCCAAACATTAAATCCCAGGAAAGGAATCCCAGTGATGACTGCTACCCAGTTGCAATGCTGGCCTTTATTCCTATGAACCCACTCTTATGACATAGAATTCAAAGGTACCAACCAACACAGTAACGCTAATGGCTTGTCATGTCTTCCACTGTTGACAACTGAAGAGGAGAAGTCTTCATTCTGTGACCCAGCAGGAGTGTTCTACACAGCATTGGTGAGTTAGCTGTCAGTAACAAATTCTGAAATACAATGAGAAACAAGGAATGACCTGACCTTGTCAAAAGTCTATGACATCACTAGGCAAAGATGGCCAACTCAAGGCAATCCTATGTTTCCAGAGTTCTCAGTGAAACAAGACCTACTGTCTGTATGTCAAAGAACCCTGATATGTTTTGTTGTGATCTGATTCCCTTTAAACAGCACACCAATGCTAATCTGTACACTGGAGTACAGTCAAGATGAAGAGCCTCACACAGAGCTATGTGTGGTGGTGGACGGGAATAGATAGCCAGTTTGAAGACTTGACCAAAATGTGTTAGGAATGTCACGGAGTTCAAGATGCACTCCCACAAGCACCTTTATTTCCATGGGAGTGACTGTCCTATGGCAAAGTGTGCATATTGACTTTACTGGGCTATTCATGGACTCCATGTTTCTGATCGTTGTGGAAGCTCATTCGAAGTGGCTGGGGGGTTACACCAATGGAGTCAACCACATCAAAAAAGACTGTTTCTGCTCTGAGGACTATCTTCTTGTGAAATGGCTTACCTGAACCAATTGTGAGTGACAACAGCCCACAATACATGTCAGAAGAGTTCAGACTATTCATGAAGGAAAATGGCATCGGACATTTCAAGTCAGCTCCTCACCACCCAGCAACAAACGGGTTAGCTGAAAGGTTTGTCCAAATCTTCAAGAAGTCCATTAAAGTGATGGAACAGAAGGACACTTCTCTACAGCACAAGGTGGACAACTTCCTTTTTGTATATTGGAGCTCAGTTCATGCAATGACAAATCAAACACCTACAATGCTGTTCATGAGCAGGAATCTGAGATCTTGCTAAGACGTCCTGAAAACCAGATCAATGGAGGGAAGTGCAGAATAAACAGTTCAGCTAGCTGCCAAGTAGATCAGCAAGGAACTTCAAGTCTGGACAGGATGTCCTAGTACTTGAATACAAAGAAGAGAAGTGGACGCCCAGTAGGATATCTACAACACTGGTGTGCACAGTGGATGTTGGAGATCACACATGGAGATGTCATGTGGACCAGATATTGGATAGTCAGCCGAAGAACACAAGACGGACACGTTGCATCTTCTGGGCGTACCTGTCAGTGATGATCAAGTCACTGACAGCTTTGCAACACCTACAACAGAGAAAGTTGTCTTTGACAAGACACCTAATGCCACTCCACAGGTCCAAAGGCACTATCCTGAAAGACACAGAGAGCCACCCAAAAGATTGAAACTTTAGTATAGTTAAGTTAGTTGTGGACGGTTATTTAAAAAAAAAACAAAAACGTCAAGAAAACACCGTTATTGTGAAAGCATGTTTTTTCACACGGGGGTGGGGGGGCACACAGGTCCAGGAGCGAAATTTAAAAGTGAAAGCTTTGCGGGAGCTCGGCTATAACCAATCATGAGTTGGAGAGCAGGGGAGGTACAAGCATAAAAGGAAGACACTGCCTAGCGGAGCGGTCATCAACGGAGTAGCCTGAGGCAGAGTGGTTGAGCTTTGGCTCATTCGGGCTTCTGCAAGTTAAGTGGACTTCGTTTTTCCCCTTGCACGCTTTTTCTGGAGGAATAGAGAACATGTCTGTAGTGTTAGTACTTTGCTCTGGGTGTCAGATGTGGGAATCCTGGGAATCTTACAGTCTCCGAGACGGCCACATCTGCGCCAGGTGCACTAAGATGCAGCTTCTGAGAGACTGTCTTAGGGATCTGGAGCTGCGGCTTATTAGGGAAAGTGAGCAGAAGATAGAGAGGAGCTACAAGGAATTAGTCACCCCCGAGGCTGCAGGAGTCATTTAAGTGGGTGACCGTCAGGGAAGAGCTCAGATGGTAGAGAGCACCCCTGTAGCCATCCCCCTCAGTAATCGTTATCTAGTTTTGGATGCGATTGAGGGGGATGACCTGACAGAGGACGACCACGGCGAACGGGTCTCTGGCACTGACTCTGGTTCCATGGTGCAGAAGGGAGAGAAGAAGATGAAGAATAAGAAAGGGGATTCCATAGTGAGGGGAACAGACAGGAGGTTCTGTCAGCCTGATAGAGATACCCACATGATGCAATGATCCAGGGTATGGGATGTCTCGGATCAGATGCAGAGTATTCTGAAAGGAGAGGATGAACAGCCAAAAGTCTTGAGGGTGAACAGCCAAAAGTCTTGGTACACATTGCTACCAATGACATAGGTAGGAAAAGGGAGGAGGCCCTGAAGAGAGAATTCGGGAAATTGGATAGTAGGGGTAGCAGGGTAGTAATCTCAGATCTGCTGCCTGTGCCACATGCTAATGAGCACAAGAGTAGCATCATCAGGTAGATTAATGCGTGGCTGGGAGATTGGTGTAAGGGGCAGGGCTTTGGGTTCCTGGGTCACTGGGGTCTCTTCTGGGGTAGGTACAACCTATACAAAAGGAGAGGTTACACCTGAACCCAAAGGGGTCCAATATCCTAACAGGCAGGTTTAATAGAGCTGTTAGGGAGGGTTTAAACTAATCTGGCAGGGGGATGGGAACTGGAGTGATAGGGCTGAGAAAGGGGTAAACAGAAATAAGTCAAAGGTAGTCTGCAACAGAGATGATAGAAAAGATAGGCAGGAGATGAGGCAAAATCACAGCCAGTGGGATGAGTTTCAGGGCAATAGAGGTGTGGTGCAGTTAAAACAGAAAGCAACAAATACTGGACTGAGAGTGTTGTGTTTGAATGCACACAGCATAAGAAATAAAATGGACGATCTTGAAATTCAGCTACAGATTGGCAAGTATGACATTGTGGCCATCTCTGAAACTTGGCCCTAATGGTTGCCATTGGGAGCGGAACATCCAAGGATGTATGGTGTATCAGAAAGATAGGTTAGTAGGTAGAGGGGGTGGTGTGGCCCTGTGTATAAGAAATAATATTAAATCATTAGAAAGGGATGACATATGATTGGAAGGTGTAGAGTCACTATGAGTTGAGTGAAGAAATGGCAAAGGTAAAAGGATCCTAATGGCAGTTGTATACAGGCCTCCAAACAGCAGCTAGGATGTGGATTGCAAATTACAGCAGGAGATAGAAAAGGCATGTCAGAAAGGCAATTTCAAGATAATTGTTGGGGATTTTAACATGAAAGTGGAATGGGAAAGCCAGGCCAGTATTGGACCTCAAGAGAGAAAATTTGTAGAATGTCTAAGGGATGGCTTTTTAGAACTGCTTGTTGTTGAGCCCACTAGGGAATTGGCAGTGCTGGAATGGGTGTTGTGCCATGATCCAGAGATGATAAGAGAGCTTAAGTTAAGGAACCCTTGGGGAACAGTATGATCAAGTTCTCTTTGAAATTTGACAAGGAAAAATTAAATTCCAATGTGTCGGTATTTCAGTGGAATAAAGGAAATTACAATGGCATGAGAGGGGAACTGGCCAAAGTTGACTGGAAAGGGGCACGAGCAGGAAAGACAGCAGAGCAGCAATGGCTGGAGCTTCTGCGAAAAATGAGGGAAGTGCTGGACAGATATATTCCAAATAAAAAGAAATTTTGGAATGGAAGAAGGATGTTACCATGGCTGACAAGAGAAGTTAGAGCCATAGTAAAAGCAAAAGAGAGGGCATACAAGGAAGCCAAAGGTAGTGAGAAGATAGAGAATTGGAAAGCTTTTAAAAACTTTCAGAAGGAAACGAAGAAGGTCATGAGGAAGGAAAAGATTAGTTTTAATAGGAAGCTGGTGACTAATATCAAAGAAGATACTAAAAGCTTTTTTAAGTATATAAAGGGTAAAAGAGAGTTGAGGGTAGATATAGGACCAATAGAAAATGATGCTGGAGATATTGTAATAAGAGATGCAGAGATGGCAAAGGAACTGAATGCGTATTTTGCATCACAGTGGAAGACATCAGCGGTACACTATACATTCAAGAGTGTCAGGGAAGTGAAATATGTGCAGTGAAAATTACAACTGAGAAGGTGCTCAGGAAGCCGAATGTTCTGAGGATAGATAAATCTCCTGGACCTGATGGAATGCACTCTCGGGTTCTGAAGGAAGTAGCTGGAGAGATTGCTGAGGCAGTAACAATAATCTTTCAAGAATTAATAGTTTCTGGTATTGTAGCAGATGACTGGAAAATTGCAAACGTTACTCCGCTATTTAAGAAGGGTAGGAGGCAGCAGAAAGTAAACTATAGACCTGTTAGCCTGACATCAGTGGTTGGGAAGCTGTTGGTATCAATTGTTAGGGATGAGATTACAGAGTACCTTGAGGCATGTGGCAAGGAAAATTCTGCCTAACTAACCTAGTGCAATTTTTTGAGGAAATTACAAGCAGGGTAGACAAAGGAGATGTAATAGATGTGGTGTACTTGGATTTTCAGAAGGCTTTTGACGAGGTACCACACATGTGGCTGCTTAGCAAGATAAGAGCCCATGGAATTACAGGGGAGTTACAAGCATGGGTGGAGCAATGGGTGATTGGCAGAAAATAGAGAGTGGGAATAAAGGGATCCTATTCTAGTTGACTGCCGGTTACCAGTGGAGTTCCACAGGGGTCGGTGTTGGGACTGCTGCTTTTTACAATGTATATCAATAATTTGGAATATGGGATTAATGGATTTGTGGCTAAATTTGCCGATGATACAAAGATAGGTGGAGGAGCAGCTAGTTTTGAGGAAACAAAGAGCCTGCAGAGAGACTTAGATAGTTTAGGGGAATGGGTAAAGAAGCAGCAAATGAAATACAATGCCAGAAAGTGTATCGCCATGCACTTTGTGTAAGAAATAAATGAGTAGATGATTATTTAGATGGGCAGACAATTCAAAATGCAGAGATGCAAAGGGACTTGGGAGTCCTTGTGCAGGATACCCTAAAGGTTAACCTCCAGGTTGAGTCAGTGGTGAAGGCAAATGCAATGTTGGCATTCATTTCTAGAGGTACAGAATATAAGAGCAAGAATGTGATGTTGAGGCTCTATAAGGCACTTGTGAGACCACACTTGGAGTACTGTGTGCAGTTTTGGGCTCCTTATTTCAGAAAGGATATACTGACTTTGGACAGATTTCAGAGAAGATCCACAAGAATGATTCCAGGAATGAAAGGGTTACTGTATGAGAAGTGACTGGCAGCTCTTGAGCTGTATTCACTGGAGTTCAGGAGAATGAGGGGGGATGTTATAGAAACAGTCCAAATGTTAAAAGGCCTGAACAGATTAGATATGGCAAAGTTATTTTCCATGATAGGGGAGTCTAGGACAAGAGGGCACTACTTCAGGATAAAAGGATGTCCATTAGAAAAGAGATGTAGAGAAATTATTTTAGACAATAGACAATAGACAGTAGGTGCAGAAGTAGAACATTCGGCCCTTTGAGCTTGCACCGCCATTTTGAGATCATGGCTGATCATCTACTATCAATACCCGGTTCCTGCCTTGTCCCTATATCCCTTGATTCCCCTATCCATAAGATACCTATCTAGCTCCTTCTTGAAAGCATCCAGAGAATTGGCCTCCACTACCTTCCAAGGCAGTGCATTCCAGACTCCCACAACTCTCTGGGAGAAGAAGTTTTTCCTTAACTCTGTCCTAAATGACCTACCCCTTATTCTCAAACCATGCCCTCTGGTACTGGACTCTCCCAGCATCTGGAACATATTTCCTGCCTCTATCTTGTCCAATCCCTTAATAATCTTATATGTTTCAATCAGATCCCCTCTCAATCTCCTTAATTACAGCGTGTACAAGCTCAGTCTCTCTTAACCTCTCTGCGTAAGACAGTCCAGACATCCCAGGAAATAACCTCATGAATCTATGCTGCACTTCCTCTATAGCCAGGATGTCCTTCCTTAACCCTGGAGACCAAAACTGTACACAATACTCCAGGTGTGGTCTCACCAGGGCTCTGTACAAATGCAAGAGGATTTCCTTGCTCTTGTACTCAATTCCCTTTGTAATAAAGGCCAACATTCTATTAGCCTTCTTCACTGCCTGCTGCACTTGCTCATTCACCTTCAGTGACTGATGAACAAAGACTCCTAGATCTCTTTGTATTTCTCCCTTACCTAACTCCACACCATTCAGATAATAATCTGCCTTCCTGTTCTTACGCCCAAAGTGGATAACCTCACACTTATTCACATTAAATGCCATCTGACAAGTATCTGCCCACTCACCCAGCCTATCCAAGTCACCCTGAATTCTCCTAACATCCTCATCACATGTCACACTGCCACCCAGCTTAGTATCATCAGCAAATTTGCTGATGTTATTCTCAATTCCTTCATCTAAATCGTTGACGTAAATCGTAAACAGCTGTGGTCCCAATACCGAGCCCTGTGGCACCCCACTAGTCACCACCTGCCATTCCGAGAAACACCCATTCACCGCTACCCTTTGCTTTCTATCTGCCAACCAGTTTTCTATCCATGTTAATGTCTTCCCGCCAATGCCATGAGCTTTGATTTTACCCACCAATCTCCTATGTGGGACCTTATCAAATGACATCTGAAAATCAAGGTACGCTACATCCACTGGATCTTCCTTGTCTAACTTCCTGGTTACATCCTGGAAAAACTCCAACAGATTAGTCAAGCATGATTTACCCTTGGTAAATCCATGCTGGCTCGGCCCAATCCTATCACTGCTATCTAGATATGCCACTATTTCATCCTTAATAATGGACTCTAGCATCTTCCCCACCACCAATGTCAGGCTGACAGATCAATAGTTCTCTGTTTTCTCCCTCCTTCCTTTCTTAAAAAGTGGGATAACTTTAGCCATTCTCCAATCCTCAGGAACTGATCCTGAATCTAAGGAACATTGGAAAATGATTACCAATGCATCCGCAATTTCCAGGGCCACCTCCTTTTGTACCCTGGGATGCAGACCATCTGGACCTGGGGATTTGTCGGCCTTCAGTCCCATCAGTCTACTCATCACTGTTTCCTTTCTAATGTCAATCTTTTCTAATGTTTCATTTCCTCTGTTACCCTATGTCCTTGGCCCATCCATACATCTGGGAGATTGCTTGTGTCTTCCTTAGTGAAGACAGATTTAAAGTACTTATTAAATTCTTCTGCCATCTCTCTGTTTCCCATAACAATTTCACCCAATTCATTCTTCAAGGGCCCAACATTGTTCTTAACTATCTTCTTTCTCTTCACGTACCTAAAAAAGCTTTTGCTATCTTCCTTTATATTCCTGGCTAGCTTGCGTTCGTACCTCATTTTTTTTCCCCGTATTGCCTTTTTAGTTAAGTTTTGTTGTTCCTTAAAAACTTCCCAATCATCTGTCCTCCCACTCACCTTAGCTCTGTCATACTTCCTTTTTTTTAATGCTATGCAATCTCTGACTTCCTTTGTCAACCACTGTGGCCCATTTCCCCCCTTTGAATCCTTCCTTCTCCGGGGGATGAACTGATTTTGCACCTTGTGCATTATTCCCAAGAATACCTGCAATTGCTGTTCCACTGTCTTTTCTGCTAGGATATCCGTCCAGTCAACTTTGGCCAGCTCCTCCCTCATGGCTCCATAGTTTCCCCTGTTCAACTGCAACACTGACACCTCCGAGCTGCCCTTATCCTTCTCAAATTGCAGTTAAAAACATCATATTATGATCACTACCTCCTAATGGCTCCTTTACTGCAAGATGGCTTATCAAATCTTGTTCATTACATAACACTAAATCCAGAATAGTCTTGTCCCTGGTCAGTTCTCGTACAAGCTGTTCCAAGAATGCATCCCATAGGCACTCTACAAACTCCCTATCCTGTGGTCCAGCACCAACCTGATTCTCCCAGTTCACCTGCATGTTGAAATCCCCCATAACTACTGCGACATTACCTTTGCCACATGCCAATGTTAACTCCCTATTCAACTTGTACCCAATATCCATGCTACTGTTTGGTGGCCTGTAGACAACACCCATTAGGGTCCTTTTGCCCTTACTGTTCCTCAGTGCTATCCACACAGACTCTACTTCTCCTGACCCTATGTCCCCCCTTGCAAAGAACTGAAACTCATTCCTCACCAACAGGGCCACCCCACACCCTCTGCCCACATTTCTGTCCATATGATAGCATTTATACCCTTGTACATTCATTTCCCAGGTCTGATCTCCCTGAAGCCATGTCTCTGTTATCCCAACAACATCATAGTTACCCATTCGCACCTGAGCTTCAAGCTCATCCGCCTTATTTCTGACACTTTGTGCATTCAGATATAGAATTTTTAGCCCATTTCTCCTCTCTCTGTTTGAATTGCTGCCTATTGTGCTTAACCCAGCTCCCTGAACTCCCATCGGGCTATACGCCCCTAGAATTTTGTTGTCCTTCCTAAATTTACTTATTCTGTCAACACATTTAACTCCATGTTCCGTCAGACCATCCCTCTGTACATGTGTCCTCCTTATCACTTGTTCCGCCTCACCTTTCTTTACTACACACTTAATATTCCGGAACCGTGTAGTCCCCATCTGTCCTTTATTCTTCCTCTCGCTATCCTCTCTCACATTCTGGATCCCTGCCCCCTGCAAATTTAGTTTAAACCCCCCCAAGAAGCACTAGCAAACTTCCCTGCAAGAATGTTAGTACCACTCCAGTTCAGGTGTAAACCGTCCCTTCAGAACAGATCCCACCTTCCCTGGAACAAAGCCCAATTATCTAAAAACCTGAAGCCCTCCCTCCTGCACCATCCTCTCAGCCATGTATTAATCTGTATAATCTTTCTGTTCCTTGCCTCACTCGCACGTGGCACAGGTAGCAATCCAGAGATTGTTACCCTGGAGGTCCTGCTCTTCAGCTTCGCACCTAACTCCCTGAACTCCCTACACAGGACCCCCTCACTCATCCTACCCACGTCATTGGTCCCTACATGGACCACAACATCTGGATTCTTGCCCTCCCTCTCGAGAATAACCTGCACCCGATCTGAGATGTCTCGGACCCCGGCAGCAGGGAAGCAACATACCATCCAAGACTCCCGATCTTCCCCACAAAATCTCATATCTGCCCCCCTGACTATAGAATCCCCTATCTCTACCGTTCTCTTCTCTTCCCTCCTCCCCTTCCTAGTCGAGGGTCCAACCTCAGTGCCAGAGACAGGACCACTGCAACTTGTTCCTGGTAGTTCATCCCCACCAACAGTATCCAGTATCCAGAACGGCCACAGGGGTGCTCTGCTTTCTCTGTCTGCTCCCCCTGCCTCTCTTGACTGTCACCAATTTGCCTACCTCCTGTCTTTTTAACCAGATGTTGCCACAAGTGGCTGTGGAGGCCAAGTCACTGGGTGTACTTAAGGCAGAGATAGATAGGTTTCTGATTATCCAAGGCATCAAAGGGTATGGGGAGAAGGCAGGGGAGTGGATGTAATTGGAGGAACTGGATCAGCCCATGTTTGAATGGCAGGGCAGACTCAATGGGCCAAATGGTCTACTTCTACTCATATCTTATGGTCTTATGGTCTGCTAAAGGGAAATTGAATGTTTTGTTACATTTACAGGGCTATATTACTTTAATCTAAAAGGGGAGGAAGTGTAGTGGACGGATCTGTTTCTTTTAGTGCTACAACTCCCTTAGCACTAATTATTGACTGATAACTTACCCATGCGCGTTAATTCATAGCTGTCTCTGCAAAGTGAATAGACAAGTTAACTTCACCTCCAAGTGTGTGTCTTTTTTATTTGATATGTAGTTGTACGAACACAATACAAATAATCTGCTGGGTCAAGCAGAGTCTGTATTACACCTTGATCCTTTGTTTTGAACCAGGCCCCACTTGGCCTTCTTACTATTCCAAAATATTGTTTATTCTCACAAGAAGGACCACTGCAGGGACACAACTATCCACAAAGAATAAGTGAAAGTTTTTCAAAGAGACTCCAATGTTTACAGTGGTTGAGACTACTTGCCTTGAAAATTTATTGTTTTTTGTCATTTGAAAGTCAAATCCAATGCATGTTTACCAAAAAGGAATATCAAGCAGATATGTTTACCACAGCTTCTTCTGTGACTTTTGCTACAAGTCTGCTCTTATGAAAGAACTCACCTCAAATACCTAAGTCCCTCACCCAAATGGGAATTAGTTGTATTAATTATTTATGACTTATCGGCTTCTGGAAAATAGACACCTCTGGCAAAGTCATCCCAAACAGTCCTGAGAACATAAAGAGAAAACCACCTCAGGGAGATACTCAGAGGCTGCTGTTGAAGTTTTTTGACAGTCCATGTCCTTGTTAAAGAGACTCCATTCATCACGGGAATTGTGTAAAGTATGACACAACTTATAGAATGAAAGAAAAGCAGGAACTTCAGGAAGACTTTCATTCAAAGTCAAAATCTAAGTCATTTGCACAAGTACATGTATGTAGAAGTGCAATGAAAAACTTAATTGCAGAAAGATCAAAGGCAGACAACATCAGAGCATTCACAAGAGAAACATAAATGATATACCATCACACAGACAGAACACAACGGACACAAAAAGAGATTCCATTGCATTGCAAAGTTGTCAAACTGTCACAGTGCACTGAGGTTGCCGATTAGGGTGTGCCAGTTGCTTCGAGAACTGAATGGTTGAAGAGAAATATCTCCTGAGCCTGATGTTATTGGACTTCTGTAAGTCCTGCCTGATAGCAGCTGCGAAATGTCATAGCCCATGGTGGTGGAGATCTTTGATGATGGATATTGCCTTTTTGATGCAGTACCTCATTTGGGGAACGATGCGCCAGTGATGCATTGGACAGAGCTCACTACTCTCAGTACCTTTTTACATTCCTGAGTTAACAGTACATTTTATTATGAAACTACTATACACCAATACACAGACCATAATGGGCCAGTACCCAAGATATGTAACAGGTAACAATGTGATTGGCTTTATTACATGAATAATAATCAACTGTTTGAATAAAATTCATGAAAAAGGTGATGAGAAATCACCTTTCTTTGTGGAGTCACTAATCCTCCCAGAAATCAGGACTTTAATGTGTTCTACAGCCCTACTCAATCTCCATTATCCTTACAAAGAATTTATCCAACCCACATTTGCAAGTTAACAATAAATCCTCCTCCTCTGCTCCTGATCAAATAAAACAGCACATCGAAATCTCAGCCTCCCTGGGAATTTTTTTTGTCAATTATCCTGAATTCTATGACCTCCCACCAGTTTGGCTGATGGAGTTTCTAATCTTTTGTGGCAGGTGCCCACCCTCTCCCTCTATGAAATTGCTGTTGGGCAAAACGCTGGAAACCTGAAGTAAAATTCGAAAGTTCTAGTCAGGCAGCACCTGTGGAGGAAAAAAAAGAGAAAGTCATTAAGCAGTAACGTTAGCTCTGTTGCCCTGTCTATGGATAATGGATTACTTGCTGTGAATGTCCAATATCATATTCTTGTTACAATGTGGCTGTGTTAACCTCGGAAAAGAGTTTTAGTTGTTTTTGCTCAAAAATTATCAGCTGCGCTTAATATTTCTTGAGATAATAGTGCTTCTTGTCCAAAGGAAGAAGGCAGCAACCAGCAGTTCTCTAGTCTCTTCCAAAATAACAACCAAAGGGCTCATTTGAGCTCAATTTAAATTCTAATTCAAAAGATGGCACTTCTGCAGCAATCCCTTAGTCCTTCTCTAAAGTTGCCCTGAAACGTTTGAAGTTCATCAAACATGGAATAATCTCCTTTATACAGAAATATGTTTAACTGCTGTGAGAGGAAAAAAGTCACCAACTGGGACTAGGTCTCAGAGTACTTGCAATGCAAGTTGCATCAATGCAAGTTTCTGAGTGTTCCCAAGGTTTGAAGGGTAGTCCATAACTATACAATGCACAATGATCCCAGCTTGGACTTCATTTGCTCTTGTTAGTTAGTCGTCTTCAAACTGATTACCTCCTCTCATTATTTTCCCATCTCCTTATTTACTTTGAAATATTAATTTCTCTTTCAATTTTATGTTCCACCCTAGGTCAAGCAATCTTCTCCTTCTTTCTTATGAAACAGTTTTGTACTCTGGTACTCTCCATCTTCCATTCTGAATGTTTTATTAATGCCAAACATATCCTGGAAAAGGTTTATTAAACAGAATGCTTAGTAGTCCAAATACGGTTACTTATTACATAATGTCAAATGATATTCTTCTACAAAATGCTCAGAGACCAAATGATGGAAGATAATGTAATTAGCTTGATGCATTAGTGATAAAGTAGAAGAAATTAAGCACTTCATTAACGTGAAATTGATAAATTCAAGGGCAGAAATATTTTTCCCCTGCAATGAATTCTTCAAACAAATTTGTAGTAGGTGAATTGTAGCAATTGCAGCTGTCATTTTGGGGAAGCATCACTGGCCTGTAAATTGTCTCTGCTTCCCTTTCCCCAGATACTGTCTGATGGGCTGAGGGTTTCCAGCAGTTTTGCTCTTTTTCTGCTCCCCATGTTGTTCCTTCAGCCACACTTCCTGAGGTTCTGCAAAGTCAAAGTCAAGGTGGAATTTATTTTCATATGCAAGAGTACATGTATGCACAGATACAAATAAAGACCTTAGTTGCAGAAGCATCACAGGCACATAGAATCATATAAGCAACATTCACAAGGAAAACATAAATTATGTACAATTTGTACAAGAACAAAAGAAACCATGTCTATTTAAGTGAATAATGAGCAAAGTGTTCATAGTGTTCCTAAATTGCAATGATTAGCATTATGCAACAAACACAAAATGCTGGAGGAACTCAGGCAACATCTATAGAATTGATGAAGTCCCAATGAAGGGTCTTGGCCCCAAACATTAACTGTTTGCTTCCCTCCATAAATGTGCCTGACTCGCTGAGTTCCTCCAGGTTTTTCGGGTGTGTTGCTCAAGATTTCCACCAGCACCTGCAAAATCTCTTGGGCTTATGATTAGGGTTATGCGATTTGGTTCAAGAACAAAATGGTGGAAGGAAAGAAGCTGTTCTTGAAGTTGATAGTGAAAGACTTCAGACTCCTGTACCTCCCGCGAAAAGATGGCAGAGGGAATGGTTCTGGAGACTTCATTAATGTCACCATCCTACTGGTTTCAGCAATCAGTGAGAAGCAACTGCCCATCACTAGACCACTCAAGCAGTGTTAGTGCTGATCAGAAATGTTTACAAAACTTGCTCAATGGTGTTAAACATTTTTAAAACATAAGTAAACAATCTTTTCAATTCATTTAAATAATCTAACTTAATTTAAACAATTGAGAATAAATGGGATAAAAAGCACTACACCACATTTTATGTATAATTTTCAACAGTTACAGTTGGAAATTGTGTTTACAATGTTAACTAACAGAAACTTTAATTGTAGGTGGCGTGCAGAATTAATACTTTGTAGCAGAGCAGCTGCAATCATTTTCATGCTGGTTCAAAAATCCTATTTCATGAAGCAGATAAATTTGGATCCACTATCTCACTGTACCGGAATTCCATGTCTTCCCTTCATATTGACTCAGAAATTACCTAACCTTACTCTGGCCAAAATAACTCAGTGGTCAAAGGATGCCTGGCAGGTCTGCTTCTCCTGCCACCACCCTCCCAAATGATTCTGGCTGATTGACCAGGCCTCGAACCAGCATTCAACGGACCATACAAATTGGGACCTGTGCTGCGACAATAATCAGTTAGTTTAGGACTACATTAGCCAGCAGACAAACTGGAGATAAAATGAGAAGGAGTTAGCCAGCTGAGGAACAGCTCAGTTCCTGGCAAGCTTATTCCTTGAAGACATGCTCTGCTTTTGCCATAGATTAATTACAATAATTTTTTGTGGCTTATTCTGCTGATTCACAGCAAATTTCAGGTTTCAGCTTCAGCTAATTGTTATGTTTTGTAACTCCAGAAATTAATCAAAAGAAAATCCCAGGAGCCCAAGGGATAACCCATGTACGTTTAGTTTTACTTTTCACGAGGTGCTCACATATGACTTGGTGGCGTAACGACATGCACAATCACATACCTTTACATATAACCTATAATAAATTATTTAAGCAGACAAAGAATGCTTAATCAAACAATATATTTACAATATTACTCAAATGTTACTGAAATATTAAATGCATGATACTAACGTGCAGGAAATCCAGTTTAATCATCCTGGCAACACCTATCATGCCCCGATAAATCTGGCCACATTTTCTCATATATAACCTGAGCTGATTCTTTGCTAAGTTTTGTCAGCACCAGGCTGGAGTATAATTGGAGTTTCATGTGAAAGAAAAAGCCCATGAACTGCTGAAAACTATCAGTAAACATTTCAAATCCTTTGCTCAGGAGGTATATCATACAAGGACGAGGGGGAAAGTCTTTGGGCCTTCTGCTTTCAGAGTCTGAAGTCTTCTTTTCAGTACGCAGACAATCATACTCTAACGAATTCAAGAACCTTAGGTGGACAGGAGAGAGACAACATGAGCGACATTTTTTCTGGTGAGCTGACCATTCGTTTGTTTTGGACACCTATCAGCAACGGGAAACCAGAAATCACCTGCCTCTGCACAGTCGGGGAATGCTGGAGGAAAAGAAAGCTTCCCACTGTGAGTCAGATTTAGTGATTCTGTGCATCAACTCTATTTTGTTTAAATAAGCCATCTGCTTTATTGGTTAACCATCAGTTAAAAAGTTCTCAATATCAGCATAATATGCTTTGTGGGATGGAAGCCTTATTTTCAGCTTTTTTTCTCCTGCCCCCACCCCCCCCCCCACCCCAGCATGGTACTACCTCAAGTACCTTAATGGTGCCTTGGCTGGATAAGAATGCTTCACTCCTGGGTCAGCAGTGGAAACACCCCACACTGAGTGGTTCAGTGCCAGCTTCTGTGCTCTCTGTTAAAGTGCCAGAGGGTGCTGATTGCTAGTTTTCTTTCCAAAATGAACTGTTAGTTTATGCTTACTCTTCGAAACCAGGGTGACACAGCAAGTAGAGTCACTACCACGCTGCACCAGTGTGTCAGATTCAACCCTGACCTCAGTTGTTCAGGATGTTCACGCATTCTCTCCGTGACTACGCACAATCCTCAAGTGCTCCTGTTTTAAAGATCCTAAAGATCTGTAAACTGGGAGATATATAGGACCGAGATGAGGAAAAACTTCTTCACACAGAGAGTGGTGAATCTGTGGAATTCTCTGCCACAGGAAACAGTTGAGGCCGGTTCATTGGCTATATTTAAGAGGAAGTTAGATATGGCCCTTGTGGCTAAAGGGATCGGGGGGTATGGAGAGAAAGCAGGTACAGGGTTCCGAGTTGGATGATCAGCCATGATCATACTGAATGGCAGTGCAGGCTCGAAGGGCCGAATAGCCTACTCCTGCATCTATTTTCTATATTTCTATATTGGCCATTGTAAAGTGCTCTGCATGTGTAGGTGAGTGATAGAATCTGAAGGAATTAAATAAGATTACTGAAAGTGGGTACTTGATGATCTGTGCAAACATGACAAGCAAATGACTATGGCTCATGACATCATTCAAGATGGGTCAGTTCTGCAGCTGCATTGTCTTTTTTAATGGTGAATTGCAGAGGAAGCATTGTCAAGACTCATCTAGCCTCCAAATGGTCAGCAAAGATCTCATGGCCCCAGTTATACAAGCGGATGGAGTTCTCCCAAAATTCAACCCAATTTATTGACAAGCTGACAATCTGGTTACAATCACGTTGTCATCGATGGAAACACATGTGAAAGTTGGCTGCCATTACAGAATTCCCTGATCTTCAAAGTAGTTAACTCAAATAACAAATAAGCTTTTCTCTGGCTTCAAGAGTACAGGTATCGATTGTAACCGATGTTTCGGTGACACACTCTGCCTCTTCTTCAGGGATGATGCCTGGGTAAGACTTTGACCTCCAAATATGACCTGCGACTTAGGTCAGCTGGTGTTTACAGGATTCCCTGTGAGTATATTGGCCAGATGGGACACACAGTGGAAGCCTCCATCAAGGATCACAGGAGGTGTTTCCATCTGGGTGGAGAAATCGGAGAAACTGGTGGCAGCACAACATCGCATTCGCAATGGCCATCGGATTGACTTCAATGACACAAAACCACTATGCCCTACCCCAATGGTTTCTGGGACCAACTCGTAAATGAAGCATTTGAAATAAAACTAGAGGAAAAGAACATTAACAAAGACAAAGGTCTCGCTCCAGTAAGAACTGAAATTCAATTATAAACAAGGTGCAAGAGTGGAAACCTGATTGGATGAGGACTAACCAATCAGGAGGGATGGACAATGGGGGCATAAATACCATTGGACTAGACTTACCCAGGTTTATCATCGATACATGGGTTATAATCATTATCTGTATCCAGTTAGTTTGTTATATACTCCCGGAAAGCACTTGATCTTTTTTTGTAGGTTAATTCACTTTGAAACTTGCCCACAATATTAGAAGATGCTTTAAAAATATTTATTTATTCTCATCAGAACATAAAACGTAATGGAAAACACTCAATAAGCTGTTAGCATCACCTCATGCACATTCAAGGGATGAGGATGACAATTTTCTGCAACAAGTAATTATTGAATTCATTTCATAGTTTTTACTGACTTCTCAGTGAGCAGACTTTAGTCGGTCTGTTTCTGAAATCTGCTTCTGCTTATTCAGGATCATTTCTCTTGCTGCCATGTTTCATAGCTGAGTCAGCAGACAAGTCAATGGTTAAGCAACTGAAAGAACTAATAATTAAAAGCTGTGCCAAATGCATTATTTTATTCCTGGGTTGACTTCTTCATTTTAGTGCACGGAGCAAATTAACGGGAAATGTATTATTGAATAAGATGAAGATGGAGTGAGATGCAGTCTTTGAGTGAGATAGCAGTGGACGTGAAACATTTCACTTGATTAAGTGGGCTGATTAAGCACCATCTCCCATCCTTAAATCCACTTGAGAAGGTGGAACTGTGCTGCCTTGCTGACTCATTGCAATCAAGGTGTTGAAGATAGCTCCCTAGAGCTGTTGCTAGGGAAATTGAAGTTAGCTCCCTAGAGCTGTTGCTAGGGAAATCCAGGAGTTCCACCCTCAAGTGGCAATCTAGTCAGGATTTGGAGTGGAGCCAGGAAGTGATAGTCCCCTCATTTACTTCTAGAAATCCAAACAGAGGTCAAATTCTCTGAGAAATTTGAATTGTACTTCTCTTGAGTTTTCCATCTCAAACAATTGATAAAACCTTACATTTTTTGTCAGGATAGTTTGAAAGTGCTTCACTGTTTGGCTGAAACTGGAATCTGTCATTCACTGGCAACGCCTCCACAACTTTGCTATAGCCTTCAGCTAACTCCGTCTTGGACTTCTTCCCTGAACCCTCCAGTGCACCAACCCTTTGCCACCATTGAAAGCACTCAGGAAGCTTATTGCTTCCCCCATGTTCTTAACCAACTGCAGAATCCACTGGATAATACCTTACACAAGCAGTTTTGTCTGAGGCAAAGCTGTATGTCTGGCCTTCCCAATTCCAAAGTACTGAAAAATCACTCATTTCTCAGTTATACTTCCCGTTTCCTCACTGCAAAGTGTGAGTCATTGAGAAAGACTCCACTCTCAGTCAGATTCAGAGGATATTAGAGTAGCTCTCACATCTATCTGGAAATGCTGCAGCACATATTTTACACTCAAATCAGTTAATATACAACTGCAGTTGAAGCTCCAGTAGATCTGGATGCACCTGTCCTATCACTGACTCAGAAGCATTTTCTTCACTCGTTTACTCTGGAACGAGAGTATAAGATTATTAACATATAACATAACATACAACATATAAGATTATTAAGGGATTGGGCAAGATAGAGGCAGGAAATATGTTCCAGATGCTGGGAGAGTCTAGTACCAGAGGGCATGGTTTGAGAATAAGGAGTAGGTCATTTAGGACAGAGTTAAGGAAAAACTTCTTCTCCCAGAGAGTTGTGGGGGTCTGGAATGCACTGCCTCGGAAGGCAGTGGAGGCCAATTCTCTGGATGCTTTCAAGAAGGAGCTAGATAGTTATCTTATGGATAGGGGTATCAAGGGATATGGGGACATGGCAGGAACCGGGTATTGATAGTAGATAATCAGCCATGATCTCAAAATGGTAGTGCAGGCTCAAAGGGCCAAATGGTCTACTTCTGCACCTACTGTCTATTGTCTATTGTCTATTGAGATAGATCCAGAAGGAAGAAATACTCTGGTGAACATTTTGAGTGCTTTCAATTTTCATGTCCACTTTTTAATAAATAATGATGTTTCAACATTTGATTAAAAAATTACTGATCTCCAATCTACTGGTCAGATTGCAAATTACACACAATACATAGGCTTGTGCACTTCACACTGTTGGGTCGTATTCAGATACCTGGTTGTGCAAACCCTCAGAAACTTCTAATAATAATGCAGGTGCTGTTTCCAGTCAAATTGCTGCTAGTGGCGGACACAGTGCTGCCCCATCCGGTAGCAGGGCCCGTTCAGGAGCTCTCGTCCCTGGTTCCATGCCTGTAGGTCTGACACCCACATCCGCAGGATTCCAAGACTTGTTGTTTGGTAGACCTGATGGACATAAAATTAGCTTCAGAGGGCATTGATTCTTTAACTGAAGCCTCAATCACGTTCTCTGCCGGCCTCTGTTTCCCAACACTTCGCCTGAGGACCTCACATGAAAGTTTAAAGTTTAAACTCACTTTAAAGTTTCCCTGGGACTATTGATAAACCTAACAACGGGACTGCGGGTGCACTGAGTGACAAGACAGGACAAAGTAAAGTTTGAAAAGGCTTGGGAATGGTGAGCACTCAGGGTTGATCCTGGTAAAACTAAACCACAGTTGCTTTCAGCTCAGCTGTGGTTCACCATAAGAAGTACTTGGAAGTGTTTAGTATTCACTGCCTGAACTCAGATCTGACACAGTGTGATAAGCAATCGAAAAGCCCAGTAAACTTCTCAGAGATTAGTTGGAATCTGACAAACCACTGCAAAAGCAAACCCACCTGACACCCATCAAGTTCAATGTAATATTCTGTAGCTCTGATCTCTCAAATTCACACTTTGTTGACTCTGGGCACTCTATCTGTGTAGAGTCTCCTGAAAAAGAAACGGTCCTGTTCCAAACACTGCTCTGAAACTGCCACCGACCCTTTTTTTTGAATTTGGAAGGTCGCATTCTGATAGGAGTTAACTAAGTCTAGTTTCAGTTTTATGCAAACTGCACACTGAAGCCACTTCTTCACCAAGCCTGCAGAGTTGTTCCTGAGGTCAATTAGTTCAGGTTGGACAATGCTGGTTGCATTCTCAAGTTAGAAATCGTGAGTAAACATTGAAAAGGAACATGGAGAATTGCAGGAAGAGGCAATGAGTGAAAGGTGATCTTCAGCGTTTCTGAAGAATAATATATGCACAATCTGAGGACCTCTCCATCATGTGATGTCCTGGAATTCTGCCTTTCTGCATGCGGGTTTCTGGTAAGAGAGAAAGAATTATACTTAGAGGCCCCTTCTGCCAATGCTGCCTAACCAGTTAAGTTTCAGCAGATTCAAAGTTCAGAGTCAATCTTATTATCAAAGTACATACATGGCACCACATACAACCCTGAGATTCATTTTCCTGCGGGCATACTCAGCAAAACTATAGCATAGTAACTATAACAGGATCAATGAAAGATCAGCCAGAGTGCAGAAGACAACAACCTGTGCAAATGCAAATATAAATAAACCAAAATAAATAATAAGAACATGAAAGAATGAGATTAAGAGTCCTTGAAGTGTTTGTTGTTCAAGAAATGAGACTACTGGTAATGTGATAATTGGTTTATTATTATCATACCTATCAAGATATAGCTAAAGGCTTTGGCTTGCATATGATCCTAACAGATCATTCCATACTGATATACATTGAGATAATATTAAAAACAGAATGCAGAAGATGATGTTAGTTGCAGGGGAACAAATAAAGTGTAAGGGCCACGATAAGGCAGATGGAGCGATCAAGAGTATATTTGGTATATAAGAGGTCTGTTCAAGAGTCTGGTAACAGTAGAATAGAGGCCGTACTTGTGCAGGTTCACAGGCTCCTGCTGTTTCATGAGTGATTCAGTAATGTAACTTACTCAATAATGATTGGCAATCCCCAAGATGTTGTGAACATCTCCATCTCCAACCTGGGTGTCGAAAGACTCACAGAGGATCATGAGCAAGCTAACTTTGTCTCCACCCTTAAGGCTGATTTATATTTGTGCGTCGCACCTCCCCAAAAAAGTAACTCATGCATCGCAGCGACGAGGACCACCACAACTGTGATTGGTCCTCTTGGTAGCATTGCATTTCTTCCTATGCATTTCCGGTTGCTTCTTCTCCACCATGTCAGTACACCGATGCGAAATGGATGAACCAAATCGACAAATCTGCCTGCTGACATGCGAAAACGTTTGAAATGCATTTCCTCGTCCATGTCTGTCACGAAGAAACTCAACACAGCGGCATAGAAACCCCACCGCCAACTAGCGTTTTGGCGCACAACATAGAGCGACAAGGAAGTGAAAATTAGGGCTACAGCATAGGCTACGGCATAGCCCGTACGCACAACTGTAAATCAGCCTTTAAGCTGCAGAAGGTGATAGACTTCAGTGTGGATAAAGGAAGGGAAATGTAGTCTGACATTTCTCATTAGAAAAAATATATTATTCAGGAAGTAGCCACAGGATGTTTAGAAAATGATGAACAATTAAGCAAAGTCAGCACTGTTTAATGAAAGGCACATCACTTATTTTACAAATTTGGTCAAGTTCTTTGTACCTAGCAGTGTAAATGAAATGGAGCAGTAAAAGGCAATGTATTTTTGTTTCCAAAGGGCATTCAATAGAGTGCCACACAAGAGGCCCCTACACATAATAAAAGCCCATATTAGAAGAAAATGATAGAATCATGGAAAGGTTACAACCTAGAACGAGGCCATTCTGCCCATCATCTCCAAGCCTACCCAGTGATTATTGGATTCACACTACCACCCTATTCTTCCTCCAGAGCCTTTAGGGAAGTAAATGAAATGTTGTATTACAAAGGAAATGAGTACAAAAGTGAACAAGAGAAAATCTGCAGATGCTGGAAATCCAGGCAAAAGTGAGAAGGTCTTGCCACAAGAGTGGTGAGATTATATCTGGAGCACAGCATATTGTTCATGGCTCTTCATTCAATTTTAATTGGAAAGTGTTCACCTGGATGATTGCTGGGATAAATATTGCCAATAACTGAACAGAATGGTGTCTGCTTGGAAGAATGAGAGGTTTCCTTATTGAATAAGCCAAGATTCTGGGAGAGGTTAGTAGGGTAGATATCAAAAGGATTTTTCTTTTAATGGGATAATCTACACCTAGGAGGTGCAGATTCAGGATAAGAGAGACATGGAGAGAGGAAAGAATTCCCATCCTGAAGAAGGGTCTTGGCCTAAAACGTCAACTGTTTATTCTTTTCCATAGATGCTGCCTGGCCTGCTGAGTTCCTCCAGCATTTTGCGTGTGTTGTTTTGGATTTCCAGTATCTGCAGATCCTTGTGTTTGTGATTGACTTCACTCAAAGAATTGCTTCTCCTTGTAATTCTCCACCCCAGAGAGCTGTGAAAGTAGAACTCTCACCTCTGGTCCTGCTTTTCTCAATCTAGCCTAGTGTTAAAATAGTCCGAACATTGGATCATTCCTTGCTCTAGCACACGGACACTGTTGATTAAATACTCTCTGGGACTGGACCCCATCACCTTGCTCTCAGTTTTGGTGGGCAGGCGTGAATTCTGCCTCACATCCACTCACCTTTCTCTGCCTTGCCTCCACTCACCTCTCCACTATTTGCTGTGATTGTTTACCAGAACTTTTATATTCCAGGTAGAGATGGGAAAAGCGTTAACCACAAAAGTCCATAGAAAAAGCAGGAGAGTATAGCTGAACCAGTAAGTGCCTCATTTAACCAGCACTGTGAAATGGTGACTGAAGGTGGAAAGAGGGCCCATCTCAAAGTTCAAAGTACATTTATTGTCAAAGTATGTATACATTATACAACCTTGAGATTCATCTACTTACAGGCAGCCACATATAATGTGCAGAGAGAAAAAAACAAATAGTACAAATAATAAAAGTAAGGAAATACATGAAGCCAGGCAAAACTGAAGCCAAACCAGGCCACAGGCTCAGTTCAGTGCAGAGTTAGTAAACATTATGGAGCAGTGAACAGCTCAGTTTTGGTGGGCAGGCGTCAATTCTGCCTCACCTCCGCTCACTTCGACTCTGCCTCACACCCACTCACCTTTCTCTGCTTTGCCTCCACTCACCTCTCCACTATTTGCTGTGATTGTTTACCAGAACTTTGAACAGAAAAAGTGTTATTAATGAAGCACTTAGATGTATTCTTTCTCAATCCCCTTGCATTTTGAAGACCCTATTACAATTGTGACATTATCCTTATTACATGCCCTTTCCAGCTCCCTTTACAATCTCAACCCCACATCTTGACTACTATTTGATTACCATAATGGTTTTTCCTCACCCTTGCAGTTTCTTAACTCCACCCGCAAAGATTCAACATTCTCTGACCCTATGTCACCTCTTTCTAAAGATGTAATTCCACCTTTTACCAACAAAGCCAGCCGCCACCCATGCCTTCTTACCTGTCCTTTTCATACAAAGAATGTCCTTTGGTGTTAAGCTCCCAACTACAACCTGCTTTCAGTCACGACTGAGTGATGCCCACAATGTCAGACCGACTAATCTTTAATTGCACCATGAGTTCATCCACCTTATTCCAAATACCACATGCATTTAAATACAGCTTATATTTCATATTTGTACCGTCAGCCCAGATCTCCATGAAAATGTAAATCCCATTTAAACAAAGATTTTATGGAAAAACAACCAATTAACAAATGCAAAGCTGTGAACTCAATTAAAGTAATCTACAAAAAGACCAAACAGCATGGCAAGTGGATCATTTAAAAATGTCAATTGCTGAAGTAAGTCCCATTACTTGATGCAATGTTAATTAGAACCTGCTCTGGGAAGCTGTAGATAGAACAAAATTATAGACAAGTGAGACATCAGCGGAGCTAATCATTGGACTGGTGACAACTGAAACACAAATCGGCTAAAGACAAAATGCTTAAAGATTATGTCCTGGTTTCATGAAAGAAGATCACTGAACAAAGAAAGACAGCACCTTAACCTTTTGAGATATCTTCTTCTTATTAGCTATTAAAAGATACTTGCATATCAAGTAGATTTTATTTATTTAGAGGAGCAGACATCTAGAAAGAGATATTTGGATCATTTTTCCATCTGTAGTTGGCTGGGTTTAATTTTATGCATTCTGTAATTACTCTCTAATCACCGTGTTTCACTGGGGAAATAACCTTGCCTTTATTGAAGTATGTTGCTGCAATGATGGTAAGATGTTTTTGCTGTTAGCCTTGGCTGCATTTTAAATAGCATTTTAAATGTAACTCCATGCACTTATTTAAGAGATTTCGCTTGCTATAAAATAGACTGAATCCTAAACTTTCTTCCATCCCACCTCCATGTGTCAGCAAATGAATATTTGCTGACAAAATGTTCTGTTAAGCAAAATTTAAAAAAAGCTTCACTAAAACCCTGCCTTATTTATCCTTGGGTTCCTTTCTGCTAATCTTCGGAGATAGTCAGCTATACCAGAATAGCATTGTGAAGCCTGCCACTTTCTTAAAGATTCACAGAAAGCAAGCAACAGAACTGGCATCCTCATCTATCTGAGCTTTGCAACGCATTAAATCTCCTTAAATTATTTATGATAAATCCCAGTCGATGGGTGTTACTGTGTAGGTCAAAGGGACTTAGAAGGCTTTGGATATGGGAATTATATTACCAATATTCTTCTGAAACCAAGGATTGAGGAGTAAATTTTGTGATAAGCATCATTTTATTTCATTTTTATAGTAAAGAAATATCAGTAACCAACTCACTCTACTAAAAGATGAGGAAGAAATACCTCATGGTTGTCTTTACACTAGCTCAACCTAGACAGATAAGAAAATTGCTTTGATAAGAACAGCCTATTTATAACAGCCAGTTCGATTTATGGTGTAACACAGGCTGTAGACAAAGTACAAAAAATGCAGAACCTGCTGTACTACAAATTACTAAAATTTCACTGAACATTTAAAGACAAACAGTGATAATACAGTCATGTAAGTATTAGGAAAGTTAAACTACAAGAAAAATGACAATTTAGACATTAATCCAAGAAGGAGAAGGTAGTTACAAAATTGTGATAGATGGTGAGTTGCTCCTCACTCTGAAGCATTACTTGGAGGTTTCCTTGCAAATCATGAACCATCCAAATATTTCCTGTCTTGTCCATCTATTGTCCATCTCTTGCATAAATTGTGACCATCAAGGATGTTGCCTGGATTAGGGAGGAATACCTTATGAGAACAGGTTGAGTGAACTTGGCCTTTTCTCCTTGGAGTGACGGAGGATGAGAAGTGACGTGATAGAGGTGTATAAGATGATGAGAGGCTTTGATCATGTGGATAGACAGAGGCTTTTTCCCAGGGCTGAAATGGCTAACATGAGAGGGTACAGTTTTAAGATGGTTGGAAGTAGGTACAGAGGAAATGTCAGGGGTAAATTTTTTTATGCAGAGAGTGGTGAGTGTGTGGAATGGGCTGCCGGTAATGGTGGTGGAGACAGAACTGATAGGGTCTTTTAAGAGACTCCTGGATAGGTACATACAGCTTAGAAAAATGGAGGGCTATGGGTAACCCTAGGAAATTTCTAAAGTAAGTATATGTTCAGCACAGCATTGTGGGCTGAAGGGCCTGTA